>NW_006442484.1:30093755-30163907 GCF_000325575.1 Pteropus alecto
TGTGGAGTAGATTTCACTGAGGTAACTCCGACTGTGGGGGGCTCCAAATATTTACTTGTTTTTATAGACACCTTTTCAGAATGGGTAGAGGCCTTCCCTACCAGGAAAGAGACTGCCTTAGCAGTTACTAAGAAACTACTAGAAGAAATCCTCCCTCGATTTGGTCTCCCCGGAACTTTAGAGTCGGATGACGGGCTAGCCTTCGTAGCAAAGGTATCATAACGATTGGCTAGCTACCTAAATTTTCAATGGAAACTCCACTGCACCCACTGGCCCCAAAGTTTAGGCAACGTAGAGCGAATGAATTAGACCCTAAAAAAAGAGACATTAGTCAAATTAGGATTAGAAACTGGTGGGACCTGGGTAGAACTTCTCCCCTTTGCTCTTCTCTGAGCCAGGTGTACTCGTATATTAATGGATTCACCCCATTTGAAATTTTCTTTGGAAAACCCCTACCTTTAGTACCTAGAATAGAAGATGAGAAAAAGGCAGAACTACATAACCTTGTCTTACTTAAGTCTTTACAGACCCTTCAAAGTGTACAGAAGGAGATTTAGTCCTGGCTTCGTGCTGCCCACTCGGCCCTGAGGGATGGACTTCTCCATCAGTTTCAGCCTGGGGACTCTGTGTGGATCCGGAAGTTCACTTCCAAAGGACTAGAACTCAAATGGAAAGAACTCTTCACCTGACGTCTACCTGACGACGCCCACTGCAGTTAATGTAGACAGCATCCTATCATAGATTCATCACTCCCACGTGAAGGCAACATGAGAGTGGACAGCTCAGGAAGACGTTTCTTTCTTTTTTCCTTTTTTCCTCTTTAGCCCAGGCATTTGACCAACCACAACCAAAAACAAAAGGAGCATTAATAACTTTGTTAACATCAATACACAAGGTCTTAAATAAGACCACCCCAGATGAAGGACAAGATTGCTGGTTGTGCCTAAACCAAAAAACCCCCTTACTATGTCAAGGTAAGAACTCCCTTAAACTTAACTGAGCTTAGCAGGTTAGAACTTCAAATTGATTCACTAGCAGAAGTAGTCTTCCAAAATAGAAGAGGTTTAGATTTATTATTCTTAGAATAAGACGGATTATGTATGGCTCTAGGTGAAACCTGTTGCTTCTATGCCAATAACTCTGGAATAATTAGAGGAAGTTTACTACTAGTAAAGAGAAATTTAGATGCCAAATGAAAACAGAGATTAGAATCAAATAACTGGTTTCATAGGATGTTCAATTGGTCACCATGGCTAACAACCTTCCTATCTGCTGTAGCTGGACCTTTAATCCTTCTCCTCTTGTTAACTTTTGGCCCATGTTTCCTTAATTTCTTGTTTGCATATATAAGGAAGAGAATTAATTCTATTAAACTTTTAGTATTACAAAATAGGGGCTATGAGCAAATTCCGCATGAAGAATCAAGGATTTGATTTTTTGCTAAGGCCAGTGGGGAATGTGCTGGCTGGAAAATTACTGCTTGGCTATGCTTTCACAACCGACTCGTAGGTTGACAGTTAGTAAATAGAAGAAAAATAGACTTTTGTGTTCAGACAGAATGAGGAATGGGGTTTAGGGCTTAAAAACCCTGTACTTCTACATTTCGGGGCTGCTTAATTTGGAGTCTGCGTACCCCTGGCAGACCCAGCTGGCTGAATAAAGAGTGTGCCTCCTATAACTCACTGGTTTCTGGTGGTCTGTGTATCTATCAGGGTCTGGTGGCTACAACATTATCACTTAATATGATAAATTATATTTGCCTGTTCAACAAAATAATCTTTTTTATTATCTGAAGTCAGATTCTTTCTTTAAGTGAGAATGGTAAACACAGTTAGTAGTTCAGAATACTATTTTTAGTCAGAGACTAAGTTTGAAATCATTCATTTGACAAGTACTCTAAAGACATGTTAAATAACCATCTTAAAAGTTTCCTCAATTATTCTAAGTATTATATATAAAATAAGATAGTAATATGAAAATTATACTTTTTTTTAAATTAACATAGTACTTAGTTGATACTAAAAACTGAATATGTTTTACATTGTTAAGATTAAGCTTTGATGACACTATTTGACAGTGTTAAAATACATACTTAAAACTTTTAAATAATTATTGTAATATAGATGTTTACTGCTGCTTCATGTCTGTGTCTACAAACTAATTAAAGAAGCAATACAATCTGAACCTAGAAACAGTAGAATTTACTGACACATTGATTAAATATTGTCACCAAGTCTTCCTCAAAAATCTATTTACATTAAAATATATCCTTCTACATAGAACGATTTATGTTTATACATTTTTAGATAGGTTTCTGCATCAGTACTTTGAATTTTATTTCTGTGAAGTGTGCAATCTATCTGGTACTCTCTTCTGACAGGATAAATGGGGATGATGATGAGGGTGGATGTGGACTGTATGCTGTGCTGTGGAAAGCAGAGACGTTGGCTAGAAAATGAAAGAGCAAATGAAAAATAAATTAGCCTAAAGGAAGAAAAGCAAGTTCAGCAACTAGCAACTAGAAATAAAGTCTAAAAAAAGTGAGGGCTGAAAAATCCCCTGAGGCAATATTACACGGTCTAAATTGAAGGTTTAAAAGTCTTTATAAAATGCCAGTGGAAGAGTTCTTGGTCAGGTAGAGAGTTGTTAAGGGCCCTGAGCTAGTCAGGCAAGTTAAAAACGTGTTGATGTTAGGAAAAGTGTACTAGAGTTAGAACTACAAGGTATTGAGAAATGTTTCACTCCTTACTTAACAAGAGAGACTTTAAAGAACAGGGAACAGTCATAAAATTAAACTTTGCAGGCCTAATAACAGAAGTAAAAGAAAATGCATCAAGAGGATGCATTTGTGTCTTAAGCAAAAAAAGAAATTAAGAAAAACTTTCTGTTATAGTTGAAAAGACTGAAATTAAGAAATAAGTCTCACCTTGCTTAAGTGTATTTATAACTTATAATCATTTATAGTATACTTTTGGTTTAAAAGAGGAGAGGTTAGTTTGGTTTTCATTTTAAAAATTTAATTATATACATAAATATCTCATGCCTATACTTATATTTGATTTCTAAATTAGTTAGTGAGTGGGCTTCTCAGTTTAACTCCACCCCTACTGTTCATTAGTGCAGATTTTCTAATGCCATTAATATTAATTTAATTTAATTTTATACAGCTTTATTAAAATATAACTTATATACAATAAATAGATATTTAATTTATACAGTTTGATGAGTTTAGAGATATGCAACCAATGGAATCATCACCACAACATATCCATCATCTCTAAAAGTATTCTCCTGCCCTTTTGGCTTTTTTTGTTGTTTTGTGTGGTAAGAACACAACATAAGATCTATCCCATTAACAAATTTTGAAATGTATAATATTGAATTGTTAATATAGGCACCATGTTGTAAAATGGATCTCCAGGATTTATTTATCCTGCATAATCGAATCTTCATACCTTCTGAACAACAGTCCCCCATTTTCCTCTACACCAGGCCCTCTTAACCAACCATTCTACTTTCTGTTTCTATGAGTGAGAATATTTTTAGATACCTCACATAAGTAGAATCATGAAGTGTTTATCTTTTGGTGACTGGCTAATCTCTCTTACCATAATGTCCTCCAGGTTTATCCATATTGTCCTATATGACAGGATTTTGTTCTTTTTTTAAGGCTGAATAATAACCCATTGTATATAAATACTACATTTCATTTATCCATTCATCAGTGGATGAACATTTAAATTGTTTCCTTATATTAGTTATTGTGAATAATGCTGCAGTGAACATGGGAGTTCAACTGTCTCTTTAATATTCTGATATTAGTTCTTTCAAATATGTATCGAGAAATGAGATTGCTAGATAGTAAAGTAGTTCTATTTTTAACCTTTTGAGAAACCTCCACACTCTTTTCCATAGTGACTGAACTATTTTACAGCCCCACCAACAGTGTACAAGGCTTCTCATTTCTCTACATACTTGCAAACATGTTTTCTTTTCTTTTTTTGTTCATTTTGTTTGTTTTGTTTTGTTTATTTATTTATTTATTTTTTGATAACAGCCATCTTAAATGTGTAATGTTATAGCTTATTTTAAATTTGACTTGCATTTTCCTGAAGATTAGTGATGCGATATATCTTTTCACATACCTCTTGGCCATTTATTTGTATGTCTATTAAGGTTCTATCCCCATTTTTTAAGCAAATTATTATTATTATTATTATTATTGTTATTATTTGGTGTTGAATTATGAGTTTTTAAAATGTTTTGGATATTAACCCCTTTCAGATATATTAGTTTTATTAGATACTTATATAATGATATATCTCTCTTTATCCTCTCAAATAACTCAATTTTCCTATCCACTTCTTATGAGCACTTGGTTCTTTTCTTTCTTCTGATAGGACCTTAAACAAATTTCTCAATTATGTTTTTTAAAAAACAAAGTAAGATTTATCTTTGTTTGCACTTTTGTTCTGTTTATTTGTGTTGGTTTTCCCCAGACAATTCTGCTTTAGGCATAACTATACAGACTAGTCTGAGGCAAAGATTAAATTATTGTGATAAAGGAGAGAAAAAAATGCATGAAAACAAAATACAAATCGGTATCACAGTAAATTATATTCACCTTCACTATTTGATTTAGTATCATTTAAAATAGGGAGACAACTTAGACTCAAACTAGCAAAAGCTTTTCTTAGTATCCAGTAGACCCTGTTGATCAAAGAACCTAGATCTTTATTTTTCATTCGATTGTTGATATTTCTTCTTCAGGCCCCCCTTTTCTTTCCCCGCATTCTTATTATAAATATGTTAGATCAATGCTAAATTACCTATGCATTTCTTGATCTTTTGTTCATCATAAATCTTATTGGCCATTTTCCTTTAGTTCTTTCTTAGAGGGTTTCTTAAGCTGGACTCTTACTTCACTGATTCAATTTCACTCTTTTCTACTATTTACTATCTCCTCATAAGAGATTTTTTTTTTTAAGTTGACAATTATAATTTTCAAAAATGTTTAATGTTTTCTATCAAAACTTTTAATAAATTTATTGACATCTCAAACCTTGTTAAAATTGTAACAAAAGCATTTTCAAACTCTTTTTCCTATTTATCGGTGTTTCTTTAAGAGATGAGAATTTATTTATCATCTTCACATACATTTCTTTCCTTAGAATATTAATGTATGCCTGACATTTTTCTCTTGGCTTATCCTTTCAAAAGAAAATATCTGTTTTTTTCTACATTATAATTAAGAATTCCCATTAGAGTTTTTATGGATTCCATTTAAAAATTTAGTCTTAGACTAAGAAGGAAGAGAAAAATAATGTTTGCATTCTCATGTTGGTAATTGGGAACTGTGCTTTTTATCTGTGAAATACAGAGAACTTTTCAGAGAAATGTGTGGTGAGAGAAGGAACAGTTACTGCTATGGGGATTGATTGTGACTGTTGGGAGTTAGCTTGGGGCAACACTCTCCTCTCTAACTGGCATATCTTTATTTTCTTGAGAGCAGGTCTCAGCAATAACCCTTTTCACAAGAGACTCTCTGAGTCTTTACTGAGGTTCTGGTGCTGTTGTTTACTCAACATTTGCATCCCCTTCTTAGAGTTGATACATGCCTAAACACCTCCTGACTCTGTCATAGTCACCCCCACTTTTAGCACCTGATACTCTAACTTGACGTATTTTTGTGGACTCTTAGAAGATTCTATTCAATTTATTATCAAATAAACTTTTCCAATGAACTCATCATCTCACAGGCTTAGTGATATTTTTCTTTATGCAATCCTTTCTATATTCTATTTTGCAGAACAATCTCATATATCGTGGCATTTCAATGAAAATTTTTGAGGTAGAAAATTCAAACGTGCTGGTTCAAGTCATCAGCTTGAAATGGAGTTCACTTTTTTTTTTCTATTCCATCATAGCATATAATCCATGAAAAGCAGAAAATTAGAGTTTGGCAGCACTTTTGCATTTTTTGAGTAATTTCTTTGGAATAAGAAATGGCACAGGGATTTGAGTTTTTGTCAGAAAAGCCTACATAAATGCAAAGGTCAACTTTTCCTCAAATTGAAATGTTCTTTTGCATAGCTTGCATAATGTTTTGAAGTTTTCAATAGATATCAACATATGCAAAAAAAATCAAATTAAAAAATTAAATTACTCTTTCTTAAAATTTTGCCTCTAATTTATCTCTTTTCAGATTCAAGTGTAGAAAAAGAATATATATTTAAATTATTTATGAAATAATATATTTATTAAATCTAGCTCCATATGGCAGACTACTTAAATGTAATATGTTGGTTAATGTTCTTGCCACTCAGAATAATTACTAATTATAGTTAATTAAAAACTTCACATATTTACTATAACTATATACAGCATCATACTTTCTTAAATGTCTTGTTTAAATCTCTAATTGGAATAAATTTCCTGATTAATGTTTTTTGATCACATGTGTCAGAATTGTTTTTTGAAGTTAGTACTTAGAATTTTTTTCTCTCAATCAGTAAAATGAGTTAGAATTATTTGGTTACTCATATATTAAATATAATTTGTTTTTAGATGATATTTATACCTATCATATACAAATCATCTATTGTGCTTGCTTCAGTGAGTATATGATGACTTTATTACCTTATCACTGATCTATTTTCTTAAAATAAACAAATGCCAACATTATTGAAAAATTGAAAGATAGATTGGCTGCATATTTGCTTATTATGTCGATTAAATTTTATTTTTGTCACTCTGTCATATAATTTTACAAAGAAGATGAAAAGGAGTTTATCTAATGTAGTTTTGTTTATAGAAATATGTGTCCGATAACTTTTAAATACTTAGTGCTTTTACTGGCTATTATTTGATCTAACACTATTTATTGAGAAGCTCAGTTATTTGAGATACTACCTCATCACATAATAAATTTATCAATATATTTGGGTTTATTAGTTTACTTTCTATGCTATTTTGCTGATCCATTTGTATTCTTATGTTAAGACCATGTGCTTGGTCTTCCTCAACCTCTGTCTGGCAGACCAGTCTGCCTCTATTCATATATCAGAATTTTAGTCATAGTATATTTTAAGATCTCCATAGCTTTACTATTTCAGTGTTGAAAGATATCTCTTGGAATATGATCTTACCATCTAAGCTCTTCATTATCACAATATGCATTAACAGCGTTACCCAGAAATAGTCTTCATGCTATGTCAACTGGTGATAACAGGAAAGAATTGAGCCTCAACTGAGGCTGAGATGAGAAGGTACTGGAAGCCAGTGTTTAGTGTTGATCCCTAGAATGTGCCTACATTCAAGTATAAAGGGATGGTAATAATAGAACTTTAAAGTAATGGTAAATTAAAACTTCTGTTTGAGCTATAGAGTATTTCAGATTTTTTTAGTTGTGGGGCAACATGATGCAAACAATATTTAGGCAAAAGTATATATGATAGATTAGAAAAAAATAACTTTGGAATTTGGCAGTTAAAGAAATTTGTATGTTATTTGTCTTTTCTGGCATTCTAATTTTGAGATGGTGGAGATTAAAAGTGAGATATAGCAGAGAGCCTGCAAAGAAAGAAACACGAGGTTATTGCAAAAATGGAATGAATAGGACTTGACAACAAGGCAGGATACAATAAGATAACAATGAAACTAAGAATATTAAGATATTTATTTGATTTTATTTTTTAGTTTGAATAACTAAGCGAATAATGGAATCTTGACAGGAAAATTGATATTCGAACATAATTAATTCAATGCGTGGCATAGGAAATCTAATAGAATAGTAAGACAAACATTAAGAAATAACCAATAAAAATGAAAATTTAGGAATAGATCATAGTAGACACAAAAGAAAGTTCAGTTGTAAAACTTAGTTATGAGGAGATGCCTACAGACTTTGATATTCTACATTAACAATGGACTTAGAGTTATTTAACATTATGGAAACAGAAAATCTAATATGGTAAGAAGAGAAACCTATTTTAATTTTATCTATTTCCATACTTACACAGCAAGAAGCTGTTAGTTTATGCACTTGCAAATTTCCATTTCCTTTCAAGATAAAATGGATTTTGTATATATCATTTGTCTCTAATTTTATCATGTACTGTTATTTTAAAGCAATGTAACAGATCTGTTTTTCCCAAGATATCATAATTTTAGAACCTGAGTAAAAATTAACTTCGAAATCTATAAAATCACATTTAAATTGTCATCATTAATTTCTCCTGTTACTTCAAAAAAAGCCATTCATTCCTTTACAATACGCAATATAAATTCTGCTATGTGAATTGGTTCTGCAAAACTGATAATTATCACTCAATACTTAAATACTTTACAGAATTTTCTTCATTTCTACATACCTGGATGTTATAACCCTCCAAAGAATTCACAATTAAACATGTTTTTTCTCTCTATATATACTTCTACTTAATGCCAGTGGGCTGCATCCCATTGCATCTTATATTTATGTATTATACTTGAGAAAAATAACTCATTAAAACAGACAACATTTATTGAGCACCTGCAATGCATTTAAACAGATGAGGAAACATGATGTATTAGTTTCCTATTACTTTTGTAACAAATCACTGCAAATTTAGTGCCTTGAAAAAATGCAAATTTGTTTTCTTACAGTTCTAGTAGTAGGAAGTCTAAAACAAAAAGGTTTGGGCAGGGCTCCATTCCTTCCAGAGCCATCATGAGGGAACCTGCTTCCTTGTTTTTTCCAGCTTCTGAGGACCAGCCACATTCCCAAATAACTTAAGGACCCAAATAACTTAAGATAATCTCTCTATCTCAAAATCCTTAACTAATAACATCTTCAAAGAAGCTTTTGCCATGAAAGGTAATATAATCGCAGGTTCTGGGGATTAGGAGGTGGGCATTTTGGGGAGGTCATCATTCTGCCTACCATTCATGAATCACAGAGATAAATATCTTTTCAATGTCACTCAGCTTGTTAGGTAACAGAGTTCAGAATAAACCCAGAATTTTATGATTCCAAAAGCAGTCTCTGCACAGCTATACTACGTTGCCTTCCCAGATAGTTCTCATAGTCTCCATCTTTTTTAAGCCTCCTATCTACCTTAACTCCTAATATGAATACCAAGAAATATATGTACATATCAGCATAAAGATATCTGTTTCACTCCCTCAAAAGTAATATAGCATATTTCTTCTCTATAAGCTTTGGTAAGCTTTTTATATTTTTTTAATTTTCACTGCTAGACAAAATAAAGGTTATAGAATTGTATTGTTTAATATTAATTCTAAAAAATAATCTCTTTGCCACACGTTTCTCCCACCTAATTTTCATCTAAAGCCAATGTGCTGATTCCTTCTGTATCCTATGTGACAGTTTTAAAATATGTATTCAAAGTATATTAACTATTTCAGAGCAATGGATATCCACTTTAAATCATTAAATGAGAAGTCTTAAATAATTGACATAAATACCAAAGCAAACACAAGAGACAACTCTAAAAGTCCAGTCCAAAGTAGAGTATCTCATTATTGTCACTGACTTCTTAATCTCCTTGTCTATAAATGTTCTTTTGGAGCCATGGAAACCTTCATGTGCTCAGCAGAATCTCAGATCTAGAAAATAAGAACAAAGAGATAATATCAATTAGTAAAATAATAGAAGAGTTGCTACTTGGGAACGAGGGTTTCTAAATATGCTTTAAAATATATTCCTATTCACATAAAACCTTGAAATGATATCTTGAAATAATATTTAGAAATTAATTTACATATAGTAAATTATGTCATTTTATTCAGAAGTTTATAAAACCCAGCTTCTTCTCAGTTTCTTAGGGTTTGTCCTTTCTCATATTTTGAATATCCCCACATTTAACATATAGTTTTTTTTTTTTTTAAATTAGTCCTTAAAATAAGTCTATGCAATCACATTGACAAATATGAAGTTACTATTAATCTTAAGGTCATCTAAATCTTCCAGATTATTGTAGCATATTCTCCTCTACCACCTTTCATTTTCAACACCAGCTGTCAAAAAAGTCCTTTTATGTAGTAATGGCAAATAATCCATAAACTTGTGAGTGTGTATGCAATCTGATATTCTATGGCCTAACAGTATCATTTCTCAACATGTTTTGTAAAACCAGACCATATTTTTTGCCATAGCGCTAATTTTAAATGATTCCAGTTCTTTTGGCTTTTGCATCATTCTTTCATAATTACTTGGAATAACAAATTCTTAGTACTTTTTTCTGTTTTTCTAATTATACTGCTAAGACAAGTCATTGTTAACTGACACAGTATGAAATGAAAGATTCTTCATGGCTTCTTATTTTAAAGATAAGAAATAAAAGCCTGAACACATCCTATAATTTCTTTTGAATAGAATAATATTCATCATTTTATCTGAAAGAATAAGAAGTTAAAAATATTATGTCATAAGTTTGACACAAATAATCTTGTATTCACTTTATGTCATAGTAGATCTGCTCTGCATTGCATTAATAATATAATTTAGAGTTTGGCACATTTTCTCAAATAGATTTATTGGATCAAAACAACAGATATAATATACTGCTTTTCTACATATAATAGAAAATAGATGAACAATATGATACTCAGTCAGTTCACATTTCCACAGTTGTTTCTTAGATCTTATGTTCCAGATATAGATAAGTTTGTTTATTATTATGCTAAAGTCAGAAACAGCACAAATAAGAAAACTGTCATGTTTTATCAAGGAAACACTTCTAGGTTATTTTAAAAAGCTTCTTATGCATTATATATGTTTTCTTATTTTCTAGAAAGAGTTTGGAAAAGGATAACTTAAAAAGTGCATGTTTAAATTAGTGCAGTTACGTATTAGTCTGTTTCGTAATTTGGTTTTTAAAAGAAAAGACATTAATTCTTAGCAGAAGTCTTTACATTGCATTTAAGAACATTATCAAAACTAAGTAAAATATACAGTATGTTGATATATTGCCAACAGAAGTCCATTGAATTTTTCTAGAATGTAATTTTCCCATGTATAGTATTTATTTATAAATCTCTTGTCTGTATATAAATAATTTAAGTGTAGTCACACTACTATGTAATCATTTCTGCCAGAATATCAGTTGATAATTACCTGAGGAAATATATTCTAAACATGTTTTGTAAAAATCGAATGCCTAAATATAACATAGTTATCATTTTTGAGTAGTTTATATGCACTCAGTACTATAATAAATGCTAATGTTTACAATAGCCCTTCAAAGTAATGATTTCTCTGTTTTGTTGATTCATAAATTGAAGCTCAAGGAATTTAATCTGACTGGTCAGACGAGAGAGGTTATTTTATTGTGTCAAGTTTATTGAGTAATATGAGGGATTACAGCATTTCCAAAGAGTGGTGGCCATGATAAAAAAAAAAGGGGCTCAAATTTTCATCATATAAAAACTAGCCACAGTATTTAAGATGCATGATGTCTATCTTCCAATATTTTAAAAGCTGGAATGTTTTAGACTGTCTAGGTCTGTTTTGTATGCACGTAGGAAGTTTTCACATTTTAAACAGATATTTCCTGAATATTTATTAATCATTATGCTAGATACTAAGAAACACTGGTTGGATATCATATATTCAGGGTCTGCAAAAATGACTTGAATACTTGAGAGTGCCTTAAAACCTTAGGATCATTTGAGATTTTCTGTAAAATTATTCTTACCTTTCTAAGCACAGATTTTCCATATACATTACAGACACTAAAACCAAGATGATGATAAAATATAATAAGTAGTAGGACTGAATGAATAAGGCTATGCATGTAATTATTAATCATTTTTTGTTTATAGTTCATAAATTTGTTCTACAAGTTATTAACCTGACTTGTTAATAGAAGTCTAATTCTTGTGTAAATTATATAAATGTCTAATCACTATGCTGTACACCTGAAACTAATATAAAATAGTATTGAATGTCAACTCTAATTGAAAAATCAAAATTATAAAAATAGAAGTCGAATTCTATCCTAGAATATATTTGTAATAATTTTTTTTTTTAAATAATGTAATGGTTTGGTACATCTAGATAACTAAAGACAACATAGTGCCTACTTCCCAGTATTTCATTCCCACAAAATAAAAGAATAAGAAGTAAAAATTAAATACTTTAAATCATTTCCTCAACATAAATTAAAGGCAGATATTACCAAAACTTCAAAATAACTGTAAATAAAAAGATTAAAACCAATAAACCTGCCTGCAAAAGTGCCTGTATCCACCTCAGTCTCAGCCCACCCTAAACTTTATGGCAACCAGAAGCAAAGTTAGGAAATCTACAGAGAAGTCAAAAGAGGAAAGTTAAGAATTGTGTCTGACAACAAAAATAGTTCTGGTCAGGGAAAAGCATGAACTACAGAGATGAGACTGCAAAGTGCATGTGATTTAAAGAATTAGGCAGGATTGAAATGGGTATCCTGAAAACAAATGCATAACTTCTGGAAAGTAAAAAGTCGAGAGAGAGAGAGAGAGAGAGAGAGAGAAAATGGCACTGCTGTGGATTAAGTGTGTCCCAACAAAATTCATATGTTCAAATCCTGAACCCTAAAGGGATCGTATGAGGAAGTAGAGCCTTTGGGAGGTAAGCAAGTCATGAGGTTGGTGCCTCCATGAATGGGATTAGCATTCTTACAAAAGAGATCCCAGAGAGTTCTTTTTCTGCCATGTGAGTTTACAAGGAGAGGTCAACTATTTACAATCTGGAAGAGAACACTCACCAGAATCTGACCATGCTGGCTCCCTAATCACATACTTCTAGCCTCCAGAACTGTAAGAAATAAATATGTGTTGTTTAAGCCACCCAGCCTTTGATACTTTGTTATAGAATGTGATTAAAGATAGGGATTAGTTAGGCATTCATAAAAATCAGAGAAATAATAAACATATTGCCTACACCCCCCCCACACACACACATACACACAAGACAACACTTTTTTCCCCTTCATCAACATACACCCTAGTCAAATTACCTGGATTTTGCTCTACTAGCAGAGGATAAACTAGGAATTGCACAAAACCTTCCAATATCACAAAAATGAACAAATAAAAACTAATGAGCAAATGTTACATTTTGTGACTAATAGAAATAATGCAAATAAAAAATAAGAGGAGAAGGGAGGGGGAAAGAGAAAAATACAGTAATCTAATTGTAATAAGAAGCTATTAAAGGATATCAGATTTTAAAAAGAAAATAAAAATAAGAAAACAGAATACTAAGGGCATTAGAAAGTTTTCAGTACAAACATAAGCAATACAGCACACACATATGTGTGTATCACATTTCCAAGACAAAAAATATAGCCAATATTATAAAATGCACAGTAACTATATTTACAACAGAATTATATTTTATGTCATAATTATAGGACACAATATATTTTATGGCAAACATATCAGTTACAGTGTTTACAATGAAGATATAGCACTTAAAAGGTATGACATGGATCGCTGCCAGGTGTCAAGGTGTTGGTTAAGATGACAAGCCAAATTGAGCATCAGGGGAGGGTCTGAGGCATCAGTATAAATGGGGAGGGAGGAAGAGACAGGGGTGGCAGGATGGGGCAAAGAGGGGTTGAGGAGTAGTAGAAGCTGGATACTTGACTACAGTCCCCTCCAGAAATTGTGGCAATGCACTAAGTATTGTGTGGGGTGGCAGCTGTCCTGCAGAAAGCCTGCCAGGTAAAGCCTTTGTAATGGCCAGTAGTTGAGACTGAAAGATTATACAGAGGATTTTGGCCTGGAGCTGGATTGCTGGTATGTAATAACTGTGTTTATGAAGCAAAAATCTTTAAGAGGAGCAAGGACACATAGACATAAACATAATAGTAATAAAAGACTTTAAAACATTATTTTGGAACAAAGGTTCAAACACTAAGCCCTAAAAAAAAAAAAGAAAAAAAAATTACATGAAAAATTTTATATATATAAAATCAATTTTTCACTTTTTATGTTAAAATAAATATCAATATAATTTATGGAATGCAAACATATAAGGAGAGGACACCACTCTACTTTGCATAATTTTTACTATTAGAACCATATTAATGTTTATGTGTTCCTTAATAAATAAATAATTAAAACAAATCAGGATATGGTAGAAACCCAAACTAGAAAACATACAATAAAAAGAAATCAACCTAACTATATTACAAATGAAAAATATAACCTCACTAAAAGAGGTAAAGAGTATTTAAGATTTAAAAAGTTTAGATAAATCTTTGACTCTTAAAATTTATAGTTTCTTCCAATTAGGTTTATGTCTTTGGTATTCAAAAATAACATTGTGCCATGTTTGTTACAGAGTACATGCTCAACAAATGGATGAATCAGTGATGAACTGGAACTATAAATGGTTATTCACTCTTCATTTTAGCAGTGATTTTCAACTGGGTATGATTTTGCCCCCTAGGGGTCATTCGGCCTTGTCTGGAACAAAGGTTTTGGTTATTATATCTGTAGAGAAGAAAGTTACTACTGCCATCTGGTGGATAACTACTGGCATCTAGCCGGTAGAAGGCAGGACTACTGATAAATGTAGCACATTGCACAGAATATTCTCTGTCTACAAAGAGTTATCTCAGCAGAAGATGAGAAACTCTAGTTCAGACCAATACAATTGTGGTAACTAAAATAGGTTAATGAGAATTTATGTCTTTTCAATATATAAATAAAAAAAGCAGTGGTCAAGTTTCATAATACTCCATGTATTAATATAAACAGATTCGAGTGTTATTACCAGAAAAAAAAAAATTTATATAAAATATAGAAAGTAATGATGATTGCACTGATCTTGAATAAAGTGTAAAAACAATCTCCTTTCTGTTATTTCAATGTTGTAGAGAAAATCACAGATATTAAGTCAGGTTTGCCCAACATCTTATCAGAGAACTATATGTTCCCTTTTTGGAAGTGAAAATATCTTTAAAAAATCTCATCAAACACTCTAATTACTCTATTCTTTGTTCTGCACAAAAATTAGCCATAGCTTCCTGCGGAAGACAAGGATGCAGATGTTTCTTTTACACTCAGCCAGATGATTTCATTAAAACTAAATTGTAAACTCAAATATATGTTTCAATCTCTTTTCTCTCTATGGATGCAGTGTTTTAAGGCCTAGATTATCAACTTTGTATAAAATATAAGCTAAGAAATGTGCTTGAGATATCACATTAACATCAATTCAAGAAAAACATTGTAATTTTCATGGTTTCTTTTTATATGTTATAATAGTAAGCGTATTTATAAAGTAGAATTTCTGGAAGTTCTGAGGACATTATTGAATTTAGAGAGCTGCATGCCACCACATTTTAAATCTCGTCCTATACCAAGAATGCTCAGTTTTTTTCCTGGCAGAAATATTTGCTTGTCACTTACTATCTGATCATGTTAGTCAGTCATGTGCATTCAGTAAATCACTGAATACTTTACACTTAATATTTCAGATATAATCTCTATTATCACGTCATCTAATACATTATGTATTGTCTCCTTTTGTAAGTGATATAAAAGTAATTTATTTCTATGATTCATTTTTAAACATGAAATGGTTGTGAGTTTTTTAGAATTCTCAAGTGGCTTAGTCACAAGTAAGATGTTTGAGAAACATTTAACTAGGGAATAAATGTGATTTGGACTCAAATGGAGAATTTACTTACCGCCATATTGTTGTGAGATAAGGCAAGTGGTTTCCTAAAACTCAATATTCAAAGAAAATGTTTGTATAACAAAATTCCTAAAAATTTGCCCCAAGATCTGTATTCTTAAACTAAGATTATGCCTTATAGAATCTTAATTCTAAATAAGATTTTTAAAAAGCTTTGAAATATGGCCATTTTAATATAAGGCTCCTAATCATAAAACAGTAATAAATTTTTAAAGGGAAAATAATATATATATATATACTGCATTTTCTTTATCCATTTTTACATCAATTGACATTTAGTTTGTTTCTTAACTATTGTGGATAGTGCCATAATAAACATAGAAATGCAGATATCTCTTCAAGGTCCTGATTTCACTTCTTTTGGATATATACTCAGAAATGGGATTGGTAGATTATATGGTAGCTATACTTTTAATTTTTTAAGGAATCTACGTGTTGTTTGCCAAAGCAGCTGCATCATTTTACCTCCCCGCTGAGTTCCAATTTCTCTACATCTTTACCAACAATTAACATCTTTTGTTTATTTGATGACAGCCAATCTAACAGGTGTGAGGTTATAACTCACTGTGAGTTTGACTTGTATCTCTCTGATGATTGGTGATTTTGGGTACCATTTTATATATCTTTTAGCAATTTATATGTCTACTTTGGAGAACTGTCTATTCAGGCCCTTGGCCCATTTTTTAAAATGGATTATTTGTTATTTTTGTTATTGAATTAAAGAAGCTGCTTGTATATTTTGGATATTAACCCTTTATCAGATATAAGGTTTATAAATATTTTCTCCCACTGTAGGCTTTAAAAAATGAAATCTTGCTCTATGTAAAACCATGAATAAATCATGAAGAAATTGTGCTAAGTAAAATAAACCAGTCACTTAAGGACACTTACTGCATGATATCACTTATTTTAGGTATATAAAATAGTTAGACACATAGAATCAGAGAGTAGAATGGTGGTTACCAGAAGCTATGAGCAGAGATAAATGGGGAGTTGCTACCTATTAAGTATAAAATTTCAGTTATTCACAATTAAGTTCTAGACATCAAGGGACCTATAGTAAAATACTGTATTATACATTTAAAACTTTGTTAAAAGAGGGCATTTTATGTTAAGTGTTCCTATTACAGTTAAAAAAAAATAGAAGGTACTATTTACTGACCATCTGCTGTGGCACAATGTCAGAACTTTACAGATATCATATTACCTCATTAATAGTGGCAATATTTATATGAAGTAGGTTTGAGTAGCTCCATTTAACTATGAGAAAATTAAGTTTCAAAAATGAAGGAAAATTTCCAAAGTTATACAGCATATAAAAGGCAACAATGAGATATGAACACAATTCTGTAAAATTTTAAATCCATGTTATTGCCAACACATTAGCCTCTCACTTTGCATTCTCTATCTTTAAACTATTCTAGAAAGCTTGAAGGAAAGGAAGTAATCTGGAAGGTTTTACTTGTTAGCAATCCGAGCTAGGACAAATCAGGGGCCATGTTATTCTATATTGAAGTCAGATCCTAACCAAAATATAACCATTTTTTTTTTTAAAGGTACTAAATAAGATGGAGACTCTGAATCCATACTCCCTAGGTTCAAATCTCTGCTCTGCCACTATCTTTGTGATGGTCAAAAGTTTACTTAACTCCTTTCTTCTTTAAATCATTTATTGCTATGTTTGTAGAGTTATTATAGCTATAAAATAAGAAATTTCATGTAGAAAACCTAACATAACAACTTCCACTTATGCAATGTTATATGTCAATTATATCTCAGTAAAACTGGAAAAAAATAAAGTTACAACCAATCTTTACCCCCTTTTACATCATATTACTCTCTATATGTAATGTGTAGGAATTTAAAAATCTGTACTATTTTCCCATGTATCTATTTGCTTATTTTTGACTGTTTCTAATACTAAATGAAAATATTCCTCAAAGAAAAGAAATCGAACATATAAAAGATGTATGCAATTAATGATAACTTTTCTTACTGCCATTTCATTATTGTTATTGGCACTATAACTCAAGGATAGCTGAGAGTGACATAGAATTCCATTTAAAATGCCTTGTACATGTCACTAAATATAATGCCAGAGTTAGTTAGGTAATGCATTTATTTTTTTTAGTTCTCACATCTTGTCTTTGTCTCAGAAAAACTTGTTTTCCATTTTGTAACATACTTCATAGTTTACTAATTCTAAAGCTATTAAAATGATTATATTTTTCTAAAAACAATCTGTACTTTGTTTAACAATATATGCAAATAAAATATGAAAAATATCAGTAGAATTAATTTCATAAAATCATAACTTTATGATAGTTTTCAGAATTATTCAGAATGTCCGAATTGTTTGCACACAAACTCAGTTACCTTCATGCATTATTTACTTCCTTACTCTTTAGAAGAGTAGGCCATATTTTTCTCATCAAGAATTAATATATGTCTTACATATTAGGCAGCAATTTTTATTTTAAATTTACTTTGAAATTAGTTTATTGCTATTTTAAAAACTTTTAATCTTGCGTATGACCAGCGTAAATTCTAATGTAATTTTCTAAATCAAGAAAATAGAACTGTTTTATAGTGAATGATTTTACAATTAATTTTAAAAGAATTAAAACTATTAATAAACTGTATGTTATACAAATTTAGAATTTACACATGAAAGAAATTATGTCAAAATACATTCTCAGTTTTATTATTAATTTTAACAATTTACCTTAGAAGCTGTTAATATTATCTGTATGCTTCTTCAGCAAATATGTATAATTGTTAATCTTTAAACAGAAAATAATAAAAATTTAATATAACTAAATGTTTTTAGAACATTCAAAATTTACACACATACTTATCTGTTTTAACTTAAACCTGAATTAATAACATATACCCACAAAAAAATATTAATTTTTTTATTTAGCATTTTCAGGATATCGGATCTGTCTAAGCAAATAATAACACACCTGAGCCCCAGTTATAATAGCCCATATCTCTTTAGTATCTATAACCACATGCTACACTGTTTTCCATATATCTCTGTCATCTAGAATGAAAAAATATAGTGTCATATGTTAAATTTCTTATACTTGGCAGTGCTGTTCTCTCTGTCTCATAATATATATGTACAACATTTTTCATAAATGCATAGTAATTTAGAGCAGTTCAGGAGAGCAATATAATGTTTAAAAAATACAATGTAGTTCTAAGAACAAGAATGAAGCTCAAGAAGTTCTGTGTTTAAGGCAGTGATTTCTCAGACATTGTCCCGACACCACACATATATTAGCTCTCTTAATCCTCACAACTATCATATGAAGGAACACTTTGTTATTATTCTTATTTTCCAGAAAAGGGAATTTAGGCACCCCAAAGTGAAATAAATTGGCCAGAGTCACACTGTTAGTAAATGTTTAAGCTAGGACTTAAACCCAGTATACCTTATTCAAATTCTCCACACTAAGTTTTATGCTATACTTCCTAATGAAATCATGTGGTTTTAGAATTTCTTTTAGTTTATTAAATTTTTTTATGTGCTTTCCCTTATTTGAAAGTATCATTTTACTATTATTTGATATAAACATTATTATCCATATGTATTTGAGATAACTGTGAACCAGAAATTTGACAAAAAGCAAAGGCAAGTAAGTAGAGAGTAGAGATTAGTAGAGAACTGCCTGGTTTTGGGGTGCTATGGACTGAATGTGTGTGTCCCACATAATTCATATGTTGAAATCCTAGCCCCCAAGTTTATGGGATTAGAAGGTAGAGCCTTTGACAGGTGATTAGGTTATGAGGGCAGAGCTCTCAGGAATGATATTAATCCCCATATAAAAGAGTCCCCTGGGTACTCCCTCACCCTTTCCACCATGTAAGACAGAAAGCACTGTCTATGAACCAGAAAGTGGGTTCTTAACAGACACTAGATTGGCCATCACCATGATCTGGGACTATCCAGACTGCAAAACCATGAGAAACAAATTTCTTTTGTTTAAAGTTACTCAGTCTATGGTTTTGTTATAGCAGTCCAAACAGTCTAAGACACCAGGCTAAGAGGAAACAAAAATACAGGTTATATATTTTCAGTAATCAGGCTTTAAATACATTTCTACTGAAATAAAATGTCAGATTTTATTTACAAATAAATTATTTTAAATTACAAATTATCATACTTAGAAGCTTTGCCATATCTTTTGAAAGTGCTACTATCAATAGATGCATAAAAAGGCAAAGAAAAAAAAGAATAAGGTGGTGAGTAAAGATTCAGCATTTAGACTCCTGTGACTCTACTAAAAATTATGTTGAATTCTTTCAAGATTTTGAATAAGATTTTCTATTATCAAAGCCAGGAACTAAGTAAAAGAGAAGTTCTATGTTATTTTAAATATTTTATGAATGAATGATGTAATGTTATCTTATTGGTACATTATTGACATAAATACATTATATATTAGTTTAATGGAACAGAAATTTTATCTTTTGTCTAATTCGTGATTCTTATTGCTAAAGATTTCTCTGAAAAAAGAAAACACGATTCACATCTGGCCTCTTGTCCCCTTTTGTTCCCACTGTTATCTGATTCTTTAACAATTCTCTCTTTTAGAACATTTCTAAAGGATCTTATTCAAACCAATTGACATAATTATATTTAGAAATTCTAATTTGGTCAAGTGATATCATGAATATTTATTTTTTAAAATAAAGTTATTTGTTTAGTAATATGTCTGATTTTTTAACCTTTTTTTTTACTTTATCTAGTTAATCTCTGTGCACAATTTGAATGCCATCTAAATTGTCTTATTTTATTCTACTATATTTGTAACCACAATATTCCTAGACACATCTCAATTTTATAAAATCTACAAGGAACTTTTGAAAAAACAGAAGTTCTGCAAGATATTTTGAGATAAGTCCTTTCTTTCATACACACAGAGGTAATAGATTAGAAGAACATTAGAAATATCTAAATGTATTCACAAAAAAAAAGCTAAATATCAATATACACCTGAAACTGAATGAACTGTTACACAAATGAGCTATGGGTTGTACTAATACAGCAGACCTGCTTGGCTCTGTGTCTGCATAGAAATAGGTGGCCAGAAGCTCAGCTCCTGAGAGATAAGGCAGACACGATTTATTTTTTCAACATGGAAGATCAAGGGCAGACTGAAATGAAAACATATCTCCTTACAAGAAATGCTTAATAGAGAACGTCCATCTCATGAAAGAAGTCAGAAAAAAGAAATAGACAGTCAATTCTTGGGTTTTTGGCCTATAAGAAGGTGCAGCATCAGAGTGATAGAAGAAAGGCTCTACAGGCATGCAACTAGGAATTAAAGCCATAATGTGTCTGGCTGCTATTTCAAAATCACCATAGTTATAGAGATGAAGAAGGCTCAAATCAACAATATAACCTGTAGTTTTGTGCTTCTGTTTCAAAAAATATGGTCGAGACAACACAAACCACATGAAAAGTTAGGAGTGAATATGATTGGGGTGGCTAACAATGGGGAAACTTCCTGAAGAATAGCTGGCAAGCAAAAATCCCAAATGACAAAAAGAAATCTAATGCTAAGGAACAACAAAGAAAACAGTTTCATCTAAATGAACAAATAATTGAACAGTCTGAAAAATTACCTCAAACAAATGTATTTAGAGTGCTTACAGAAAAAATAGATACCATGCATAAAAATGAAAAAGAAAATAAGGAAATATTATGACCAACTCTATACTTACACATTCGAAAATTTAAATGAAAGAAATTATTTAAAGATGAAAATTTCAATGCTCACTCAGGAGGAAATACATTAAATGAAGCATATGTTCACACAAAATATATGCATGCGAATGTTTAAAGTAACTATTCATAATCATCAAAACCTAGAACATTAGTCTTTAAACTGGTTAATGGATTAATTAATTGTAACATATTTATATGATGAAATACTACTCTGTGATAAAAAGAAATAAAGCACTAGTATAGGTTGCAATATGGATGAATCTCAAAAGCATTATGCCAAAAGATAAAACCAAACGCAAAGGCTACATTCTGTATGATTCAATTTATATGACATTCAGAAAAAGGCAAACTTAAAGGACAGAAAATAAACAAGTGATTGTCAGGAGATGGATGTAGTGACATGGATTAATTACAAAAAAGGTACAAGGAAATTTTGGGGGTGATAAGAATATTCTATAACTTGATTGCTATGGTATTTACACAATTGCTTAATTGTTCTAGCTAAGATTTCATGTACAAAGTTGAATAACGGTGGCAAAAGCAGGCTTGTCTTGTTTCTGATCTTAAGAGAAAATCTTTCAATCTTTCACCATTGAATATGTTAGCGGTGGATTTTGTTTAAATGCCCTTCATTGCGTTAAGTAAATTGCTTTCTACTTCTAGTGTTTTCTTGGCATTTTAATTATAAAAAAGTGTTAAATATTGTGAAATGCTTTTCTGCATCTATTGAAATGATCCTATGGGATCTTTTTTTCCTTTTATTCTAATAATGTGATACATAATGACTGATTTCTTATGTTGAACTAACCTTGAATACCTGAGCTAAATCTCACTTGGTCTTGATGTACTATAATTTTACTCTGCTGTTTGATTTAGTTTGCTAGTGTTTTGTTGAGTATTTTTTGCAACTCTATTCGTAAGATATATTATGTAGTTTTCTTTTTTGTGGTGTGTTAGGCTTTAATGTCAAGGTAATGTTGACCTCATAGAATGTATCAGGAAATGTGTCTTCTATTTTTTGGAAGAATTTAAGTAGGATTGGTGTTAATTTTTCTTTAAATGATTGGTAGAATTTACCAGTGAAGCCACCTTGTCTTGGGCTTTCTTTCTTTTTTTTGTGGTTCAGTTAGTCTAGTTATAACATTTCTTGATATGGATCTCTTTGATTATATCCCGCTTGAAGTTCCTTGTGGTTCTTAGATATATGGATTCACGTCTTCATCGCATTTAGAAAGTTTTCAGCCATTATTTCTTCAAATATTTTTTCAGCTCGTTTTTTAATCTCTTCTGGGACTTGTACTATGAGTATTTTGGGATTTTTAATGATGTCCCTTAAGTCCTATAGGTTTTGTTCATTTTTTTAATTCTCCTTTTTTCTTTCCAAACCTCAGACTGAATAATTTCAAATGCCTTATCTTGAATTTCATTGATTCGTTCTCCTGCCTGCTCAATTCTGCAGTTGAATCCCTATAACAATTTTTTTTTTATTTTAGTATTTGAATAAAAGAAGATAGACACAAAATAAATATATTTTATGACTTCTTTTAACTAAAGCTTTAAAATTAGAAAAAAACAAAACAAAACTAATAACAGGATTTCTCTGAGGTAAAACACAAAAAACCACAAAGCAAGATTTCCTTTTCTTAATATAAAATTTAAGAAAGTGGTATACTTTATGGGGTAATAAGGTTATGATAAGGAAACCATATAAGATAGGTGCAGGGGCTTCCAAAGGACCAGCAATATTATATTTCTTAGCCTAGATGATAATTATATGGGCATTCACTTTATACTAAGAAATTAAGTTGGACATTTATTTCTATATCAGTCCTTTGACATATGTGTTTTACTTCAAAACTCAAAAAAGTACATCAGAAATTTAATAACTAGAATGGAATGTAGATAATTTTGCTCAAAATATAGTCGAGAGACAAAGAAATATAATAGCTCAAATAAGTAAAGCTAAAAAATATTACTTAACACCAATAAGGAAAATAAAATTAAATGTTGTGCCTTGATTTTCTCAAAATTCATTAAATTCACATATTTAGCTTATGAAATCACTGCTCTTTCATTCTTGCTTGGCTGGCTATAAAAGACAGATGCCCTATGAACACCTGGCCCATTTTCCTTTTTATAGATTTTTCACTAGAAAGATCTTCATTTCTATTATATCAGTTAATAGACTACCAAAGCAGACATTGATGCTCACTTTCTTCTCTTAATAACACTCTGTGATTTACACTTCCCTGAACTGAAGGTTATTATTCATGAACTATGATTTCTTCCAAAGTTGATTCTCATCAAACATGACCTTTTATGTTTTTCTATTGTAATGTAATGCAACTTACTTGTTGGATGATTAACGTTTATGTCAATCACAACTCTACTCACCATATCTACTATGTGCAGTCATTAACCAGAAGACTCACAGATTTCATTTTAAATATAAAATAATCTGTCTTGTATATGCAGGAAAAGATATCAGTCTCTGTCTTTTTTTTGCTGACTTTTTTTTTTTTTTTTTATGTTAAGACTACAGGTGGTGACCATTCAGAGTTCTAGATCCATGATGGATTTTGAACCAACTATGCTATAAGCAGAGAGAATATTAGGAGTCCTATATACAACAGGTCAGATATAGGTCCCCAGATATTTATCTTGGTGGCAATCATGACTATTTTTCTCCAGCTTCAGGGATGAGCAATGAATTTTAGTACCTGTTGAGAATGAATCGTTTAAGTTTCAACAATTCAATCTTCTCTTCAGTGTGATAAGTAACTCTGTCTAGTCCTACTTGGGAACTGGCCACTCTGACTCATGTTTCTGATTAGCATCATGAAGTCTGCCTAGCTCCTGCCCACCACCACCTTCCTTTAAGAAGGCTGAATCTTGTCCCTACATCTTACCCACTTCTGGAATTCCTGCCGTTATGACTTGTCTCTCAAGAATGACTTCCTTTCACATAGCTCCCAAGGATCATTGGCTATTTAAATGTCCCATTCTTCTGTTCCATCTCTTATGTTATACTGGTCACCATTTATAATTACCAGAATTATTATGACCATGCCTACGTATCCTTTTTAACACTAATTCTGTACAGCTTCTCTCCTTAGGATATTAACTAAATATCTTAAGTTTTTCTCACCTCTCTTTCAACCCTAGTGAATAGATCTCTAAACTATTTTGTATTACTCAAATAAACAAAGGCCTTATACATTAAAGTCTTCAAAAATGTCAAAAAATTACAGTATGTATTGAAAGATGAAAGAAAATCATTTAAAAATGGTCATAAGAAAACTTTCTGGAACAACTCTAAATTTAACTATATGGAACCATGTAGCCAAAGATATAAACTAGATTTGTTAATAATTTCTCCATGAAATCCCATATGGCCAAGTTGGTAAGCCCTCCTATATGAGCCAGTATTGAATATGGCTCTCCATATCTATATAAAAATTTTTTCTGAAAAAAAAAACTTATTTATTTTATTTAATGCAAATTTTTCTTAAATCTCTTAGTTTTTTCTAACTTTTAAGGTCTGGTATTAAAAGCAAGATTCAAAAAAATCTGTGAAATCTAAGTGGTATTAAATTTTTAAATTAAATAATGTGGTATCGTATAATTATAGTAGACATTCTCTTTGCTGAAATATAAGTAATTCAATAGATGGATTCCCATAATTGTTCTATGGTTTGATACAGATAATCATATTTTTTAATTGTATTATATATATCTTTATTTTGTCTGTAGACTATGATTAACGTCTACCCTTTTAGGGTCCCAATTAAATAAAAATAAGTTTTAACAGAAATCATCAGGAGCAGAGGAGAGGGTAGGAAAAGGGAGGGGGAGGGAGGACTCATCATCTCTTTCTGATTTTGTAGACTATAGTGTAAGGACAGTTAGGACCAACACAATCACTTTCGTGTGACCATGAAGGGAGGCCAAGCAGAAATTTAGGAGGAACTTGGATTTACTCACGGGAACAACTGTCTCTAGCCTTTCTATAATATGAGAAAAATAAGCCCCTATTGTTTATAGCATCTTTGGTCAAGTGTTCTCCTTGCAGCTGAAAACATTCTAACATATTCAGGGACAGTCTAAACTCTACTTTGTACCATAAGATACTATGTTACAGAGACAGTTAAATCACGGTACACCTTAAAAAAAAAAAAAAAAAAAGGTTACAGAGCGAGATTGCATTTAAAATTGTCTGAAATTCTTTTTTTTTTCACGCCTACAGTACCTGTTCTACCTAGGTGGTCTCCCATCCAGGTACTAACTAGGCCCCACCCTGCTTAGCTTCTGAGATCAGGCAGGATCAGGTTTGTTCAGGGTGGCATGGCCATAGTAAAATTGTCTGAAATTCTTCAACCACTTCTCTCTAAGCTTCAGCTTCTTTAATTACCACATGGAGATTTTATTTTAACATTATTAGTATTTTATTCTAATATTATTAATATTACATTGTTACCTTTATTTTAGTTGTGATCACCATCTTTTTGTGGGATAAATTTCAAAAATCCTTTCTAGATCTTTTTTTTACTTACCAATTCAAACTGTCTTTAAAATATGTATAGAGATTGTCTTTATACTTTTTGATTGTCTTTATATCACATTGTCTTTATACTTTCTATGTACAAGTTAAATTTGGAGACAGTTTTAAAACAGCAGATTATAGATGCTTGGTTGAAGAAGCATAAGTGGACATTTTTCAAGAAAAATCTTGACAGGAGATTGAATCTAAGGAGTGATTAGTTTGTGATGAGATCCTGCAAACTAGCTGTGCAGCCAAAAGATGAGTGGCTGGTGAATGATAGTGTACTTTCCCAGACAGTAAGAATAGGACATAAACGGCTGCAGTGCTGATGTAAATAACTATATTAAGACAGTGAAAAATTACACAGGGATAATTTAAATGTCTTGAGAGCCTTGATTTTTCATTTCTTGCGACAATAAATGCTCACCCTCTTATATGTGCTCACTAATTAATGGTAAAATTTGCTGGTAAGAAATTTGTCATGCAATCAGTTCTTCTGTCTGTGGGTTATTTTCCCTTGATATGTTTTTCTTCTGAAAATTTTCACATAGAATCTTGTTTTAATTATGAAACTTAGATATTTAAAATCCAGTTGTTATTTCTACCCTAAAATAGCAAAAATCCTGGCTCCCTATTTCAGTTTTCTACTGTTTCAGTCTCAATTCCTTGGAATCATTATTTAGTTTTCCCTCTTCTTCACTTTCTTTATCAAAATAGTTGACAGAACTACTTATTTTTCCTGGCAATCTCTCTTTACGACTATCTCCTTTTATTCCTATGACTACCACACTCATTCAGATATATATCACTAAGTTCTTAGATCTACTGCAAATGTCTCTACCTGGTGTCCCTTAATCTAAGCTCTTCGTTTTCCAGTTACGACTTCCCTTTCTAGTGTCATTTCTTCCAGCTGAAAGTTTGTTTTAACTGTCCACCGCAGTATTCATCTATCAAAATTCTATGGATCTATGCAATACTAAGTAAATACCACCTTCTCTACCCCAACAGGTGACCTCAACATGAAGTGATCTTTTGATCCTCAAAAATTATAAAGGATATACCAGTGGAACTGTTCCCTTACTATCTTTTATGCTTAGTTATGAACATTTCTCAATTTTCTTACAGATTAAGTTCTAGGATAGCTGAGGCTATGTGTATGTATTTGCATATCCATTCTCAGTTCTTAGTATAACACTGGTATAATCAAGTATTCTCTTGTGTGCTTTGTGAATGAATTAACATATTATAAACTATAAACTATTCACTTCCAGGAAAATTAGTTTGAAGAAAAAAAGAGACACATTTGTATTATAAACAGGAGATACTTTAAATGTATACAATAAATTACTTAGTCAGTAAAATGTACAAATATAGGCAAAAAATAATACTAAAACTTTAAATGTAATTTTGTTTTCTTTTCTTAATTGCATGGAACCTAGTTCATATAATTCTGATAAGTGTGGTTCTTTTCCATAGCACACCTCTGTAGTGAACCTGTCATATAAATATAGCCTTTCAGCAAGAGTAGCGACACTATTACATTTCTTAGTTAATTAGCAGTCATCAATCAACCTAAAATATAAATGTTTTAAGTATGTAAATTTTTTTTGTGGTGTTGGTAATTCATAGAATTTTCTCCGGATTTTAGGTTCAATATAAAGACAACTCTAATTAAAATGAAAGTATCGTTCAGGGAGCATTGTACTAGTTCCTATTTTCTTTGATCCTTTATAAGTATATGTATCAGTATTTTATATAGCCAATAAAGCTACCCTGATCTTTTTCTTCTCCTCTACTTATTTCTCCAACCATTGCATTAATTTCTACCACTATTCCTTTGAAATCATTCTTGCTCAAGTCATCTGTAATCTTCTATTTATTAAGTTTAATAGCCATTGTTAATGTTTCTCTAATTTGTGTCCTAATTTGATGCTGATGATTCAGTGCATATCTTTTATAGTTCTCTTTCTATTTTTCTGGATTTTACTCTCATTTATGTACTATTCTTTCTTTGCTCAATTTTTAAATATGATACTCGAGCTTTCTTAACTATACACTTCTGGTTTCAATTATACCCTAGAAACTGACGACCCTCAAATATATATCAATTTAAAAGAATATTCTCTTATTATCAGTCCTGTGTTTCTGATTTTCTATTGAACATCTCCACCATAAGACTTGATAATTCCAAAAATTATTCCATCAGTTTTTACCATGAGACATAAGAGAATAATGTAATGTTCACAGAAAGATACAAAGGTCTACATGGCCTGGGACACAGGACTGCCTAAATGTTACACTTCTTCCTTAAGTATTAATGCTTAAAGACTAACTGCTATCCTGAGCCTGACTTTCTTAAATCCTGCATCTAAAACAACAACAATGCTTGTCAACTCTACTTTCTAACATTTCTCAAATCCATACTAACTGCTTATTTCTCGGCTATATCATTTCTTGTTTCAATCGTTTCAATATTTGTCTCCTTTTTTGCCCTATGCCTTTCCCTTTCTTTGATTCTTCACTCTGCAACTAGTGATATTTCTAAATTGAAATTTAATCAGTTTTTTGCTTAAAATCACTCTTTATCTTCTCCAAGATAAAATCCTAACTGACATATAAAAGACTTTATAATTTATACTTCCACTAATCTTTTTGTTTCTCTTCTCTGCCTTGGGCCTTCTATAATAGCCAGACTGAACTACTTGTAAACCTTTAATGAGTCCATCTTTATGTTTTTCTTCTACTCCTTCTTTTCTAATTAAGTTCCTCTTAGCCTCTAATTTCATACTAGTGCTACCTAAAAAGTTTCTACTCATCTATCAAATAGCAGTAAGAATAATCTACTCCTTTTTTTTAAATTCTGATATTTCCATTACATTTAGATCCCATTTACCTTATCTCATATCATACTGTGTTGTATTGTAGTTTGTTGTTTTAAAATCTCTCTCTCCCATCACTCTTCCTGTAAGCTTCTAGGAGCAGTGACCATTGCAGAGCAATCAGTAAATTTTAGTATCTGTTGAATAATATGAACCGACTAAATATAGCTTTGTTTCATGCAATTGTGTATGGAGTAGAAAATTTGTAAATATATTTTGTCTTTGGGCAGAGACATGCAATGTGTTCATCCAATTATTCTATTTTCCTTCCATTCTTTACAGCTTCCTTGCATCTAAGTGGTGCTTTTAAATTAATTCTGTCTAATAGATTGTAGGCATTGGTGAAGTGACATGACTCCTAAATCTCCTGCTAGGTCTCCAGCTTACTCTTTCTTTTCTATTACCAGCTAAATGCAGAGTATCAAATCAAAAATTCAGAGATCCTAGAAATGGCATTGGATACTTGCAGAACCATGAAGTAAAAAACAAACAAACCAAAAAAAACTATTGATGCATCCATAAAGTCATTAATTTATGTAGAATGTGTTGCTTGAGGACTACTGGCTTTTAGAAAGTTTAATTTTTCTTTTTTTTATTTTCTTTACCTGCTGATTAGGAATGACCTAATTAAGTCAAATCCTGGTATATTCATTCTACAATCGTGTTTCTTTAGGTAGAGCTTTCTGTAAAAGACAATGAATTCCAATGTACCTAAGTCTGCAGAATTGGTTACTTTATCTGTTTACTTATATCTTTTTCTTTGGTTTCTGGTGATAAGTCTCCTTAGAATATAAGTTTATTCACAGCTTGGAAAGAAACCTGTAAAATTACTCTTCGATATCACCCCTAGTTCCCATAAAAAATCAAGAAGAAGACAGTGGAGGCCTTAGAAGAGAGTATGTAGTGAATAGTTTAAATCATCTATTATAGATATATCTGACTCCCACATTAGGTTCACTTTTTCTGTTCCAAGTATGTGTTAAAACATTCAGGACAAACTCCCAAAGGAATTCCCCCATTTGCTGTTCCTGTAGACCATAGGCTTCCAGTGGCTTTTGCAAAAGAAGTCAATTGTGGGCCCTAGTGTGCTAGTCTATTACTTCAGAAGACTATCTTGGGATAAGAGAGGAGTTTTGTTGTAATAAAGAGCTTTTGACATGGAGAATCTGTTCTGTGCTTTTCTCTGTGGAAGTGATATGTGGCTGAACAGAATCAGAAATCCTGAATTCTGGCCAAATATTTTCTAACATGATTAATCAAGACCTCAAAAAAATTTAGATTTATTCATTAACTTTTTTTATTTTTTTATGCACTTAAATGTAAAGGCAAAAGTTTTGAACAAGTTTAATTAGGGAAAAAAATAAGCCTAGCACTTGAAAACTATATATTCATACTGACTTGAAATATTAACAACATTGTACATTTTTTTTCCTTCAAACCATCATTGTTATAAGAAGGGAAGACTAGGAATTAAACAATATTGTAATTTAGGAAAATGTGACAAAGAAGACTTTAGTGTTTCTTGAATAACAGAGTCTGGAATATACACTTAAGTTAAAGCATTTGTATGCTGAAAATTACAATTTATGTTTACATTTATGAGAAAAAATAGAAGTTGTGAAAGAAGTTTCATCATTCTTAGAAAAAAAAAACAAAATCCCTATTCTCTCCTACCCTCCCCAAAAGTCAGGTATTTCAAAAACATCCTTTATAAAATTGGGCCAACACGGGCTACTTTGTGCTGCGTTGCTGGACCTCCACATTCCACTTTCTAGTTAACTTCATAGCTTCTAATATTGTCCTCTTGGGGACACTCTCCCCCACCTCTTTGTTCATCTTCAGTTTCTTCACTTGTATGCTACTTCAAAGGGCAACTATTGACTTGATTAGTCTCTTGATAATTAAAATTCTGATGACCCACAAGAAATTCCTGCACATTTTGTAGGCAGCTGAGATATATACACCTAATATTTAAAATTTGTTTTTACTGTATAATGCATTTCTTCCTACTTTTTTGCTAGAACTATTTTCTGACTCATATTTTGGGTAGAAGAAAAACAAATTATGAGTATGATGTAAAAATTAGTAAACCCTAGATTGACAACAAAATTTCTCAAGCTTTCCATTTCTTGGATCACATGATATTGTTTTGACAGGTATGTATTTAGTAACTACCATTTGTAAAGTGTAACCATTAGCACTGAGGGAAAACAGAATAAGGTACAGCCATCTGAACTGAACTAATACACAAATAAATACAATGTAATGTGATCTTTGCAGCAATGAAACTATGTATGTGTCACAGAAAAAAACACAGAATTTAAACTCATGCTCTCAGGAATTTGTAATCATCAGGGAAGCATCACCAAAGAAGAGATTCCTAAGCAGAATTGTGAAATATCAGCAGGAGTGCCCAGATTTACATAAATTAAGAATTTCAGAAATAGAAATATTATGTGTCAATAACAGCATGTGGATGACTTCTGTCTTTAGGATCCACTGAGTGAAATGGACTTATTAAACACGATATTTTTCACTACTTACATATTCTATCACCTAATCTATTCTGTATTAGAACATAACATTATCCTATTTCTAATAATCCTCAATATCATTTCCTTTGTCCAAATTCAGAAGGTATATCTTTCTATGTGACACAACCTAACACAGTTTTATCCATGTTTGAAGCAAAACTGATCTCACATATCTTTTCTATTCTCTGTGGGCTCATTCAAGGGCCTTGCATAAGATATTAGAGCCACGTGATAAGAAGTATTAAAGTCTCCAAACTACAGAGCAAAAATCCTCCCCCTTAGAGGGTTTGGAAAATACTTGCTCTAATAGATTAATAAAGTGACCAGATTCCTGAATATCGTATTTGTTTCTTATCCTATCCTAAAGATTTTGACTGAAATAAATATTACCAATGACTTTTATTCTTCTTTATTATGACACTATTTATTTAACCAATTAAGAATAATTACTACATGAGAAAGTTTTTCTAGATATTTTTCTAATTAAAGGCAGAAGCTTTCTAAATATAGTTCTATTTAAAAATCCCCAGAATACATTCTGCATAACGATTTCTCTAGCCTTCTATGTGATATTCCATATCTTAGGAAAGATTCATCTCTAATATCGTTTAATATCAAAAGTCAGTAGAAAGAACAAAACAATTCATGGCTCCTCAAATGTCTCAAATAGAAAACAATGAGTTATACAACCTCTATAAAAGTGACAAATCATAAACCATATTTTCCAGGAGCAAAAGGCCACTTAGAAACTCCTTCTCTAAAATATATATTTAAAAAGTAGAATTGTAACTACCCATTATAGAACTGCAACTTTTGAATTGCTTAATAGCAAGTTCCATTCTCGATAGAAGTTTTAGAAGGCCTTCTTTATTTAAATTTTTGAGTATTATTTAATGTTAAAAAAATAGATAAAAATAAAATGATATAATTGTTCTTTTATAGGTATGAATTACATAACCAGACTGGGTCCCTAGAAATCATACCCAGCTATCGTTCTTTGATCTTTGAATTATGTACATATTTAATATATATTAAACTGTGTGTGTGTGTGTGTGTGTGTGTGTGTGTGTGTGTGTGTGTGTGGAGAGAGAGAGAGAGAGAGGGAGAGAAAATATATAGAATAGCTTCCCAAAATTGTAATCCAAGATTAATTTAGAGTTGGAGAGTTTTAAAATAAAAATTGATGAGTACACACACAACTCTTCAAAGCTATCTTACTTCAAAGTATATTTCCATGAAACTGTTAATTGTCTTACATAAAAGCAATTCTTGAAATGAAAGAAACAAATTCACTCATGATTGACAGGAAATAGAAGATTAAGAAATTTTTAAAAGGTTATTAAAGAATGTGTTTATTTTATATTCATGCATTGAATAGTTACCACATTTTTTATAATTATTATATAGCTAGTTTATTAAAAATCATACAGTGCAATAAAAGTCAATTTGATTAAATAATAAAGCTAATGGAATAAAGGTCCTAGAGTGTAACCATAATTGACAATACAAAGATAAAGGTAAAGCTGGAGGATACAAAATAAAAGTTTACAAATGATCATTCAGGTTATTTTTCATAAAAATTTTAACATTCTTTTCCTCTTTTTCTATAAGTAAATATAATAACTCCCTGTATCAATGTTAGGCTTAATCATGTAACTTACTTTGACTAATGGAAGGTAATGATGTTACTGCAAGCAAAGACTTGGCTTGGAGCTTATGATTTTATGATCTTTCATGAGAGGAATGTGCCTCAGAGAGCCTGGGACTCAGGATAGGACACATAAAGCAGACATAAGCCCTGTAGCTGCTGATTCAAGAAAGATTAAATAAATATAGAACTAATCTGAATCCATATCTGTAGCCAGGAGTCTGAGAACCAGAAAATGGAGCCTTGAGTCTAATCTAATCCAACCAATTTGCCGCCAACCTTCATACCCATGAGCATGAGAAATAATAATTGTTCTTTCAATTAAGATAATTTTTCATTGAGTTAAAAAGGAAAACCTAGAAAAAAATAAGTATTGAGATCTGATGCACAAAATTTTTGTTAATTTATGTTTTTGCTGACCTTTACTGTTATACACTTAGTAGTTGAAAAATTATATTTGAGTAGTTATTCATCGATGTGATATTTCAAAGAATCTTGATTTTATGTAAAAATAAAAAGAATAGCTGTTAGATAGAAAAGGTTTGGCATAATAACCTACTGTTCTCCATTGATGGGCTTTAAGTTTGCAGAGAGCAATCCATCCTGATTTTTAAAGATCTTCAGTACTAATATTTATAAATAACTGAGTTAAGAAAATACAACGTTTTAGAAATGAGTGACAAAGAGAAGAAAAGCATGTCAGTAGTTGCTTTAGACATGTACAATTGAATATAAAAATCAACCATTGGTTTGTGGTTTTGTCGTAATTGTGTTTTTTAAGTGTAGTTCTGTCATAAAAAACTACTGAGTGTGGTGGTCAGTGAGGTAGCATATAAAATTCACTTTGTCAAGAAACAGTGTACTTTCTTCCTAAATTAATGAAAGATTTCCAGGTGAAACATGAAGATGGGAAATGATGCATGGCTATCTTGTAATCAAATCCAAGGAGATTTGCTTGTCTTTCACACATGTTGCCTTATATTTTGAGTTACATCCTATAATTAAATCCAGGGGGAATGTATTGTAATTACCTCTGATAACCCATCTTTCAATGTTTCCACATAAATTTGGGAACTGTGTTGGTATAATAAAACTAATTGGTCTCTGAGGGAAATATAAAAGTCCATTTTGAAATGGTTTGCTTTCATTTTACTATGAATTTTGTTTGGTATATCCTCAATATGTAAAATAAAGAAGTGAATATCTCAGTATATGTAAAATCATGCCTATAATCCATAAAATTGATTGTGTTAAACAAGACTTGCTTTAAGTCAGTTTTTTGGAACACAGATTGAACTTTTTCAGAAAAATAATAACATTTCCAAAGATTAGGATTCCAGACAAGATTGAAAAATTATTACATTTTAAAACTAATTTAAATCTTCTTTGGAATAAGGCAGAGTACATTACATAAACAAGAGGAAAAAATAAATTGTGATTTATTTGACTTATAGACCATACATGAACAATATCAGCATTGAAAAAACGATTAAGAATTTCACATTGGTTTCCACAAAATTAATTACCTGTATTCTACTCCCCCGGGCATCAAGAAAATGGACTCTATTTTGAGAGAAATCCATAATATAACATGGGATTAAATTGTATAAATTTAAAAGTATATTAGAAAAAATAGAGGGTTCCACAGAGTGAGATTCGTGGATGGACTTGTCCTGTTCTATGGCCGAATACTCTAAGCCACAGAGGCTGATAGCGGTGGTAAAATATTATATATGTATGTGATATGTGTGTGTGTGTGTGTGTGTATTACACATATATCACACACACACACACACAGTGGTTAATGTCAAAAAGACATGCATTTGGACATGCTTTTGGTCTTTAGTGGCAGGAAAAGCTGATCCTAATGCTGACAGCGAAACTGGTCTGTCTGCAGAGGCTGCAAAATAAACCTCAGGAAAAATGTGAGCAAGGAAGATTTACTCATTACTATTGGTGGCCATGAGATAGACAATAGTAAAAAGGGAGGGTACAAAAATTAGGAAAGATGACAAATCCTCTGAAGTATAAGTTGGAAAAACAACATTATCTGAGAATTTCCTGCGTTACATGCCCTCTAACAAAAAGAGAACTAATCTGGATTATTTTTTATGTGTAGGTTAATGATTTACTCTTTATGGTCGACTATAAATGATTCTCTTGTTAAAATCAACACAATATATTTTCACCGCATGAATATATTCTAAAGCCGTTAGTTCAGTCGGATGAGTTGGAAACTGCACTGTTTCCAATGCTTCGTGCAGTGTTAAAATCCAGTATGTTGAAAAGATTATAATGCATCACAAATAAATATGACAAAATTTTAATTTTGTTAATAGTCTAGGGTAAACGTAAACATTAAACAATAAGCTGATGTTCACTCCAGAATAAAATCAAGAAATATTTATTGATCCTGTGCTATGTACGAGTGACTTTAACTGTTGAACCTCTGTCAGCCTGGCTACTTCGGGAAGCCATGAAGCCATCTACTATACTTTCTCTTTTCTTTTTATGGGTGTTTGAAGTAGCCCTGCTTAGATATACATCAGAGAGGGAGATCAGAGATCTCAGAGACTGGCAAGTGGTCAAGACTTTCAACTGAAACAAAAATGGGAAAACCCAGAGTGCAAAACACACTGAATCCTGAGGGGCTATCAAGTACCTAAATAGGAAAACTTTAGTTCAATTTTCCCATGCAGGGTACTATCTAAGGGCTTTGGTGATAATAATAATAATAATAAATAAAATCATAATGTAGTAAACAACCTAAGAGCAGGACTTTATTAGTTTGTCTTGTTCACCACGAATAGCAAGAAATGGATGACACACAGCAGATTCCCACAAATCCTTGTTGATTTAATGACATAAAACTAGGAAGACAGTGGAATGAATTCAAGAACAAGAACATAGGTAAAAGCAGTGAGGGCAAGATGATTCTTTGAATTGTAATTGAGTGACTGGCTGTAGCTGCTTTAATTGTTGGTTGACTGTTGTTTGTTAGGAGTATTCTATGTGAAGACAAAATATTCAATAGGGCAACAATATTTCCTCCAGTGCAAGTTACAGTCTTGGCACTATGTTGTACGAAGGGAGAAGAAGACATTGATTTTCATTTACCTTAGATAGCGAAGTCACTATTGTAACTTGCTGCAGTCCTAAATGAAAGCTGTATAGCCCTAGGAAGACTGAATTATTCAAAAATAAACAGTTATAATGGGTTATTACTTAGGAAGTATTATCTCTTTCAATATTTATAATTTAGTATTTTAGACACCATTTTACAACATTTAAATTCAGTTAACTTGATTATAAAATGAAACTGTGAACATTAATTTTTAAGGGCCTTTGCAATCCAAAATTGTCTGAAGTATAGCCTGTATTTCAGTGGAAATAAAGAAAATATTTAGAATGCTGGCGTATTAGTTTCCCAGGGCTACTTTAATGAAATACCATAAATTGAGTGGCTTAAACCAACATAAATTTATTGCCTCATAGTTTGGGAATCTAGAGGTCTAAAATGAAGGTTCTAGTGGTCTGCTAGCAAGCTTTGCTATTCCTTGCCTTAAAGATGCATGCCTCCAGTCTCTGCTTTCATCATCACATACCTTTCTCTTTGTGAATCTCTGTCTTCACATGGCTGTTTTTCTTATAAGGATGCCAGTCATTGGATTAGGGACATACTTTACTTCAGTATGACCTCATCTTAATTAGTTACATCTGGATGACACTATTTCCAAATAAAGTTACACGACCTACTGGAGGTTAGAACGTCAACATATCTTTTTTGAAAAGGACACAATCCAATCAATAACAACTGAATAGTGAAACCTCCATATCCTTTTACACTGGTCAGTAAATGATAAGTAAAGAAAAATACTGCACACATAAGGATTTCATGGTTTACTTGGTTAATAAAACTATAAATTCCCTGTTGTTTAAGAAAGACTAGAAATTACAGATTCCTAATTAACCTCTTCACACTTTTAAATGCCCAGTGTGGTAGATTTGTACACTAGTATTTCACCTTTAAACTTTGACATTGACGTGGCTTGGTGAACCAAACTGGGAATTGAGAAACAGAAGTTTCCTTTCCTGTTCTCTAGTTAATTTGCTGATTTACTATCAATAATCCTAAATTTTATTTACTTCATTATATCCATTGTTCCTTCTATTTGGAGATTTCTAAGATATAAGGCTTTAAAAAACTTTTTTTTTTTTTTAAGTAGATTTGCTGTAAATGGGGCGTTATCTTCTACCAGGTCTTCCATACCTAAAATATTGTGTGTTCAGTTTCCAAAAATAGTGAAGAAGACTGAAAAAATTCTAGCTATGTAGATCATTTCCAAATTTTATTTGACATATTTATAGCACAACACATAAATGACTATCCTGCTTTTGAAGAATAGTCTTTAGTAATTTTCATATTGCTGTAAGTAACATATTGTCTTAACAATTAAAACATATGTATATGATATTAGAACATCTTATTGAAAGACTAATTTTATCTCTTTATGACTCTAAAGTATTAAAATATAACTCAAACTGTATGTTAAATGGTAAAATTAAATTTATTTTTTAATTTATTCATCATCTTTTATCAATTACTCACTTATAATTAACAAGCCATTTAACTTAGCTGCCATAAGTGTCATCTCTTTATTTTCAGTGAAAAATCTAAGGCAGAATTTCTCAAACTTTAGTGGAAATAAGAATCATGTGGGTAATTTAATTTAAAGATTTCTGAGTTCCGCCCATAGAAAGTGTAATTCAGAAGTTCTGGGCTTTGCTTCAGAACGTGCGTTTCTAATGTTTCCAGCTACTGCTGTTGTTACTGATCCGGGTGATCCAGGTTTTGGTCAATGGGCCACATTTTGAGTAGTATTTTTCTTATGACAAAGAAATTAAATATGTTCCTAAAGGTCTTACTATTCCCAAGACAAACATTATTTTCAGTCAAATAACAATCTCTACTACCACTCTATTCTGAAATGTTGTTGTTTTTTAAAATAATTAGAAGATTTTTCACTTCCACTGAATGGAGTAATATGCCAAAAAATAGAATTCTCACTTCTAGTACACATACCTCTCCTGATTTTATAAAAAGTTATCAAGATAGAATTCATCATTTTAATTTTAGTGTAAAAAGAAGCATTTGAGGCCTTTTACAAAAGTAGAAGCTTGTTGTAAGATGAATTCAAACACAGCACATACACACCCACACAGTAGCATTCTCTTGCACACAATCACTCTTAAACTGTGTGGTAGCATTCCATTATAAATCTTATTTTTTCCAACTGCAAAAATAAAAAAGCAATATTTTTCTTAGTATTGCTTAGAAATAGATTTAAAGCACTCTCTCTCCCCACCCTATAAATAATGTCACCATAAAAATTTGGTTAATTTAAAAAAAAAGATGTTAAATTGAGAATATATATACAAACATTGCCATCTAATAGATAATTCACAAGGAAATTGTACAGTCTGTAATTAAATATGCTGTCCAGATTCTGCTATGACTCCAGAGGAAAACCTTAAGTTACCGCATCTGTGTATTGCGAAAAATAAGTAGGGTACTCTTTTCCTCTGATAGGGAAAATAGTGATATAATAAATCACAAACTAATGAGTTTACTACTGCTTCTTTTATTAATAAATCTAATTTTTCTTAGTTTCCAGAAAACAAAAGGAGACAAAAGTTATATATTTAGGGGTATATATCTTAATACTAAAGATCATTCTCAATCAAAATATTTAAACACATTGTATTTTGTGATAGAATAAAGTTCATAGAACTATTTTTTAAAGCATAAATTAGAGTAATCATCAGAAATAGGGGAAGAAAATTTGTCAAGATTTCTTGGTATAGAAACTGCATAAAAAAAATAACAATAAAAAGTCATGGAAATCATAGCCTGCTGAAGAGCACAAGACCAGACTATAATTGTGGTCTGACTTAAGCAAATAAATTACAGTTTTATCATTCATAAAATAAAAATGAGATCCAATACTCTTTTCAGTACCTTCCCAATTTAATATCTTTTTTTTTAAATTAACTAATTAATTTTTTATGGTGACATTATTTCATGATTTTTTTTGAGATGCAGTTGGTTCCAGTTAAGAAAATTCTTTTCAAGGGATTCTGAACCCACAATCACATTGATTTTCTCTAGAGTTTGCCAACTGCTTTCCAAGGGACTCAGTTTAAATCATTTTTATTTTCATTTTTTACAATCTGAAGTGTCACCAAAGCCCTAAGTATCACAAAAATACATTTCCTGCAGTACTCTAACCTCAGAAAGAGTCACCACAATCTCAGAAAATAAAGTCTTACAAGTATTCATCTCTCTGGGTATATATTTTTAACAGCATAATAAAGATAAAAGTAGAGAATCTAAAACTCTATTAATTAAGCTTGCCTAGGGTAAACTAGTAACCCTCACATACTTTCAAAGCTTTTTTTTTTAATTAATAAAAAAAAAGAACAGAGGTAGGAGATAATGGGAGAGAGGGAAGAAGGGAGAAAGAAAACCTTAAAGCAAAAAAATAAAAATAAACTATAAATGCAATAGAACCACTTTGAGACAATTTGATTTGCATATGCAACATGCCAAATCATACATTTCATAAAAATCTTTGTTTAAATACATGAATATTTTCTGGTCTATGTTCCTAGAAGTGAAATTGCTACTTCAGAGAATATGCATATTTAAATTTTGATTAATACAGCCAAAATGATTTATCAACAAAAAATAGAGAATCCACAGGCCAAGGTGGCTTGATTGGCCTTTGTAAGAGGACTCCATGCTTCTGAGCACATGTGTAGTCCTCATCTCTATCACCATGGCTATAATATACAGGTACCTACTGTGACAGTCTTGGCACAGCCCTTGATGAAACCTGACTAACTTCAGTTGGCCATCATTTTGTCTACTGGGTTGTTCCATGATGAATGCTTTCTGGTGGATGACACAAAATCTTCACATTTTACATCTAGTCACATGAGTTTATAGACAGGCTTATACTTCAGATGTCTTTATTTCAGATCTTCAAGTCCTTTTGCTCAGGGTCCTGAGACAGGCCAAGCCACTGGCCACTGTTGAGGCATCTGTATACATTCTCGCCTCAGGTCACTTCTGTTTCCATCCTAAGTAGTTGACTAGGACAGTACTCACATCTTCATCTATTCATTATTAGTTTGCATATTCCAGCTTATACATCTGTAAAACACAGTTGAACTTTTTCCTCTTTTGCTTGGTGAGACATGGCTCTTACATGATTATAATTATGAACTAGGTAAAGGGCACCAATACTAAAATGGTGCCATGTGAGTTTGATCTACCTGATCATGCAGCTTACTTGTAGTGTCTGGTCCTGTCTAAACTCAATTATGGATGTTATGTTTCAAACATAACATGGACTGCTGCTTGGTATGTTCAAATTTGTGACTTCCTGGGTCTGATAGGACCCAGATCATAATTATTTTCTCTGGATGCATAGTCACTTGGTGTCCTGAGGTAAAAAATTTAGTCTACCATTAACACACTAAGAGATATTTCTCAAAGGACACATAATTCCTTGCTTAGACTGGCATACCTTTGCTTTAGAATCTCAAAAGTCCTGCAAAGTGATAATTTGACTGAACCTTACCATAAGCTCCATACAGCATCATTTTTCTTCACAGTACAACAGCTGATTGCACTGTGACCTGGGTTTCCTACAGAGTACTGTCTTGCTTCAAGATCAACTTTAAGCTTGTATCTTATTTCTCCTAGACGCAAGATGTTTTACTTCCAAAACCCAAAGAGGCTTCACCTGGGGCAATGTTTTCGTCACTGTGGTAAGGGATGCAAGATACAACTCTTTGCTTTGACTTTGGAGATGCTATACTAGACTGTTCCTGATTATTGGACCCCTAAAATCTACTGATGTGTCAGGTATCTGAATCTTCATAAGGTTTATATTCCACCTCGTTTCTTACCACAGCCCATAGTGTACTAGTCACCTATTTCTCATCCTATCTAACCCACATGATGTCACCAATATAATAGATCTTTGGGATGGCAAGACGATCTAGACCTCTTCAGACAATATAATAACAAGGGTAAAAGAGTTAAAATAACTATGAGGAAAACCTGTAAATTAACAATTGTGTCTATTCTGTATGAATGTGATCCTCTTTTTATAATTGGAATGGAAAATAATGCATTTACCAAATCAGTGGTCACATACCAGGTACCTGAGGCCTTATTTATCTTTCCTAGCAATGATGCCATATAAGCAGAGCCACTGGAATTGGGTCTACTACTTGGTTAAGCCTGCAGTATGCTATATAGTAGGCTATGCTCCAAGAAAGATCCACCATTTTTTCAAGGGTCAAATTAGAGAATTAATCAGAGATATGGTAATGACCACTGTGCCTTTATCTTATAGTTCTTAATGATGTCACTAAGCTTCACCATCTCCATTCCCCAGGATATGATATTGCATTTTATTTCCTTCTTGGTTGGCAGAGGGCAAGTTTCAGAGGTTTACACTTGGCTTTCCTTATTTTATCAAAATAAATCTTACCCTGTAGACCAGAGAAACTGAGAAGTTCCACAGTCTTACTGACATTGTCTAGCGTTCCTCTCAATCTCTGAATCATAGAATGTAAGACTTTTCTCACTTTCCATGGCTCTTATAAAGAGTAGTAGGAAGAAGATTAAGGAAAAAGCTGTCTTCAGAATTCCTCTTGTATAGTTAATTTTTCAAATCTCATATCGAGGCTCACATTTTCTACTTTTGCGATCAAATTATCTATTATGGGAAAATAGAGAGCCAAAAAGTAATAGTTAATAGGTTGTTTTTGTTTGGAGGGGGAGGGTTGGCCAACATATCCAGTACTAGTCATAGGGGTCTGTTTAGTTACCTGTTCTTGATCATGTTGTTCTGGTTCTCTCTGGAACATATTAGCCATGTCCTAAGCATCTTTTGGTAAATCATCCATTTTCTTCCCTAGGACTCACCTAAGTCATGCTGAAATCTAACTCTAGTTATCAGTGAAAGGAGTTTAAACATTATCTTGTGAAACATCTGCCTAAAATGAGGTCTTTGTTTAGTCTCCAGGGAATGAGAATTCTCATCTCCTCTATAAGGGGAAGAAATGCTGACTTCTTTCATACCAAAATGTACAAGGGAATCTGTAAATTCAAAAATTTTATAAGCATCTCCCCAAACATGCCTATGATATTTTTCAGGATTACACTTCTTTCCTACCTGGGTCCTGACTAAAGTTAGGCCCAGACTGAAGCATAGGACAGGAATAAGCTACTGTTATTTTTGTTTATTTGTTTTGTTTTGTTTCTAAGAGCCAAAAAATACTTTTTTTTTTTTTTTTTTTTTATGCCTACAGCACCTGGTATTCCTAGGTGGTCTCCCATCCAAGTACTAACCATTTGTTTCTAAGCCAAAAAATATTTTTTTTTTTTTTTTTTTTATGCCTACAACACCTGGTATTCCTAGGTGGTCTCCCATCCAAGTACTAACCAGGCCTGACCCTGCTTAGTTTCTGAAATCAGACTAGATCGGGATAATATTTTCAGTTTTGCAAGCTATATAATCTCTGTTTTAACTATTCAACTCTAACATTATAGAGTAGAAGCAGCCAAAAAAAAAGGTGAATGAAAATTAATGTGTTTCAATAAAACTTTACTTAAAGAAAATGTCATGGGCTAGATTCAATCCATGGGACATAATTTCCCGCCCCCTGCATGGTTCTTGCCGGAATAGTGAATACAAATTTTTTTGTATTGTTAAATGACTAAATCTTGGGCCTTATTACCAGCACTATCTCCCTTCTAGCAAGAGGAAATGAGAACTTTTGTATATACTCCCACTTTCTGTCTTTAGAGCATGCCCTGAGTTAATAGTTAACTAATCTACTCTCATTCTCATTCTTCAGTATGTCTTTGGTGGTTAAAAAAAATTTAATGTAATCTCTAATTGTTGTAATTATTGTCCTCATATTTTTCAATGCTAGAACAATTTATTAAAGTATATATCTTATTCCAATACTCTGCAAGTAAAGAAAGCTTGAGCAATCATGATACTTCACCAAGCTAGGATTCAACCAACATGTTTCATATCATCATCTGAATATAGAGTGATTCAATTCCAGATTTCCAAACAGAGTGTTTACTAAGTTCTTTCAAAAACATTTAACTGCATTTAATTTATTCAGAAGGTATGGTCGCAGAAAGTGTGTGAGATTAGTGAGTGAGGAAATAAGACAAAAAAGAAAATAAAGAGAACATTAATTATGAGCAGCTGACAATTGCAGCTCAATTTTGATAGGAATCACTGAATGACTAAATAGAATACACCTTAGAATTGTTCCAATGAGAGGAGAGAATGCTGGGGTATTCATCTAACTACTCCCATCTTTATTATTGTTTCTGTGCATAGATAGGCCCCCTTTCAACTCCTCCAGCCAGCTCCTGGCACTGACTGGGCATTCCTTAAAAGAACACTATCAGGAAGGGAGATGCTGGAACTATTGGTGTATTCAAAAACTGTCTGCTGATAACCTCCAGGTGGATTGAGCAAATGTTCAAGGACTAACAGAGTCTCTTACAGGCTTTAAATGGAGAGATTTGGGGAAACCACTGTGTGGAGGTAACATCTGAGTTGTGACTAATTCAGAGATCATATGGAAAGAATAATCAAATAATCTTAAGAGAATTTTTATCATCATTTGTTTTTTTTAGTTATATAACATAAATAGTGAATAAATTAAAATGCTATGGTTTGAAGTGAGTGCTTATGGTATTAGATAGGGTATTAGACTGCATGCAGATATCTTAGCAATCCAGTTAGGGTATCAATACTCTCCTTTCAAAGAGCACCAGGAACACGCCTGCACTTGAACAAGTTGGGTTTATTACTCAATACAACAAGGCAGAATGCACACCATGGAAAACCATGGGACATCTCAACAAAAGGGTGTTGGGAAGGACTTATGACAGGATTTTGCCTTATGTTTGGTAGTTTGGGGAAGGATTTAAAGAAGCAGGTTTTGCTCTAGATGAGATGCTGTTTGGAAGCAGAGGTAATACTATGATTGAATATCTTACTCTTATCTAGGAAGTCAGAAGATTATACTGAGGCTGAAACAGTAATTGTAAAGAAGTGGCAGTCACTCACATTAGCTGGGATAGAAGGATAATTGGTATTTTGTGGCTAAGACAATGTTCATGTGTTGTCTGTGTTCATATATGATTGTGTAGTGTTTTATCTTGATCCATCGGGTCACAGAATAGCCTTGTCTATAGGTGATGTTGTGTGAAGTTGTTAATAGTACATCAAGGCCTAACTATGAGTACCTGGCCTGCTCATATCAACACTAAGGCCCTGGTGATTATTAGAGATCCTGGATGTCAAGGAATGCTTTTTGCTTTCGCAAAAGCACAAAATTTTTCAAAGTCCATTTCATTTCACGATATCACATACATTTTATGGAACAAAATTCATTTATAAATAAGTGTGTATGGTAAATTTAATTACTTAGATGAGAATGGGTATTTCTAAATAGTTTTAGTTTATGATACATTTATTTTGCATTTTTAGAAAAATCTATGTATCTAAATAAATTTAAAATGTTGATATTCACTTAATACATTAATTGTTTAACATAACATATTAATTAGAAAGTTGTATAAACTAATCATTTTTAAAAGTTTTTATTTACTACCACTCTTATAGCTCACACATTTATTTATAAAATATATGTTAATGAATTTCAGAAAACTTATCCAAAATTTTTCAAAATTACCATTCTGGGTAAATTTTTTTCTGCTGCAGATGAAAGGAGACTTATGTATGTACTATAGAAAGCATCTTTACTCTTATATTCAAAAGAGAAGAAATAGTTTTATTATGCAAATTAAAATATTGTTAAATAGAGATTAGTTTCTCACCATCTGAAGTTGTACATTTACTTTCAAAATAATATATTATTTTAGGCAAATTGATATTTGACCTTTTTAAATTTATGTCAAAATGTAAAGAAAAAATATAACAAAAATATATATACATATATAATTGTATAAAAATGTTATACTACTCAGAAATAGAGCCTTTTAAGAATATGTAATTATTTTCTTTCTGCGCCTGTGTTTTAGAAGAGGTTATTGATATTGACAATCTGAGTTATGATTTTGGTGGTTAAAATTCAAATTTGCACATGAGAGTTGATCAGAAATATAACAAATCATAATTTCTGAATCATCAAATAAACTATCATTTCTCTTTATTTTATTTACTAAATCTATGAAATATGTTAATAAATTTCTACATTTTCAATTTTAAATAAAGTTAGAAAAAAAAATTTCTGGAAAACCTTATGTTTTGCAGACAATTTAAATTAATCAGATTAAGTCATGCCCCAATGATCACCATCACTTGAGATTTGGTTCCATGGTGAAGAAGCCAAATCTAATGTTCTAATGTACAGATTAATAATAGACAGAGGCGAGTAGAAATCATCTACCAGTTTTCTATGCTATGTCATACTAGAATGTACTCACAAAGGAGAATTACCTCGATATTTGTTATAGACCTGTTGATATCCATAAATGTGTTATATAAGTGCTTTCCATCTTTTCTATTAAAGTTCCAGACAGATAAGTATGCCGTACATCTGTGTGTTTTTACTGTGAAAGCTATCTACTGCTTTCCCTTTGTGCTAGTTGCTAAACCTGGCCAGCCTTAGTAATTACCCAGGCAATGCATCTTCTCCATCTGTCACTGCCTCGATAATTACATTTAGTGCCCAGTAGAGATTTATTGTGAATAAGAAATAATGGTAAATAACATTAGACATGTAAATCATATAAGCATATACTCTACGATTTTACATAAAAATGATCAGTAAGAACACGCAGTTGAAATAACTCTAAAAATCACATTTTTAAGTGACCAGAGTATATATCTTGTCTTACATAAACCTATAGTTTCTATATATTACAGAAAAAATTAAAGGCCTTTGTTTTACCTGAATATAGAAGATTAGTGGATCTGTAAGATCCTTTCTCAATCTATCATAACATAATTCTAACATAGAAAAAGGATATTTTCTAGTGGACTTGCATGTCTCAGAGATGCTGCCTCCTGATGATTTTGTTTAAATAAATCATCATCTATTGCACAGCGGTAGTAGGTAGTAGGACAAATACAAGAGCACAAGCTTAATTCCAAATATTATAGAAAGAATTTAGCAAATTGAACCTCTCTTTATACCCCTGAGAAATAAAGACAACATATGTCACATCATTTAAGTATCTCCCAGTACAGAGAAAATATTTAGAAATTTTTATTCTAGAAATTGCCAGAATTATAATTCTTAGCCTATTTGCTATGCTTTATATATAAGATCAGAGTACTATTACCTAATTAAAAGTGATTTATGAGATTACTTATAACAAAATTTGATTTGTTGAAATTTTACCACCCAATCTGATTCATTTCTCTTATTAGAATTGCATTTTGTGGTTCATAGAATGTCTTTCTTTTGAGAGGTTTCTTTTAATTATTACTACAAAATCTAAACAGCACATTAAATTGGGCTAACCATTCTGTGCTGCCAATATTAATTTCGAAATAATATTTTGCTATTTTTAGACATTCTTTTATAATTTAAACATTTCCAAATAAAAGTTCCTGTTGGTGGAAATTTAGGGCAAAATAACTGCTCTTAGCATATTTATATTTACTTCGGATAAAAGAAGTTTTGTTTGAGTCAATATAGGACATTCATAAAGTCCATGTTTGCTTAAAGAAGATGTTTATCAATATAAAAATAGTAGATCATCATCATTATATTTTACCATAACACTAACTTTACAGTGTTTAAAATAAATTAGTTACCTATATCTTCTACTCATGAATCTATTGTAAATTTCTATTTTTAATTTTTACATCATCTTACCCTTTCCCTTTAATTTTTACTTCAATGAAATATTCTCTAACATATTTTCATCCATTTCTGTGTACAATAAATCTATCTGTATATACATATGTGAAATTCAATATATATATACACATATATATGCTACTATTATACCTCTTTTATTTATATACATACATTGCATATGTGTAACTATCATATCTTCCTTTTACTTATATATATTTTCTGAAATGAAGTATAGCATTTGTATCAGTTAGCTATTGCCACATAAGAAAACCACTTCAAGACTCATATCTTCAAGTTAGCTGGACAGTTTTTCCTGTCTTGACTGAGTTCATACACGTATCTTTGGTTTAATATACAAATCTGCTAATCTTTACTTAGCTTTCTGATTTGTTTGAGAATAGGCTGACTAATACCTTCTCTAGCATGTCTTCGTAAGAAGGGTTGGGATGACTTAGTTCTCTTCCACAGGGTCGCTCATCTTCCAGCAGGCTATCTTAGGCTTCTTCTCTTGGGGGTGGTAGAGTTCTCAAGGAGATGTAGAAGAACAAGAGTGCTCTTAAGGTCTAGGTTTGAAACACACAGGTCACTTTTTCAACATGTTCTATTTTCTGGAATAATTTACAAGGACTACCATGATTCAAGAGTTGTTGTAAAAGCATACTACTTTCGTAGAATTGGATCAATAATTGGGAAAAAAAAAAAATTAGAGCCACTTTGTAATTAACTTATGGCATTGTTCATTAATACACGCCACGTAATTCTATTTTGTTCAACATTGTATGCCAACATGTAGAAGACTACCTGGTACATATGAGACACTCAAATATTTGCTAGATAAGTGAATATAAAAATTCCACCCACCGGGAGAATTACTACTTTTATGAGAGAGAATATTGATTGCCTTGCCAACATTTATTCCAACAGACTTGTAGTATGCTTTTCTAGAACGCAGAGATTTGAAAGCTAACCCTTTATTTCACAGACTTCTTTGTAGTTAGTTTTCTGATGTTGGCTGGGTTTTTCAAAATAAACATTTCAGAGAGACTTGGGAGAAGAAAGTGAATTATATAAGGCAGTGCTCACCCTAGATTATTCTTCTTTCAGAAATAGTGATAAATGTTTTTATTTATTTATTCATTTGTTTTGTTTTCTGGGGCATTTATGGAAGTTTCTAGTGTCTGGTTCTTAGGATATGTTGAAACTATAACATTTAGATTTCTACATTTTAATCTCTGATTTTCTTTGACCTTTATTTCCTTTCAAACAAAATATTAAAAATAAATTTTAAGTAACTGTGCCAATAAATTATTCATTTTCATATTTTACATTTTAAAACCATTCAAGACACATTCTAGATTTATTTCTGATTATTTGTTTCCAAATGAATCACCAGGAGTGGGTAGCAATTAAAGATCCCTGAGTGGTTCTATATAATATCTGAAATACAAGCTTCAAAAAGACAGAATGCCACCTAATCATTGATGTTAGGCCTAACTAGGACCTCCATCATGCACTTCAAGAAACAGTCACTAATAACCTCTATGTGTCCACAAATGTGAAAGTACTAACAGCTATGAAGCCTCTTAAGTTTGAATTTCCAATGAAAAGTGTTGACTTTCCATCAGAATATGTGGTTTATATGACTATATAGTTGATATTTTCAAGCCCAAATTAGAAAAGTCCTAGAGTCAGGTCAACAGGCTCATGTTCATGTAGTATTAGATCTATAGAGTGTTATATTAAACTTTGTGATTATATATATTTTTTTCCAAAGGAGAGAAGTCTTAATTCCACCCAAAAGAAAAAGTTTAATAGAGATTTAACTATAGGAATGAACAATAATTCATAAAGGGCATGGTTTATTAAAAACATATTTTCTATGCCTCTTGGAAAATCGACTTAGAAAACAAAAGCTTAATTCCCCAAATTAATGCATTATTTATTTAATATTTTGCCAACTGTCAAATAGGGGGGGAAAAAGTCTCTCTGATTTGTTATTGTTAAAAATAAAAAATAAAAATTTGATTTCTCTGAATTTTAAATTACAGTTCAGCTTTTTTCTCTTTCCAACAGCAAAATTTAAGACAAAAATCAAGTTCTGTTTTAAATTAAGGTTACATTTAAATTATAAGTTTATATTAATATCACAGTATCTAAATGTCCATTAAGAAACCAAACACTTGCTGTAATATTTCTTCATCTAGGTTTTCATGGCTTACATAAATTAATATACATAGAGATTTAAATGGTAGAAGCTTTTAAAAGACTAAGAGATTAATTTTTAAATGTTTATAGCTCTAAGACTACTACATTATGAAAATGTTAGGTAAAAATTTTAAGAATAACTGTAAATTACTGGCATGGAAGAAATAGAATCATTGCACTTTGGCAGCTAAATTCCTTTAGAGAGAATAATATTTAATTCTTTTCCTAGTGTTCTTCTTAAATTTATTTCTAAGATATTTAATTAATTAATTAACATTAAAATTGTTAGGTGACATTGGTTAATATAATCAAATAGATTTAAAGTGTACAATTCAATAATATGTCATATGTATATTGCAGTGTGTGTTTACCACCCAAAATTAAATTTTCTTCCATCACCAAATATTTGACTCTCTTTACCCCATTTACCTCCCCTCAAACCCTGCCACTTCTCTCTGGTTATTACTAATCCACTGTCCATGTCCATGAGTCTTTGTTTCTTTAAGTTTTATATTCCATATATGAGTGAAATCATATGGTTCTCAACTTTTTCTATTTCTCTTAGCATGATAATCTCAAGATGCATACATGTTACTGCAAATAGCAGTATTTCATCTTTTCTTCTGGTTGAATAATATTCCATTGTATATATGTACCATATTTTTATCCAGTCATCTATTGGTGGACACTTTGGTTGTTTCTATGTCTTGGCCACCATGAACAATGCTGCTATAAATATCGGGGTGCATATATCTTTGCGGATAAATGTTTTCAAGAGTTTGCATAAATATCCAGAAGAGGGATTACTGGGTCATATGGTTATTCTTTTTCTAGTTTTTTGGGAACCTCTATACTGTTTTTCATAACGACTGTACCAATTTACATTCCCACCAGCAGTCTATGAAGGTTCCTTTTCCCCCTGCAACTTCTGCAACACTTGTTATTACTTGTCCTGTTGATAGAGATTTTAACAGGTGTGAGGTGGTATCTTGTTGGGGTGTTAATTTGCATTTCCCTAATACCTAATGAGGTCAAGCATCTTTTCATATGTCTATGGGCCATTTCAATGTCTTCTTTAGAGAAGTGACTGTTCATGTCCTCTGCCCATATTTTAATTGGTTTTATTTATTGTTGAGTTGTATGAGTTCTTTACATATTTTAGATATTAGTCCATTATCAGATTTTATATAGGAAAAAAACCAAAGGATTTAAAAGTCATTTTTAGTTTTTAATAACATTAGTTAAAAGTGTCATTGCATAAAACATATAAATTGATGGGTATAGGTATGAACAGCATAGTCTCCCTACAGGTGACTTAATTTCAAAGGATATCATAATAACCATATGATCAAAAATAACATGACCCAAATAAAAAAATAAAACTAATGTGATGCACTGAAAAGATATATTACTTCTGTGGAAATCTTATCAAAAATGCATATCCTGAATCTAATCATGAGGAAACATTAAATAAACACAAATTATGAGACAGTTAACAAAATAATTGGCCTGGACTCTTTAAGAATGTCAGGGTTCTGAAAGGCTGAAAAATGTTCTAGATAAAGAGACTAAAAAGACATGACAACTAAAAGCAATATGTGGTCATGGATTGGATCCTGAACAGAAAAATAAAAAGACAAAAAAAAGACAATATTGAGAAAATTGGCAAAATTTTATTATGAACTATGAATTAGTTAACAGTATTATATTAACAGTATTATATTGATACCAGTTAAATAACATATTTCCTAATTTTTTATAATTAAGAGCATACAAAAATGTCCTTTGTTCTTAAGGTACAAGTGGAATTATATAAAAGTAAAAAGGATGTTCTATAAAAATGGAAACAAACAAACAAAAAGCTAGAGTAACAATACTTATACTAGACAAAAAAGGTTTTAAAACAAAGGCTATAACAGGAGGCAAAAAATAAAAGACCCAGTTTACTCATTTCTGGATATTTATCTGAAGAAATCCAAAACACTACTTTGAAGAGATTTGTGAATCTATATGTTCATTGCAGTGTTATTTACAGTAGCCAAGATATGGAGGCATCTTGGGTGTCTATCAATGGATGAGTGAATAAAAAAGAAGTTGTACATATACAATGAAGTATCACTCAGCCATAAAAAAGGACGAAATCTTGCCATCTTCAACAACATGAATGGCCTAGAGGGTAATGCGCAGAGCAGAGTATGTCAGACAGAGCAAAACAAATGTCATATGTGGAATCTAGAGAACAAAGGTAAACAAATAAATGATAGGAATAAGCCCATAGATAGAGAGACCATTTTGATGGCTCTCAGATTGGGGAGTGGGGAATGGGTGAAAGGGGGAGGGATTTAAGAGGTAAAAATTGGTATTTACAAAACAGTCATGGGGATGTAGAGTATAGTATGGGGAATATCATCAGTAATATTGTAATAATTATGTATGGCGTCAGATTGGTACTAGACTTATTGGGGTGATAACTTCATAAGTTATATAAATGTCTAATCACTGTATTGTACACTTGAAGCTAATATAATATTGTATGTAACTATAATTGAAAAAATAAAAATATACAAATTAAAAAAAGTAAATTACCAGGATATCTACAACTTACTCTCAATGGTTAAAAAATGTTAACAATTCATGTACTTGAGTAAGCAGTGTATAAGGAGGAGTCCTTTTTATTTTTATTATTTTTACTTTTGTTTTTTGGTGTTTGTATTTATGATCATAAATTTATAAGAAAAGAGTAACATTATATTAAAAAATGAATTATATTAATTTTAGCTAAATATAGAGACAGGTTATTTACATATAATTGCATGTTTATAGATCCTTATACATATTTTTCCTCAAGGACAAAATCTTTAGAATATCTGTGTGGTAAGTAAACATGAATCCATTTTCACTTTAGAATCCTCAAAGCTATAGAAAATTTGTAACATTAGAGCAAAATAATAATGGTAATTCTTGTAAATTTAAAGCAGAATATATTCCTCAGCTTTCCAAAGGATGAAACTCAAAACTAAGTTTTTAAAACAAATACATGTTAACTTCTTCACTAAATGGACTACTGATCAGAGCTTATATTTCGTATCATCTTGGTTAGAGCTCCTCTCAGTGGCTTTATTTAGAATTTCACATATATGACATTCTTAAATTTATGGCCCCACAAAAACTTAACTATAGAAATACAGTAATAAAAAATATATTTCAACAGTCTGAAAGATATTGAACTGCAATGACTTAGGTTTCTTTTATATGTGTGAAAAAATGCTAAAACCAGACTAGTTAGTATGAAGTATAAAGATTCTTCCAGGTAAGACATCATAACCAGTCTTTTCACATTGTTTTAAAGACAGAATTGTCATTGGAAGAGTAGATGAGAACTATAAAAGCTAATGGGAAAATATAGTGGTATATTATAACCTATTTATTCCCTATGTTGTCATGGGAAATATAACTTTGAGGGACTGAAGTGAAAGTATAACTGCTAACAACATATGTTTGTTTTCTCTCATTCCAGTAATCGATGTGAAACTAAATTTCTTATGTGTTAGACACTCCAAAACACACAAGGTAACAATGCCAATAAAAATATATTAAAAGATGAATTTATATTTTGAATATACAAAACTTACGTTTGAGTCTGAGAGTTTTGGACTGTGTGATCTGTAAGTCAGTCAGAAAAATAAGCAAAAAAATAAAATAAAATTTAAAATTTTCTTTATTTGGTGGCAGACATTGTGTGTATGTATTGGAGGTGGGGGTGGGATAGGGGTTGGTACAGCACTCTCTTCTTCCCCTGAGAACAGTCTTCCCCTTCTTATGCGGAATTCTTTGAAAACCCAGCTTCCATGTGTTGCATTGTCCTGCTATCTAGGCCACTGTAAATGGTTGCCATCTGACCCAGTATAAAACATCACCTCTAAGTTGTTCCCAGTGAGTCTCACCACCTGGTTTCTACAGCCTAACGCATCATACCAAAACTGATCTGCATTACCACAGAATATGCCAAAGTGATCGTATACCACTTCCAAGATTAGTTTGTAAAAGTCATCGTGGTTCTTATCTTGGTCTCTTTCCTTTGCTTCTCTCCCCTTTTCCTCTCTCTCTATCTCTTCCTCTTTCTTCAACTGCTCAATAACGTGAGCAGTCCTATGACAAGGTTGTACGGTAAGAAATAGAGATTCGGTTTTACAATGTCATTTTTGGTGCTGTCTCCGTAGTAGCAATCTGAGGCATATTCTCACTTTCTTTGTCTGATGAAATCACACTTGTTGAAATTCTACTACTTTTTTCCATTTTTCCACGCTCAGATCAAATGTCACCTCCATAGTGAAGCCTACTTGATTCTGTGGACACACGTGGTTTAAGACTAGTTCTAATCTCTATGATATTCTGTTGTTAAAGTGAACTTGTGGCAGGACCAAGATATTATTTGATCATTCTATTACCCTTCATACCACCTTCAGGTACCAAACAGAACCTAAAAGGGGAAGAACAACTGTTAATAAAAGAGTTTTCAGATTCTCTATTTTTATTTCATCTTTTCTATCCATTCATACCAACAGATATATTTAAGTGCATTTCAATGCATAAACTACTAACATAGAGTTTTTGACAAAGCTAATTAGTTCTTTGGCAAAAAACTAAGTAAAATGAAGTCTTCTTCATAAAATGCCATTTCTAGGCACTGGGTATATGCTACAGTCTGGATGGAAATTCTTTTCTATGTTCACCTGCAGAAGTCACACATGTTGAAACCTATCTCTTTCCAACCTCAGATTAAGTGCTATCTAGACTGTGAATTACTCCTGCATCCATAAAAATAAGATAGATTAATTTGTTTCAAATTTGAACCATTGTTTTGTGCTATAATGAGTTGTATACCTGTATGCCTTTTTATTGTATGCCTTATATATATATTCAAGGAGCAGTGTATATTGTTGTGCTTCTTGAAGTCAAGGACAATCATTATACCCTCTAAAGCAGAGTTATCAAAATGTGCTATACAAACTGATAATGATATGTGAAGTGTTATTCTTGTTCCAATGTGAGATAAGCAAAGAAATTCAATGTAAGCATTTAAAAATTCTAGAAAAATTTGACTCTCCTGAGGGATCTAAGCATGTTATCAGTAGACTTGTTTATTTAAACAGAGTATAGACCAGTTTGAGCATTGCCAAACTTTTGTGATAAGTGTACCAGTGATGCACGTGTGACAATGTTACAACTTTAAGTATTTTAAAGTTAGTCAACTATAACCCTCTCCAAAAAATAAACATAAGTAAGCATTTATTTTGTAACATCATTTTTATGACCATTTTTATTCAAACCCATTTTTAATTTGTAGTTTAACACTTACTGTATAAATTTTAAAAAGTAATATTGAAATCAACAATATCTGTAGTATATTAAATGATGAGAATAGAAGTAATTCCCAAGATAGGGAGACCAAAAAGAGCTCACCACTCTTTTAACTCAGAAATATAATTCTTCATATACTGAATTGTTTTGCAACTGTATTTGATAATAAAGTGATAAATAACAGTGTGTTATTTGCAGTAATATTCTATCTAATAAAGCCAGGAAAACATCACAATTTATCGTATGTACATAAAGAAACAAGATAAAAATCAAAAGAATTAATTGTGAAAAAGACAACAATGCTTTTGAGAGCTCCTTCAGAGTAGCATTTTGAGGTTCTAAGATGTAAAATACCATATACAATTGCCGGAATATTAGTGAGAAACAATCAATGGAAAGATATAAATTTAAAAGACTGACAAAAGCAAGTGTTGAGAAGATGTAAAACAAGTCAGAGTCTCATACCCTGCTGGTTTGAATGTAAAATATCACATTTTAGAATATATTTTGACATAAAATTGTCTTAAAAAGTTAAGCATGTGTCTACCATGCAAACTGGCCACTCCACTCCTAGAGAAATTGAAACATATGCCCACATAAAAGCTCATGCATATTTGTTCATCTCAACTGTATTTACAATAGATAGCCAAAAACTTAAATGGCCATTATTGGATGAATGGATAAACCATAACTATAAAATCAAATCTCTCAGCAAATAGGGAAAACTAATTGTGCATGCAACAATACAGAAAAAAATCTCAAAACCAGCAGTCTGAGTGAAATAAATCAGACAAAAAAAAGTAAATACTACACGACTCGATTAAGAAAAATGAATCAGCAGTATAAATTAATTAAATTTGATAGATAGACATATAATTTTTAAAAAATCTTTGTCCTGTTTAAAGGTCTAGCTACAGTGACTAGCCCTTTAGCAACAAAGAGTGCTAGATAGCATCTAAAGTTCTTAAAATACCATTACTCACTTAAATATACTGGGTTCTTAAAGAAATGACTAATTTTACCTCTAGAACAGGAAATACAAAAAACAATTCTGGGATACTTTCTCACACCAGATCATAAAGTAGCTTATAGCCATCAAAGATTACGAGCTTCATTTCGAATTAAGTCAGAAGCTAAATTAAAGAGACTCCAACTGTTAAAAATAAGATAATTTGAACTTCAACAATAGTAAAAATTGCAAATATGTTTAAATCTATGAGCCCATTGTATTTTTATGAAAAAGCAAAATAATTATCTTCAGAAAATAATAAATCTTTATCATTTTAAAAACAGAAATAATGGGAAATAATAAAGTATCTAACTTGCCTTTCCTTTATTAATTGTATTAACAGGTAGCCAAATAAGAATGTTTCTTTATAAAAAAAAAATATTTGGTAAATAAATGATAACTCCATCTATAATGAAGTAATAAATCTGGGCATTAAGTATCAATATTACAAACAGAAATGACCATTTTATGTCTACTATAATCTTGCCCAACAGAATCTTAGTCATGACAAAAAGTAGAACCTGAGTCTCATTAAATCTCTAGATCCAGCTGCTAATTTTCAGAAAACAAAGAGGATGAAAAATCATGTTGAAATTCACTGTGAGTGTATAGCCAGCAAAATCCAGGCTGTGGAAAACCCTCCAGATCAAATACCAGAACGTTTCAAAATAAGTTGTAAGACACAAAAAGAAAGAAAAAATGAGAGATATACTGAATATTTTTTAAATATTAATTTTACATGGACATAATTAAGCTCTATTTTCTAGAAATTCACATTTGTATAATAATTCAATTTTTAAAACAGGAAAATGATTACTACAGAAAGGAGAATAGTTTTTTATGGAAAAATGAAAAAAATTTGTTATGGAACAAGATATTCAGAAGTGCTTCTGGAGTGGTAAATAATGATCTGTTTCATGAGTTTGCAGTTTTTTGTCTTATAAGTTATAATTGTTTAAGCTATACATTTGTTTTATGTATTTTTTGCTGTCTGAGATCCATTTTATAATATGATTTTTATAAAAAAAAGAAAAAAGATCCATATATAAGAAATTCATGGATATCAAATTGATTTATTTCATCAAAAGTAATTAAATTATAATATTACAAATTAAATTATTGAACTGTCTATAAATGTGAGATTGAACATGAATTTTGAAAATGCTTTACTGGCTTCATTTTGGAGAAAAAAATGAAAACTAAACATTCTGAGGTTGACAGAATTAAAGTTTCTTTCTTCCAGTTCTAACAATGTCTTTCTGGAAGACTGATTTCTTTAATTTTTTATTAAAATTAACTGCAAAACTGTGTACTCATATTTGTAATGCATGTAGCATTATCATCAATCTAATATATATTAGATAAAACCTAACCAAAAGAGCAATCTCATTTGATACATAAAAACTTCAAATATTGCTATAAGAAGTATTAATTCAATTTTTCTTATAAAGGCATTTAATTTAAGCTATTGTTATTCATATTTTTAGTTATATTATAGAACGACTTATAATGTAATAGTCAGCATATTAATCACCAATACACAAGATTTCAGGGAACAATTGGTATAGTTTTATAACACACTTGCATTTGCGTAACATGCATTTTAATTATATTTATTGAAATAAAATTTTATATCTGTTACATTTAATAACAAAATGTTAGACTTGCATTATAAATGACTTGATTTTTTATTTTATTTTTCTAGTAATTAATTTTTATTGTATTCTAAGAGAATATTGCTCTGGAATGAAATGGTAATTAGAAAGCTTAGTCCTTCATCACAGATAATTTGAGAAGTACTGCCTTTCATTGCTAAGCAGAACATCTTTCATTTATTTCACGATAAACATATTTTTAAATTCAACTTACCAGATCTTATTTCTTGGTCTTGCTTCTAAATTTTTAAAGCCTTCTTACCTTACATTTTAATTTTTCATTGCAACAATACTTTGTTACAGTGTATATTTATCTAATTTAATTCAATGGAATTCAGTTGAGTTCTACTAAATTTTGGCCATGTGAAACATGCTAATTAGTCAATGGAGGGCAAAAGGAGTCATTAATAAATTGTCTCAGACTTTAAATAACTAAAAGTCCAATATAGAGAATAAGAACATTATATAAATGACTATTTTATGGATGAAAGTAGAATGTATAAAAATATTGTCTTGTAGGAAGAAATCATTTTGCTCAAGAGATCAGGAAAAACGCATTTTAACTGAAGAGAATTTTAAAAGACATTGATGTAGAGAAAGTTGGAGAAAAGAACATGAAGAAAATATTTCAGTAAAAATAAATTGTGCTGTATTTTTATATTTAGTGGAGTGTTTGTACTAGTGGAAAGAGATTTAATAGAAAACAATAGAATGTCAATGTCATACTAGAAGGTCATTGTGGTTTATTTGCAATTCGGTGGTCATTAATATGTCTGAGCACTATTTATATGGTTACTAACTATATGAATTTCTTTTTTTAGGCAAGTGGCTGTTTAAATAATGCCAGTCTCAGAAAGAGAAAAGTACAGTGAAGCTTGAGACTGTGAGAATAATAATAATCTTTGTTTGAAAGGCCCAAGTTTGAGTTACTAGTGAAAATGTTCGGCAGAGTGTTGGAAAGTAGATCAGAGCTTGGGAGAAAAGGCATAAATGCCTCCTAAACCTTTGTAAAGATGGGGATAAAAAAAAAAAAAAGTCAAAAATGCAATTGAAGAGATTAGAACAGAAATATTTTTTTTTCATAGATATAAGAACAGAAGATACCACAGAAAGATTTTGAGATAGAATAGTTATTTATGGAATTAATGTTAAATGGCCTCTTTTATCGGAGAGAAAATTGGTGTGGATTCAGCTAGTGCTGAAATGTTTCTAGTGTTCTACAACACTTGTGAAAAAATAATTTCTGCTCCATTGCTACATCTGTCAGAAGCAACATCATTTCTTCAAGATTTCTTTCTCTGAAATCTTATAGTTGTGTCTCTTTCAACTCTATGAATCGAATCCTTCCCAAGCAGCATCTCTCTGTTCAGCTACTTATATTTACCGCTTCCTAGATCTGTCAAAAGTTCTCTAGATCTCTAAGGTTCCTGGAATGTCAAACTTCTACAAACTATTAAGTGATTTCCTCCAGTGAAATAAGCCTTTCCAATACAGATTTTGTGGATTTGTCCTGTTTTGCAATCATTTTCTTCACAGATTCTATGTAGCAAAACTCTTGCAAAGTTTTGCATGTTTTAACCAGTATCCTGCATAAGTAGTTTGTAAAAATAAACAGCATTAAACTCAAATTTATGAATATTCATTTTTTTAATTATATAACTTCAGTTAGTCCCCCACTATTACAGAAAGTAGATTGTGGCCAGTTAACTTCTCAAGGAAAAAATATGTAATATAGAATATTCAGTTTTCTCTAAATCCGAGTGATGCCTCAAATTTTGACTATTGCAAACTTTTCCATCTCTGAATTAGCTGTAAAGATTTATCTTCTTTTTTCTCCCTCTTAACAATGTTATGATGCAAAATTGAATATTAAAAAAGGAGTAAAATAAAATATATGTATAAAATATAGAAATGTATATAAGCTTATAGAATACGACAAAAAGAGACATAAAGTTCAATTTATTGCAAGTGCAGAGTTATAAGTGAATATTTTTGTTTTTTTAGACACCATGTTAATATACCAAAAATGTTAGTTGTATAAGAAAAATATATTACCTGATTTTAGATCCAAGCTACGATTCAACTTCAACATTTTAGGGTTAGAAATATAAGGTCAGGGTCATTTTTTTTTTTTAAGTGAAGATTATCAGCAAAAAATGTCTTTTTAGAAGTCATGTTCAATCATCATTATCACTCCATACACCCATATAGTTCTTTGAAAGAAAAAAATCGGACATTATTATCTAATCTGATAGCTTCACGTTTTATTTCAAATAATTTTGAAGTCTCTCAAATAATCTTATATTTATCATAAACACTTTGTGTTTCATTACCTGCCAATGCAGAATTTTTCATCTTTTCTGAGTTACATCTCTTTCCAAGCGTGTGTTTTTAATTTACCTCAAGTGATTTTGTTTCTCTTAAAAGATTATATTTATCTGTAGGCAGGATATTTTGCTTAAGACTTGTTATAAGGTATAGAAATTGTAACTTTGCACAATTAAGGGACCATCATAAAATAAACTTAATTATTATGCCTTTGAACATTCATTGTTCACCTTTTCACCATGAAAAATTGTTTATGAAACACGATAAACCCATTCTCTTTTATTCTCCTGGAATGTTTTTCTTCTTTACCAATTTATAACTATCAATTTTTGTTATTTTTTTATTCAAGAAACAGTCCTACAGATCATTTTAAAAGTCTCACATTTTATGTTTTAAAGAACACACAGAATGCCTCCACATGAATCATGCCAGTATGCTAATATGCACAAGGCAGATTTTTGAGGGGGGCTTCCCCTTGCATATCTCTTTCCAGCATTTTTCAACAAGGCATAAATAGCACTAATAGAAGATAGGAAAAATTAATAATAAATATTACGTTATGTCCAGAAATATTATCCTCAATAAATATAACAATTTTATATGTGTATATATATATACATATATATTAATATATATGTGTGTGTATATATACATCAATAGAAGTCAGTATGTAGTCAAATAGCTCTACTTTTTGGTACTTTTTGGTAATTCAAGAACAAATACAAAGCAGTAACAAATCTCAAAGTAATAAATTATAGAAGAATCACATGCAGTTATTTATTCACTTAGCTAACATAACCAAGTAAAACATTGCAAATTAGGCACGTGAAATAGAAGAATGTAAAAAGCGACACAGCAATACTTTTAATTGTATCTTATCCCAATGCTTTTGCTATCACTTGGTCTAAACTTATATTTTACTCTCCAGTTTCCACAACCATTGCCATACACTTTGCCTTCTAATTTTAAAATTCTTATTAAAATATACACATATATACAAATTTAAAAAGCTTAAAGTATATAGTAAATGAATTATTGCACAATTGTTACCCCCATGTAATCACTTCCTAGATGTAAAGGATGCTGTATGTGCCACTGAAATTCTCTTGGCCAAAAGTCACTGCCTTTTTCAAGGTTACATCCCTTCGCTGGGACAGAATTCATCCAATGACAAGTTGACAGGTAAGTACAAAGGCCCAACACCCTTGCTTTGAATAAGACAATTCTCAAAGGCCATCTGAGCTCTAAAACTCACCATTGTGTCAGTTGAAGCTCTTGCATCTGCTTTGCAGTTCATCCTCTTTTTCTGTCCAAATCTATTTCTTTCACTCCTTAATAGATATTTTTCGCAAGAGTCCATGAATCCAAATATCTGTCTCAGAGTCTATTTCCAAAAAAACCCGACCTAAGAGTTGGTAATGGAATTGATCCTATAAAGCAGAAATGGATCATTCATTGGCCTCCTAGCAATGAGGGCTCTAATTACAGGTAGTAGGTAGAATATTGGTAGCTTGTGGCATTTTGTAGCAGAGCAATTGTAAAAACCTACACTGGTGGTAAACTGTACTGGAATACTAATCAAAATGAATGCACTGGTGGGTACCCTATCTCAAGCATTTGAGACATTAGGAGAATATAATAGTTACAAGCACTATGAAATTGGATGAGAGTAACCATGCATTGAAGAAAAACAATGTAAGATTTATAGTAATTAACCACCAGTTTAAGGTAAAGTGTAAAAGCCAAAGGACCTCTTTGGCAGTATATAAAGAGACTCATCTGCTGCAGTAAGGACGCAGGTAAAGGTGATCATTAGGCCAGGACTTAATTAATTATAGTGGTAGCAAAGCTCCAGAGGAGTGATGTTCAATTCTAGCAGGACTGCTATGCTATGATCAGTGCCCAAATTGAGAAGAAATGGGGCTCTTGACTGGTTAAGAACATTTGAGTCAATGTACTTAAAAATGTTTGGTAACAACATTGCTCAACAGAATACCTCTTGTTACTCCCTGCACAATGTTGATGGCAAATGGACAAAGTGCAACAAGTCTGAGAGGGCATGGTGACCAGTGGCTCAGATCTATCACTTAATAAGCCATATAGATCAGCAGAGATGCAAGTAGAGGATGGGGGAATTTAAAATAAGCATACAGTAGAGAAGGCAGTGATACCAATTGTGACCTCTAGATGAGCTGCAACTCTTGGCCTATCATTCGTCTCATTAACCTTCCTCCTTTTAAGTTTCTCTAGAAAAATAAAAAGACCAGTTAGAATCCTGGAGAAACTCTTTATAGTCAGGGTAAACTTTCTACATAAAATAGATGATAAAAGTAGGGCAATAGATTGGTCTTTGTAAATTCTATTTTATTCCACCTAGGTCCTCTTTCATGATTTAATTAGTTGGGTAGAGGTGTCATAACAAAATACCACAGACTAGGTGGCTTAAACAACAGAAATTTATTTTCTCATAGTTTTGGAAGCCTGTCATCCAAGATTGAGGTGTCAATAGGTTCGATCTTTTTTGAGGCCTCTCTTCTTGGCTTGCAGATGACCTTTACTGTGCCCTCATGTGGTCTTTCCTTTGTGTGCACATGACCCTGGTATCTCTTTGTGTGTTTAAATTTTCTCATCTTGCAAGGACTCCAGTAAGAATAGTCTAGAGCCCATCCTAAATGCTTCATTTTATCTTAATCATCTCTTTAAAGATGATTTTAAAATAAATCATTTATTTCAAAATAAAATCAAATTCTGAGGTAATGGGGTTAAGCCTTCAACATATGAATTTGGAAAAGACACAATTCAGCCCATAACAATGATTGAGGCTCTCATCCCCTAAGCTAATAGGAGTTCTGTCTACTGAAGTATTCTACAGGAAATGTCCTTGACAGAAGAGACATTCCACCTGAAGTTATGTTTTTTCCTATGGACAGCTTGCATTCAAGACTTATCACACTACAGGGCTAACACATGCTGGTACTCTTACCTCAGTCTGGATAAACATTAAAGGTTTATCCTGGCCTCTAAACATTTCATAGTTGTAGGTTCAGTTGAAGACACTTTTGCAAATATATCACAGTTCAACTTTTCTTTAGCCAATTAGACTTTTTTTCATAACTTTAAAGGTTATATTCCTGAGACTACTTCCTAAAAGCTACTACATGCCATATGATTTAATACACTATGTCAAAAAATAAAACATTACCAGCAACTATGGACTTTGAGTGACAGCAAACTGTCAATGTATGTTCATCTGTTATATTGAATATACCACTTTGGTGGAGGATGATAATAATAGAGGAGGCTCTGCATATATGGGGATGGGGGTAAAAGAGAAATATCTGAACTATCTGCTCAATTTTTTTCTATAAACTTAAAGCTGGTCTAAGAACTAAAGTGTATTACAAAAAGAAAGAGGAAGAGAGAAAAGGGACTATTAGAGAAACAACGGTAACAACAACAACAACGACGACAATAACAACAAAAGATTGTCAGTAAATCAGATGCTCCTGTAATATTTATTCCCAATCAATATCTCCATTGACAATTTTCACTTGAGACCTTTTTGTCTAGATATTTACACTAAACTTTATGATTTGAAATGTACTCATGTTATAGAATGCAGCATTATTTTAAAATACTATGTAATATTCAATAATACGAATTTGTCATGATATATTTTCTCTTGAGTATTTAAATTGTTTTCAGTTTGAAGTTATTATAAATTATGTTATCATAAACATCCTTTTATATATCTTTTGCTGTATATATGCATGGATGTTTTTGTATTAGGTAATATAACTAGGTATGTATTTTCTGGTTCAGAGGACATGCATTTATTAATATTCTTTAAATACTTTATTAAATATTGTATTTTCTACTGTTGAGTTGCAATTATTCTTTATGTTGTGAATACAGGTCCTTTAGAAGGCACACATATTGTAAATATTTTCTTCAGTATGTACCTTTCTTTATTAAAAAAAACCCCACAAACCACTGCCTTAATGGTATCTTTCAAATATCAAAGTATTTTAACATAGGTGGACTTGATTTTATTACCTTTTTATGATTAATTTTTTTTGTCCCATCCAAAAAATTCTGGCCTATCACAATGTCACAAAAATTGTCCCCTATATTTTCTTATAAAAGGTATATCATTTAAATCTTGTTTAGATATGTGCTTTTCAAAAAATTTGCCTTTGCATGTAAGTTGTTGAAATAATTGGACTAAACCTGTTTAGAATATTTTTCTCATTTTCTTTTTAATGTTCCTTTTTTTATTTTGTGATAATTATAACTTGTGATGTCTTATTGTTTTTTTCCTGTATCAATTTAGCTGGTTTCACAGTCTTATTAATCTTTCAGAAAAACTCAATTCAAATTTCATGGATTTGTTCCTGCCACTTTTTCTATTTTCTATTTCATTGATTTATACACTTATCTTTATCATTTCTTGTTTTCTTACTACTTTGAGTTTAATTTGTTTTTTTTCCTTGGATTAAGGTAGAATCAGAGTTTTTTGATGTTAGATATTCATTTTATCTAATACAAGCATTTAAATTATAAATTTCCCTCTGAACACCACTTTAGCTGCCTCATACAAATTTTGATATGCTGTAATTTAGTTATCATTAAATTTAAAAATATTTAATTCTCCTTTTTTTGATGCATAGATTATTTAGAAATGTGGGATTTATTTTTTATTTTGGGTTTTTCAATCTATTTTTTATTACTGATTTGTAAATAGAGTCAGTTTTCATCAGAGAATACACTCTATTTATTTTAATCATTTACAATTATTTAATTTTGTTTTATAGTACAGCATATGGTCCATTTTGTGAAATGTTTCATTTATACTTTGAAAGAATGCAAATTCTGCCATTGTTAGTTGCGGTGACCTATCAAATGTCATTTAGACAAATTTGGATGAGAAAGTCCAAAACTTCCAAAACTTTACTGATTTTCTAACTGTATTTTAAATTAATTGCCAAAAAAGTGATTTTTAAATCTCCAAGTATAAATGTAAATTTATATCTTACTCCCTTTGATTCTATATTCATATTTTCTGAGTAACTATCTTTATGTCACTACACAATTAGGATTTTTATATCTTTTTGAAAAATTGATCCTTTTATCATTATGAGTTTATCTCTGGTAATATTATTTGTTATGAAGTCTTTGTCATATATTAACACAGCCATTTTGATATTCTTAGGCTTAGGAACTATGTGGTATATCATTCTTCCATTCTTTTACTTTCAACTTGTGCTTTAATGTTAAAAATGCATCTCTGGTAGACAACATCAACCTCATTTCTGGTATTTTGACTCATAATTTCCATTTGTCTGAATAACCCTGAACTCTGACTTTTGTCTCTTCAATTCAGCAAGATTGTTTGTCTTTGAATGAGTTCTTCCTTTGGTACCATGGTCCAAATGCCTCTAGACAAAAATCTCAGGTGAATATAGGGCTCATCCAGTTTATTTTTTTTCTCAGAGATCATAGTACTGTGTTACCTGGTGTCTAATGTCTGAAGTAGATGTTTCACATATTTGTCATGTTTTATATTTGTTTATGGTAGAAGGCAAGCATTTGTTTAGTTGCTTTATCAAGGCCACACATTCTAGAGAAAATAAACATGGAATAAAAAAATTGTCAGATGAAACACAATAAGCAAGATTTAGCATATACCTTAGAGCAATACACATATACACCACACACACACATATATAAATATATATAACTATATATATGCTCAGTCTCATAAATACTATATAAAATATAGTCATACGAATTTAAAAAAAACTAACAAACAAAAATAAAAATGTTGATGTTATAAAAAGACAACAGAGGCTATGAAAATAAACGGTAGTCTGGAAAAAATAGAACTTCTAGAATTTAAACTGAAAATATAAAATAAGAAAAATATGTGAGTTAAACAAGAGTAGACTGAGATAAAAGAGAATTGATAAGCTACTAGATAAATCTGAGTAAATTACATAATCAGTTATTATATCAGAATATGTCATTATGAAACAATTTGAGAATATCAAATAAAATTAAGTTTTTGGAAGTAGGGCATTAATATTTATCTATCTAATTAATATCCCAAAACTAAATACAAAGAGAAATGGGAAAAAATAAAGATATTCATGAAACCAAATGAAATTTTAAATTATAGATATACAAAAACAATCTTAGACACATTCAATAAAATGGCAGAATGGAAAAGACAAGATCTTTTTTAAAATTTATTTTTTATTTAAGTATCATTGGTATATAATCTTATACTGGTTATGTTAGTTTAAAGTGTACAATATAGTAATTTAACATCTTTATACCTTACAATGTGATCGCCCCATTAATTCCAATAATCATCTGTAACTGTGTAAATTTGTCAAAATATTATTGACTATATTTCCCTTCCCCTTTTCAACCACCCACACACCTCTTTCTGATAACCATTCCTTTGGTCTCTGTTTCTGTGAATCTGTTTTTGTTTTGTTTTGTTTTGTTTGTTTTAGGTTCCACATGTAAGTGAAGCCATACGGTATTTGTCTTTCTCTGCCTAACTTATTTCACTTAGTGTAATAGATCCATCCATGTTGTCACAAATGGCAAGATTTCATTTTTTAATGCTGCATACTATTCCATTGTGTGTATGTGTAAATTCACCCACAGATGGACACCTAGGTTGCTTCCATATTGTGGCTATTGTAAATAATACTGTAATGAAACTGGACCACTCTATTATACTGTATACAAAAAAATAAATTCAAAATGGCTTAAAGGCTTAAATGTAAGGCTTGAAACCCTAAAACTTCTAGAAAAAAACATAGGAAGTAAACTATCTGACATTGGTGTGAGTAATATCTTTTTGGATATGCCTTTTGAACAGGAGAAATTTGAAACAAAAGAAAAAATAAATAAGTGTGACTGCATCAAACTAAAACATTTCTGCACAGCAAAGAAAATCTTTAACAAAACAAAAAGGTAACTTACTGAATGAAAGAATATATCTGATAAGAGGTTGATATCCAAAATATAGAAGAAACTCATCCAATCAAAAAATGGGCAGAGGACATGAAAAGATATTTCTCCAAAAAAGAGACACAGATGGCCAACAAACATATGAAAAGATGTTTAACATCATTAATTATCAGAAAAATGCAAACAAAAACCACAATGAGATACCACCTCATACCAGTCAGAATAGCTATTATCAAAACGTCAACAAAAAACATGTTGGTGAGGATGTGAAGAAAAGAGAACCCTTGTACACTGCTGGTGGAATTGGAAACTGGTGCAGCTAAATGGAAAATAGTATGGTGATTTCTTGAAAAACTAAAAATAGAAATATCGTAAGACCCAGCAATTTTACTTCTAGGTATTTACCCAAAGAAAAGACAAGATATTTAAAAGCATCCAGTAAAACGACAAAAGATAGTTTATTCTGTTGGGTTGGGATATTGGCCCTGTTTATGGTATGAATTACACACACACAGAGATACACACACACACACACACACACTCACATACACGATTTTCCATTGGTCACTTGTCTTCTGGCTAAGGGTGTATTTTTATGTATGATTTTTAATTTTTTATAATTTGATATATCCATCCTTTAATTTATGGCTTTTATATTTTGTGACACATTTAGCAAAGACTGCCCAATTCCATGGACATAAACACACACACACACAGAGATACACACACACACACACAAACTCACATACACGATTTTCCATTGGTCACTTGTCTTCTGGCTAAGGGTGTATTTTTATGTATGATTTTTAATTTTTTATAATTTGATATATCCATCCTTTAATTTATGGCTTTTATATTTTGTGACACATTTAGCAAAGACTGCCCAATTCCATGGACATAAAAAAAAATTTCAGGTTTCTTTCTGTTTCTTTTATTTAAATTTCCTTTTTACATATAAAACTTTGATTTATTTATAAATCCTGGTGTGTGACATGAGATTTTACAATTATCATGATCTTTTCTCTGATGACTAGTAGTTCAAGCATTCTTTATTATAAAATTTACCTTCTCCCATAGATTAGACATGACACTTTTATCATTTACTAAATGTCAATTTATATTAGGCTTTATTTCTAGTTTTTTTTTTTAATTGGGTTATATTGGTTCGAGCAATATATTCATGAAAAAGTGCTGTACTGTTTTAATTATTAAGCCCTTATACTTTGTTTACAATCATTGGGAGGTCCCCTCCATTTCATTTTCTTTACAGAGTTTTATTGGTTATACTTGTTTATTTTTGTTTTCTTTTTAATATAACCTTTATTATCAGTTTGACCAGTTCCAAAAAACATGGCTGCCTTCATTATTTTGGCACCAAATTAATTTTACAAATTAAATTTATACATTTTTTTCTACATATATTATATATTAAAATCATATGTATACAGAACTACAACAAGAAATCAGCAAAAGCACCTGTATAGGAGTTTTTTTAAAAAATATACCTCTCAATGATTGATAAATAATGCAAAACAAAAATAAGGCTGTAGAAGGTATTTCTATACCCAATACTTGACAAAAAAAAGACATGTATATAAATTTTTTTCTAACAACTGAAAATATGGAATATTTAGATTTGTAAACTTACAGATGTTTAAAGAGCAACAAGTACTTTAAAAAAAACATTACTATCTCATAAACACATTTTCTGACTAAAATAAAAGCAAGCAACATTCTTAGAGAAGTTATACTCAAGTAACAGATATGTACTACATATATAAAAAACTGAGTCATATCAACTACATATATAAAGAGGTTCTAGAATTTATAAGAAAAAGAACTGTGCAATACTAAAATGAAGAAAAGACATGAACAAGCATTTCAAAGAAGAGGAGAAACCTGGTTTCTAAAGTAGAAAAATTGTTCAACATTATTATTAATCATTAAAATGAAAACAAAACCACAATGAGTTATGATTTTATTCTTACAAAATTAAAAGGAAAAATGTTTGACACTATCAAGTATCATGGTAATAGAAAACACTGAAAATTCTTACAAATCTTTACTAGTACAATCACTTTGGAAAACAGTAGTTTGGTATTAACTACTAATCTTCTGCACACAGAAGATTCAACTTTATTTTGTAGTGCTGGAATTTGTAAGCTGAATTATGATGTTTTTATTTTGTTTCATCTTATTATGTAACATATACATACCCATATCTATATTCCTTTGCATATATGATATTATGCAAATAAGGAAGTTAGTAACATAAAAACAAAATAAGGACTTCCTTAAATTCCATTCAACTAATTTTGACATTCTTCTTTTATCTAAAATTCCGGCTATAAATATGACTACTTTACATCTTGCTAATCTTAAAAAGCACTTGAAAATATGTATTTGTTCTTTTGTTGAAAATAAAATGTTTGCCTGATTAATTAAATTTCAATATTTTCAGTTATATTGGTATTAAACATTTCTCTTTCATACCAATATGTAAAGTTGTTCTAAATCTGCTTTCATGAACATGACATCTGAGCTAATTACTTTATAGTAAATGCAGCTCTTAAATAATTGCTAAACCTTGGGAAATGCTTTCAATAATTGAGTTGGTTTTCATAAGCAAAACTTGTGTTATTAAATCTAAATTAAATGCACATTTGAGACACTTAACTTAAAGTGTTAACAGATCAGCATTTTAATAGTGTAATGAAAATAACTTGTAGAATTAATACCAAAAATAATTCAAACATTACATTTATAATTTTTACATATTTTTCTTTCATCTGAAAATGTGTATAAACTTTCCATGTGTATTATATTGTTTGTAATGAACGTACTTTTCTACTTATTGACATAACCTAGCTTAAAAATATTACATTTCCTAAAGCACAAATTTCTAACTTCTATGACCTATAAAAAATAATATAGAAAAGTTTTTTTTATGATAAGTGCAAATTAGTGAAATAGCAAAATATCGCAGACAGATTGATATGTCTAAATGTTAAATTATTTACAGTTAGAATCCATTGGTAATTTTCCATATTTTTATTCTGATTTTTATAAATTTTTATCCAACTGAAATGAAAAATCTACAGTTTTAGTTTACTTTAAAAATTCTATATTGTTTTACTTCTTATTGTCTGTAAATTTTAGCATTTATTTATCTTTTTTCTGCTTCCTAAAAGAACTTAAAAGATGGATGGATAAATAGATGACAGATAAATAGATATAGATAAATGATAGATAGATAGATAGATAGATAGATAGATAGATAGATAGATAGATAGATGATAGAGAGAGAGAGAGAGAGAGAAAGAGAGAGATGAAAATAGATAGATGGTAGATAGATAGACAGACAGATATAGATAAGCATGTTACTTTCCCCTTGATCAATCTTTGTTCCTGCTAAAGACGAAAAACTGCACTGTCTCATACTCAAAACATATTAAACTCTCTAATGTATTATATCAAGGAAAAGTATATTTTATTAAAGAAATGAAGGAGTGGTTACATTGAATATCACACATCTAAATTTGTAAACATCTGTTTTAAATGTTTCTTTTCTTCCATCGGAATCCTTCCTTGTCCACCCACCTCATTTGTCTTTTTTTTTTTT
>NW_006442484.1:30163943-30205678 GCF_000325575.1 Pteropus alecto
TCTGAGAAACCTTTTCTACACTTCTCAAAAATTAAGCTAAAAGTTACTATTAAATACTTACACAAGCAAAAATCCCAGTCCCAAGGCAATTATTTAGAGGACACATCCAACACAAGAATCTATGAAAGATATTCTAAGGCTTAAAAAATAAGATTTTTCTCTTAATAATGAGATTTATGAGTTCATGTATATACATATATGTATACACACACACACATATATACACATATATATTTGCATGCATGTACAGATGCAGACATACTACATGGAATGATAAAGAAATTCTAATGGTTACTGTCAGAGAAGACAGAGAATAAGATTTTGGTATTATATAAGGACTTGAAGTTATGAAATCAAGACACCTACATTCACATTCTATCTTGACCATTAGTTAATAGATCATTGTTTTCTATAACTTGTACTCTCTTACACGTGGGAAATATCAACCTCATAGCTATATATATTAAGACAATTTCAATAAATCAGATTTAATAATATGTGTGGAATAAATATATGAAAGTCGAAAATGAGCTTCTGGCTGAGATTCCTTTTCAATGGTAAGTGTGACATAAAGAAATATTAATGGTGTTTGACCCACATATTTGGTAAAATATGCTTGAGTAGAACCAAAACTCTTCCAGTTTTGGAACTGGGAAAACTTAAAGGGATGGCTTCTTATTTTAACTTTACCACTCTGTGACATTTTTTATATCCCACCCAATACTCAATTTATTTCTCCCTCTCCCTATATTGTCACGATCACATCATTTCTACTCCATGAGCCACAATCCATCTCTCTTCTCTTAATAAAATTTCTCTCTTTGGTTTCTTTAAAGATATAGCTTAGACGTTTTAAAACTTGAAAAGAAGCCTCAGTTCAGAATTGTACAACAGACGAGTTTCTCACTTCCTTAAATGAAGAGAGAAATTCTGACTAGGTGTTTACATTCCAGGGCAATGTAAATATAATCAAAATATACTGATGAAGTGACACATATGTTAATGTGCCATATTACCAATGAGGTGGTAATATATTAATTTGCAAGATTATTTATATTTACATATTCAAATATAATTTTAAATTTACTTTGGAATCTTTCGATTCTTTTTCTCTTACCTCTAATGTCTATACATTCAATTTGAATTAACATAGTTGTCATAGATTCTATGTTCTAAGGAAAAAAACAGCTATTCTATGAAAATCTGTACATATTTTAGAGGTTATTTTACAAACATAAGTTCACAATTTTTTCATAGAAGATATAAGCTATAAATATATTGGATGAGTATAGATAATTCAAAGAAAAAAGAAGTTTGCCCTAAATTCCAAGCTATGTTTTGGAGCAAATCGAATGCCTCATGATTATCAAGGTTTCAACATGGTGTGGGAAAAGGAAAGTGGACAGGGCTTTGCTCTTCTATTTTACTTCTTCTTTACCCAGAAACTTACCTATCTGAATCGGGCTCTTAAATAAAATTATATTTGGGAAAAGTTTTCCAGCACTTTATAAGTTTGAAAGCACTGTTAGCAGGTAAAAAACAGCCTTACAAGCCTCGTAGGTACGGTGACTTGACCTTCCTCCATGGTCTCGGCTCTGATGCCTATCACTACTCCTAGTCACAGGCAGCAGGCATTTGTGGACTGCTAACTCAGCAGTAGAACTCTGTTCCCTATCACTTAGTCCAGTACAAATTTAGTTCCTCAAATCCCGTTTTTATTTTTATTATTTATTTTTTTTCTTTTTTCTTTAACACTTCTGCTTCAAACAAGATAGGTCCCTAATAATCATATTCTTACCACGTGACTCTGTTCCTTGGCCCAAATGAATGCATGAGTAAACACCTAACTCAAATAAGGTCAACACAAAACTCTTTCTTGGATTAGAATCTGTAATTGGGATTACATGCCCCTGCTTATGGGAAATATAAAAATACATTTACTAAGAAACAGTGCCTTATTTATGTATGTAACTCTATCAGGACTGAAGCTTACGTCTATGAGTTCAGTTTGGAACAACTCCAGTATGCAACATTCACACAGTTTACATTTCTAGAGTTATTATGACCTTACTCCAGCAGATGGCAGTAAAATATTTATTTTTAAAAAGGCACTAGCTTCCAATTAGTACAAGTGGCACAGGATAGAGCCCTACTGCCAAACACAGTACCGACCAATCAAAAAAAAAAGTTGATAATTGCTCATTAAATGAGTGAATTCACTGCATGTCAATTAAAAACAACTGATAAATTGTTTTAGAAGAAATAAATTGAGTGATTCTGGATTTAATAGTCCAGATAAGAGTGTGGTGGCCTAAATTTTTAAAATTCTTGTTTTAGTCCATTTTTCATTGCCTGTGAAAGTCTGAAATTATTCTACATCTATACCTTGGCAAAATATTCTGAGAAGTGAGAAGCTGGCACATGTTGGCATGGATACCTAACATCCACATCGTTTCTCCTTGACAAGTTATTAACAGAAATGTTTCACTGAATCTGATGGGCTTTGCTTTACTGAGGAAGTATTTCCTGCCAAAATGTTTCTTTTCTGTAATGGAGCCAACTGAAATGGTCGATTGGTGCTCTTTCTTCTATCTTCCTTAACGCCTTTATTTAATTATATGGAAATTTCATAGACCGTATTTTTAAAAAGTTATTAAACTTACTAAGTGCTTATTTCGTTCTTTCCTTACCCATTTCCTCTGCCCCTATCCTAATCCACCTCTTATTGTTTCAATTATCCCTTTCAACTCCTTTTATCTAGCTCTTCTATTTCCACTCATTCAGTCAACCGCAAATATTTTCTCTTATGTATGGTCTTGTGACCGTGATTTATCCAACCTGTTTATTTGGTGGGAATGGAGGGGGCAGTTCTGGGGAAATCTTGACATCTAGTTTGTTGTAAATGTTCATACATTTAATTTTTTTCATACATTTAATTTTTTTCCCCTGCTCTATGTGTGTCTGTGTGTGTCTCTCTCTGTGTGTACATGTGTGTACATGTGTTTGAATTCAGAAAGATTCAAGAACTCTGCTGTTACTGCCTCTATCTTCCCAGAATCCTCTTAATTATATAATGTAATGCTTTATATCTATTGATAATTTATATGCATCTATTGATATTTTTGTATCAATATCTATTGTTTATTCTCAGAATATATAATCAGAATATATGAAATACACAAAATAGTAATGTTAGTTATGATTAATAGTAATTTATAATAAAAAGCTGTGTATTTTTTTACCTTTTTCCTTTATGAACTAGGATTTCTTAATTATAAGACAGATATGGATATTGAGATATATATTTCTATATATATAAATTTGGTGCCAATTAGATAAGCTTATTCAGAAGAAACTTTAAGACTTGGTTACAATTTCTATGGTTAAAAAAATAAAAGACTTCTCTATGCCTATTCAGTTACACACCAAAATAAATAAATAAATAGAGAATAAGAAACTAGAAGTAAAATGAAAAGTTATACAATAATAACAAAATTACAAAGCGAATAAAAACTCAGTGCAATTTAATCAATTATTAGAGCTTTAGAATTCACTTGAACATGATACCAGCACTTTCCCTTTTGAATGACTCACATTTAATGACAAGATTATATATATATTTTAATGGTAAAATAGGGTTTGGTATTTGTGTAAAAAATGATCAAATTATCTTTGTATTGTATGAACTTTATTCATTTTTAATTAGCATAATAAACCTGTAAAAACAGGTTATTAAAAGTTTGCCTATACTTTTAGGCAAATGATAAATGCTATATAACCTTGAAGCCTAAGGTAATTGCATATCTAAAAACAGTCAATAGGTGAGAGTTGAATGGGTGTGAAATAAAGATGGACCAGTTACTTGGCTATTGAAATGAAAATTACACAGACAAAAGTTGCTAGTTCAGAAAAGCATGTTTCAGTTTCTTACTTATTGAGAAAAGGTAACAAAAAAGGAAACTAAATGTCTGCGTGAACAAAAGAGAGGAGATAGTATAAATATATTTAATTCTTTTCCTTTTTTAGTGTATTATAACTTATGTACAAAAGGGAAAGATTACAAACACACCTATAATCACATACGTACATATATATTTTATTTATACACTAAACACTTCTGTACTATAGACAAGGAGACGAAAGTGGTGTATAAGTGTGTGAAGGTCTGGAGAGTAAAGGAAATTTCACTGTATATCCTTTTACTTTAATTTTTTTAACTCTCAAAATAAATATGTTTATTTGTATGTGTTTTTTCTTTCCGATATGGTGAAAGAAACTTTTCAAAAGTGTTTATCTTTGGGAGAAGGAGCTTTTGGTTTTTATTTAACACCATTTCATTGATTTTCTGGTAGGTATGTATTACTTTACACATGATTGAACTGGCAGTAGGATTATAGGGATATTTTTACTCTTTTGTGCTTTCTATATTTTTAAAATAATTTTTTTAATTTTTCAATTACAATTGGCATACAATATTATATTAATTTCAGATTTACACCATGGTGACTAGACATTTATACAATTTGTGAAGTGATCACTTTGATAAATCTAGTACCCATCTGACATCATACATAGTTATTACATTATTATTGCAATAGTCTTTATGTTGTATTTTACATCCTCATGATTATTTTGTAACTACCAAGTTATATTTCTTAATACCTTTACCTTTTATTTCCACACCCCAAGCTCCTTTCTATCTGGCAACCTTCGAAATGTTCTCCATATCTATGAGTTTGTTTCTGTTTTGTTTGTTTATTTTGTTCTTTAGATTCCGCATGTAAGTGAAATCATATGGCATTTGTCTTTCTCTGTCTGAATTATTCCACTCAGCACAGTACTCTCTAGATTCATCCATGTTGTTGCAAAGGGTAAGATTTCATTTATTTGTTTATGGCTGACTAATATTTTATTGTATATATGGACAACATTGTCTTTATCTAATTGTCTATGGATGGGCACATAGGTTGCTTTCATATATTAGCTATTGTAAATAGCGTTGCAGTGAACGTATGGATTCAAATGTCCCTTTGAAGTAGAATTTTGAGTTCAGATAAATACCGAGTCCCTCTTTTTCTCTTGTTATAGCCTTTATTTTAAAGTCTATTTTGTCTGATATAAGTATTGTTCTTTTGTTTGTTTTCATTTTCATAAAACAGCTTTTTCCATTTCTCTACTTTTAGTCTGTGTGTGTCTTTCTATCTGAAGTGGTCTCTTTTAGGTAGGTAGATTTGTTTCCTTATCCTTTCAGCCACCCTACTTTTTGATTGGAGCATTTAATCCATTTACATTTAAAGTAATTGTTGATAGATATGTAGTTATTGCCATTTTTTAACTCATATTTTTTATCTTTTCTTCTTTCTCTTTCTGCTCCTCCTTCTTCTTTTTCTTTTTCTAGAAGTCCCTTTACCATTTCTTGTAATACTGGTGTTAAACTGTTTTATTTTTTTCTGCCTGGGAAGCTCTTTATCTGTCCTTTGATTCTAAACGATAGCTTTGCTGGATAGAATAATTTTGGTTGTAGGTCCTTGCTTTTCATCACTTTCAATATTTCATGCCAGTTCCTCCTGGCCTGCAAAGTTACTGTTGAGAAATCAACTGACAATCTTACAGAAGCTACCTTGTAGATAACTAATTGCTTTTCTCTTGTTGCTTTTAAGATTCTCTCTTTATCTTTAGTATTTGACATTTTAATTATGATGTGTCTTGCTGTTTGGGTTCATCCTGTTTGGGACTCTCTGCACTTCCTGGGCTTGTATGTCTATTTCCTTTGCCAGGTTAGGGAAGTTTATCATCATTATTTCTTCAAACAGGTTTCCAATTCCTTGTTCTCTCTCTTCTCCTTCTGGTATCTGTATGATGCAAATATTGGTGTTATCCCAGAGGCCCCTTAAACTATTCTCATTTTTTTAATTCTTTTTTTCTTGTTGCTGTTCTGATTGGGTGTTTTCTGCTACCGTAACTTACAAATCGCTAATTCAATCTTCTGCTTCATTTAATCTATTGTTGATTCCCTGTAATGAATTCTTCCTTTCAGTTATTGTGTTCTTTATTTCTGACTTTTTAAAAATTTCTGTCTCTTCGTTAAAGTTCTCCCTGAGTTCACTTACTCATCCCTTAAGTTCATTGAACATCTTTATAACTAGTGGTTTCTAACTGCATCTGGTAGATTGCTTGTCTCCACTTTGCTTAGCTCTTTTCCTGGAGCTCTGCTTTGTTCTTTCATTTGGCACATTTCATTGTCTCCCCATTTTGTCTGCCTCCCTGTGTTTGTTTCTATGTATTAGGTGAGGCTCTTACTTCTCTCTCGGTATTAGTAGAGTGGCCTTATGTAGTAGGTGTCCTGTGGTGCCCAGGGGTGCAGCATTCCCTGGTCACCTGAGTCAGGTGCTCCAAGTATGATTTGTGCCCTCTTATTGTAATTGAGTCTTGGTTGCTGTTTGCATGTCAATGAGAAGGATTGACTTTTGGGCTGATTGGTTCTAAAGACTGGCTTATGAGAAGCTGACGCTACAGAGCAGGATTTTCTTTAGCAGGACTCTGGTGCCTGCCTAGTCTTCCCTTTGGATGCAGCCCTAGGTGGTACTCCCACTCCATTCAAAGTCAGCCCTAGGACCTCCTTTCAGGCCAAGTTCAGCTGTTGCCTATGCCCTGCCCAGGGCCACCTGCCAATAGTCATCAAACAATCTGCAGACGGCCACCACCCACATAGGGTTTGGAGGTGACTCGAAAGGCAATGCCAGGAACTGAGGCCAGCTATAACTAGTACCAGGCTTGGGGCTGCTCAGCAAGAAGTATGGGGCACACCAAAGCCAGATGTTGCTTGTTTGGGTTTTGCAAACCTTTAAGAGATTTTAGGAAAGTCCGCAGCATGAGCCAAAATAGACCATTTGTATGGAAAAGCCACTGGAGGTGACAGGTTGTCCACAAGTGAGAAGGCCACCTGCATCTGCACGCTGAGTGAGAAGGGCTCAACAAAGAGACAATGGATTCTGCCCACACTTCTATCTAGAAGAAAACTGCCCCTCTAGGCCTTGCCCTGAAGCCAGACAATTCATTTCCTCCCCATATGGCCCTGGCATCTTTCAAGCTGCTGTTCCAGTGCTGGAGTTCAGAGTGGGTGAGTCCGACAGTGAGTAAGCCTGCTGCAGGCCCTTAAAGAGGAATGTCTGGGACTCTAGCTGCCCTCCATCTCACTCAGCCACAATCTCCACTGTTTTCACAGCCAGAAGTTGTGGGGACTCCTCTTCCTGGTACTGGAGTCCTGAGCTGGGGATCTGGTATGGAAATGGCAGCTGAGATATTCCTCCCAATTTTAAACCACCACACATGAGTGGCTTCATCAGTATGTCCTTAGTTGTAGGACTTTTGTTTAGCTAGACTTCAGGTGATTCTAATGATCGCTGTTTTGTAGTTTAGTTGTGATTTTCATATGGTTGTGAGAGAAAGTAAGCACAGTGTTTTCCTACTTCACCGTGTTGACCGGAAGCCCAAATATGATCTATTCTTTAATCTTCATAATGTAAAGCAATATAACCTATCTACTTTAGATATAGCCAGAAGTAGAATTAAACCTATTTTTCAAATTTGATGAAAATCTGCAGAAGTACAAAAAACAGAAGTGATATAAAATGTTAATCTTACATATTGGGACTAAGAATGGAGGACTTTTTATTTTATTATTTTTTTGAATTCTGTATTGCTATGATATTTTTACTTATGCATTTTATTTTTAAAGTGATAAAAATGTTTATTGAAAATGATCATTCTTGAGCTATAAAACATATCAAGAAGTTTTATTATGAAGTGTTTCATTTAAAATGTTCTTTTGCTTTCATTTTGACGTAGTTCAAATGTATTTTTTACTTAAGTTTTGTTGACCGTTCAAGTCGGGCTACTTAAATTTAAATGATTTGTATGCTTTTATGTGTTATCTGCCAAAATAAATTACTTCATTTTTACATCATAGAGAAAACTGATTGGTATGAAAACCTAAAAAAAAAGTGAAAGATGAAAAATTATCGTAGATACCACTGACTAAGAGTGGAAGAACACTTTAATAAAATGTAATTTGATGATTCAAAAACATTTTAATAATAATTGAGACTATTAGAGGGAATCTTATGAATTTATTTATTATTTAGTAAATTTTATTTGTTGATAGGAAAATATTCAAAATTATAAAAACTTATGTATTTTTATATTTTTGCACTCATCTTGCTAAATGTTCACCATGTTCACAATTTATCAACAGTGTTTAATCCTTACAGTTATAAAACTTAAAGTTCAAATAGAGTAAAATATTCATGAGCCCATACTGATATAAATGTATTAACAAATCAATTAATGAGAGAGTAAAGGAAAGTAATCTATGCAAAAGAATTCCGAATTATTTATATAGGTACTCTAGCCTCAAGGATGTGGCACTTACCTCCCCACTTATTAAGAGTGGGCTGTGCATAGAGACTCCCTTCCAAAGAGACCAGTATGGAAACGGGGAGGACAACTTTAGAGTCATGAAGGCTGACAAACATTTCCTCAGCAAGGTGATAATGTCAACATCAACAATGATAAGTTCTATTGATAGTATGTGCTCTTGATATAACGTGATAAAATAGCACTTTACCTCTCTGATGTTACTCACGAGAATACATAACCCCAGTTCAATCATGAGAAAAACATCAGACAAATCCCAATTGAGAGACATTCTACAAAACACTTCATTGGTACTCCTGAAAATTGTCAAGGTCATCAAAAACAAGGGAAATCTGTAAAACAGGCATAGTCAGGATAAACTTAAGGAGATATGATAAGTTAATAGGATCCTGGGACAACAACAAAAAGACATTAAGTGAAAACTAAAAAAAATTAAAAATGTATACAGTTAATAATATTGTGTCAATATTGTTTAAAAATTGTTCTAAAATAAAAAAATTGTTTTTTTTTTTTTTTGAAAAAAAGCCATTTGAAAACATCAAATGAAGAGTAGTATAACTTTATGTAGCCATTATATTTTTCAAAAGTTTTCCTTTTAAAAGAAATGACCTTCTCACTACTCAGGAGATTGCATTGCAATTTTAAATAGTCAAACCGGTTCACTAATCACATCTCTGAAATTCACTAAGCTTCCCACCAGTAAGTAAAGTATGTTCATATGTACAGGCACTAAGCAGTTGGACAATTTCATGGTGAGCCAATCAGTTCAGCCATCTTGAAATCAATGGGCTGCTTCATGATACAACTGATTGAACTACAGTGATCAGTGTTGATATTGAAAGTGTCAGCAATGATTGAATTGGCTGTGTTGCGAGTTAGTTTAGCTGCTCGTGTAGAAAGTTTATTTCAGGTAGTAAATCTACGGAGGCTTTCTTATAAGTAATTAGAGTTGAAACAGTACTACTAACATTGTCATTCCTACCAGCTATTTTAAATTATCCATTCTTTTACAACCTTAAGGCTGTTGTTTGTTGAACGCTACATGTTCTCCTGGAAAAAAAAAGTTTTCTGTTTATATTGAATGGTCACTTTGATTAGAGTGCTGGTGTTTACCTGTTTAAAGCAATTATAGAAAACATACACCATGTTGCAGATATTGTAGTCTTGCCAGCCGAGGAACTAGTGTGACCTTCAAGAAAAAATAAAATAAAACAAAAGAAGAAGAAAAAAATATTTTATAGAAAGATCCAAAGATTTTTAAGGGCCGTCAGTTTTTAAATACTATAATGTCAAAAACTGTCATCTTCCTCTACTCATCCATCACTAAAATTTAGCCAATACTTGCTCCTCATCCAAAGTGAACTTTTATAGGTTTTCATGACTCACATCTGTAGATCTCAGATAGTTCACATGTGACTCAGAAATGTAGTAAAAGTACTTTTGCCCTTCTGTCTTGAGTCATATTCATTTGACCCTATTATAAAATAAGAATCTGGCAAGCATTAATAATGGAACAAGAATTAAAAACATTTCATCTTCCTAAAATTTAAGATGCCAAAATCCTGAATTTTGCTAAAGTAGTAAACAATTGACTAACATTAAGAAAAGAGCATATACAAAATAGCATAGTACTTTATATTATCCAATAATCATATACTGTAAAATATTAAATAGGTTTTATTTGCCATTCTTTAAAAATTTTTTTTCAATACCATAAAATGCATCTCTAAGCCCTTTGAAAATGGAAGTCACACCTTCAAGTAATTTCTTCAATCTCTACTAGATGGAGCTAAAGTATAAAAAATATGTCCATGTTAAGCTACACATTCTAAGCTTTCTTAAGCTAAAGTAGTTTTATTAGCATAATAGAGCAATGAAAAATTATAAGAAACTGAATGTTTATTTTAAAAACTATTCAGTAGGCTAATTTGGATTTGAATCATGTTTCATTCATGATTGTTTTTCCTGAAAAATTCTGTACATGTAAACCTTATAACAGATTTCCCTTTATGCTTTGTCAATCTTTGTTACTGACATTTTTCAACCTATAATATATTTTTAAATTATTATTATTATATAACTATAATTTGAAAATTATACAAAAATCTAGTTTACTCTTAATATTTTAAAGTTAATCACTTTATTTTTGTGGGAAAAAAGAAGAGAGGAGATAGGAAATAATTAGTAAGAAAAAAAAAACAGTGAGGGGTGTCAGAAAATCAAAGTAGTTTTTATAACAGCGCAAAAAATTAAAGATGAAGAAATGTTAATATCATTATTTTTAACATTTTGTTTATATATTTTTCTTTTTTAAAAAAATCTGTTTTTTATATTATTTCATTTGAATTATCTATGTATATCGTGGTTAGCTAACAATGTAGTATCCTTTTACATTTCATACAAATATTTTCGGCTCTCTGAATGGTCAATTCAGAGAATCTAAAATCAAAAATGTTGAACAAGTGTTTCCTGTTGTAATTTTGCTGTTCTACTTATAATCTTATTTTAATATCATAGAAAGTCGCAAATTTTTAATATATAAATAAAACTGAAACTAAAATACCTTCTTTTCCTTGAGATTTCATTTTTACTTTTTTCCAAAGATGCAAGCCTAAATTTTTAATCACAAAAAAAGTGAATATATTGAAAAACTATTCCATTTAAATAACAGAATTTCCAATTCCAGAAATTTTTAGTATAGAAATCATTTGCAGCTTCATTATACTCTTTATTAAATTTATTTTATATAAATGAAGGAAATACTAGAGATATTTGTCAGATGATTGAATTTCAAGATGATAATGACAAAGTATTTGTTTAACTAAGTTGTTTACATTTATAAAATTTATTTAATTATTTTAGCAGATCTTTTTTCTCTGGTTATATATTATCAATCTTTCCAGATAATGTAAATAACAGTTGGTTGAATAATGAAAATTTTGCTCAGTAAACACATTTCTTTGCCATCTTTGAAACCAAATATATTAGATGCATAATTCATTTCTCTGCTGATTCTACTGAATCGAGTAGTTTAGTAATGTATAAGCACACTCTCTATAGATAAGCTAGGCCTATCATTTTAGTCACTTTAGTGGGCTCTGTAATATACAGGTTGCCTGTCTCACAAAAATGCAGCTAATCAATATTATCAGTTAAGTCAAATAACAGTTGAAGTCAGTTTTTTTAAAAAAAAACACACAAAGTTTAGCATGTTTTGAGATTGTATGTTTAAGAAAATCTAGTTGTTTTATTAATTTTTTTAACTCCATTGTTTAAATCAAAGTTATATTGTTATAACCATAGAAAACTAGGTGAAAATGTAAAAATAACAGTGATTAGGCACCACTTTAATAAACAAGTAAAAGAAAGGCTGTGATTCTTTAAAATATCTCAATATATATTATAATTTATATTGGGATTTTAGAAGCTAAATTTGATTATACTAAATATTTATAAACTATGTTAGTGAACTAATTATCAGTAAATTTTTTATTTTTGTGAACTATTTGTGGACATAAATTGACATATATCAAAGCAAAAAGAAACTCTTACCAAGTCCAAAAAAAATTAAGATTTATAAGAGTTGGCAGTCTATCAGAAAGATAATGTATAATGATACTTTGATGAATAAATTTTTCCAAGGAAATTAAAATTTTTCGCATATGTTATACTATTATGTAAGAGTTGTATGGATTTAAATATTTTGTTACAGTGCAGGAAAAAATATAAAGTCTGTAAATTCATAAGACCAAATAATTTACTAGTAAAATTACATAAATATATATATTCCAAGAATTATTCAAGAATAACCAGTATGGGGGGAAAAGAGAGAGAGTGAGAGAAAGAGAGAAAGAGAGAGAGAGAAGAGAAGGGGTGAAACAGCAGAAGGAAGAAAAAAATAGTGGAGAATGTTAGAGGAAGTATTTAAAATGTCAAAGGACTCTTGATTTTAATTCATGATTTAATGCAGATCTTATCACACATTTCTGTTTATGAATGTTTTCAAAGAAAATATTTATTACAAAATATAAGAGGTATTCCCTAGCACTGCTGTGTACCACATTGCATATCTCCCTTTATAATAACTGGTCTTGGTCCTTTAATTGAGATTGAGAACAGTAATTTCCCAAATTCTACTCTCACTAGTGTTGTTAGATAGGAATTATAAGGGCTTCATTTATTTTTTTGTGTCCTTTTGTTTGTTGTTTTTCAAATTTTTTACTCAATCTAGTGTGGACTTCTATATATGATAAATACTTTTGACTTGCTGTCATCTATTCTTTTACTAATTATGTTAAATCAGAATATGCACCTGTTGGAAATAAGTAGGTAAATAATCACAATATACTAAAAATTACTTCCTTTTGTAATAATATTTTAACAGAAGAAAAATTTACTATTTACTTAAATATCATATAGTTATTTGGGTAGAGAAGATCAATAATATGTAGTAAAATTTCCCCCCAAAAAGAACTGTTATGAATGCAGAATTTCCTTTTTTTTAAGAAAAAGTATAATTTCGACTTTTCAATTTATTTATCAATAAAGAAGAAGAGTCTGTATCAGTTTAACTATTCTTATCGAAATACGACTATTTTAATTTTTCTACATACAAATTAAAAATATGTTTAGGTTTCCATGGCAGCAGGCAGCACCTTTTTCCATTCTAAAAATCTTATGTATTAGACAGTTCACAAAATGTTGGAATATCATCTGAAATTTAAGGATTGAAATTTAAGATTTTTTTCTCTATGAAAGGTGTGAGTACAATATAATTAGCAGTTATTGAGTGAGGAGGAAGTGGGGCATGCCACAGCTTTGTACCATACCTTTCTGCCATGTCTTTCATCATATGTCTACACAAAATACTTTAGGATATAGTTGATATAAAAATATAAATGGAACAATATTTTTAATGTTATGCATTTTTACTCTGCATTAAGATATCTGAATATCTTCCCTTCCTCTACTCCCTGTTTATATAAGATATGCTAAAGGTATTCTGGATAATCTGTCAAAAAACACATTTTGTTAAATGTAAATGGAGAAGAGTTCAAAGCATTGAGTGAACTCACAAAAGCCAGTCAATGAAGCAAGATCGCTTCTTCTTTTCTCCCCACTTTTTTCTAATAATTTTACTTATCAGTTGCTCAAGAGTCCCAGAAGTTTGTGGTTGAAAAGGACATTAAAGATGATTTTTGTCCAAACCACATTTTTTTTCCAGAGAAAACTGAGGCCCAAGATGCTCTCTTGTAAATTCTAGCCTGTATAATTAACTAGTAATGAAGAGAATCCTAGAATCCATCTGTGCTGATTTGTCTTTGTTCTCAAATCACAATTGCCCAAATTTCATGCAAGCAATTACAATTAAAATACATATTACCGTAAATTTATATTTTTCCCATTAAAAATTATAAGATTGTTTCCAGTTTTTGCTGGTCTTCATGATAAATGATAATTTCTGTAGAGCAACATGAATTATGATCTCGAAGAATTCTGACCTCCATTCTTTAGAGGATCTGGCTTTCTACTGGACCAAAAGTTGAGAAGGACTAAAGAGAAAAGTATGTAATGATAGTTTGGCTAGCCATAGTTTTATAAAGACTATTTCTCAAAAGCAAAATTTAAATAAAAGGTATACTTTCAGTAGAAATGATTGTAAAGATCTATTGAATGAGCAATTATCAAAGAGTCTACGAACTCAGGTCACAGGCTGATGGAGACACAGGATCTTTTACTATTGAATACTAACTTCCCACATAAAAGGGAAGTTGTATAAAAAAGGCAAGAAAAAAGGGAGTTCATTTTGTTCTCTGTGTTACCTTGTATGGATAATTTATGTAATACTAAAAAAGATATTGGGAGTGCTCTATTATTTCATAGAATATTAAGTTAAAGTGCTATATAATAGCCAAACACTTAACCTTCTAACCTTACCCAGGATATAACAGTGGAAAGATCAGTTTAGAATCTCATCACTAGATGGCATTGTTACACTTGAATACAATTTAAATAATACAATGACCAAATGAGCTAGTTAAATTAGTAGACAATTATCCCTGTTCTCCTTCCTCCTTTTATGTGATAAAACTGGTTACTCATAGCCTGCAGGATAAGTCCTATAGGATGCCCCACTCAGTCACGGCTGTTTTTTCACAAGCTCTCTCTTCCCAGCTTTCACCTCAATCTGTCATACAGATTTGACACCACATCGTTCCAACAGTACTCAGAAATGACATGTATATAATGTGGAATATTGTGCACATTTACAGCCAGGGTTCTTTCTCTTAAACATTGGTTGCTATATCTTAGCATGGTTGTTCTGCCTAACTGGGAATTCTTCGCTCTCCTCATATAAATGAGTGCCTAAACAAAAGCTTTAATTATTATTACTATTATTATTATTATCATTGTTATCATTATTATTATTATTTTAAAGCAAACCAGAGGACAGCATGACTGACTTCTGTCATTTTTTGTTAGCATTTTCAAGTTGCCACTGAGCTTCCTGTAGGCTAATGAAGACCAGGAGACATGCAGGGCAATGCTAACACATGATATTTTTATGATTCAGTTCCATTAATGCTGCACATTATAAATCAAGTTAAGTGGCATTTCTATTGAAAGAGATTCTTCTTTACTGATTTATTTATTTTCTTAAAATCAACAAGACCAGTTCATAAGCCTAGAAACCCATTTTCTTCTCTGGAATAGACCTTAGCTTTGTTTTCTTACGTTATCATAATTTAGCACTTTTCCTGTTCTAAATGAAAACACACTGGGGAAGCGAAATCATTCCATTATGAGTGTTATCAAAAAGCAATGCCGTACTATTTTTAAATGAATACAAATCCAAAATGCATTGTAAATTGGGCCAAGCCCACACTTAGGTGATACCGCCCAAACATTCTCTGCATGATTATAGTACATTGCATTTACATATTTCAGAAGAAGTGAGTACAATGCATTGTGGGCGGTAGTTTCTATTTACAAGAAGGGTTGCTGGAAATATCTACCCACATCACAGAATGATATTTTTGTTTTATGAAGGTAATAGGGCATGGTCGTCTTGGTAGATTGCAATACAGCTGTAGCATGCATCTTCAGACTAGGATTGCTACTTTGTTATTTTTCAGATACCCCTCCCCTCAACTCAGTACTTCCCATGGCTCTGGAAAATTAACCCCTTACATTCCTCTAACAAAAACATTCTGAACACATACCTTCAATTCCTATTAATAAGACATAAAAACCACAGAGCTGAGTGTGCAAAAGTATAAGCTACCCAATTAATTCTTTACTACAAGCTATTAACTAAGGAAGTACATATAAACATTAAAGACATTTTAAAATGTAAACAAACTAGGATTACATGTGAAAATTTGATCTAGCTATGAATACGTACCAAGTGTTGTAGTTCTGCAGCAATTTATAATATGATGTAAACTTCTGTTAGACTGCTGTCACAAGAGGCAGGAGGGAACAGAAACAAAAAGACTGGTTGGTCTGGGTCAATTAAAAAATAAATCTTACTACTACCATTCTCAACAATCATAGTACTGAAACTTACGGTAATACGTTATGTAAATTTACAAGATTTTAGATAACCTCAACATAGTGCCTAGGATCAAGATTTTTAAGCTCCAATTTAAATGTCTTTTGACCTTATAAAGTGTTATTAACTTATTAAAAATCTGTTCATGTGTTATGCAGGTTTACTAAGATGTTAACAGCAAAACATTTTTATTCAGACTAACGTTTTCAAAAAATTCCTTTAAGTTTTCATTCATCATAAATTCCTTTTAATGCATCTGTGACTCACAAAGTAAAATGCTTCTGATTCAGAATTTGTCTGTTTCAAGTTTATATTTCCTGAGAGAACATTTTTAACTACTAAAATTTTAAAAGAAAGAGGAAACATTTTCAATATTATTTATTTGTAGTCTCTATAGCGTTGCCTAATGAATTTTGATATTGAAAATAAAAACTAGTTGTTATTCTACCAGTGTTCTGATGAATAACTTCATTTAAATTGTACATAAACCAAATTAAAGTATTTTTAGTATGGTACACCAAAGTTAAAATGTCACTTCTTCTTATAATTTATGATAAATATACATTTTGTTTATAAAAAAAGAAGTTTATTTTTTGCAGGAAAAAAGAATGATGCATGTTAAAACATTGGTCTGTGGACGAATATTTCAATTGTCCTGCCTCAAGTATCCTGAGGAATTGATATCGATATGATGTAAGCTCCTATAAAGCATATATAATGTGTTTCTTACATGAGTATCTGCTGCGTTTGCTCACTGGTGAGCTCTCTTTCTCTCTCCACCTCCCTCTCTTTCATAAACTAGCATTAACTCTTTATTTCTTGAGCATCAACTTTAAATTTATTTCTGAAGCTTAAAAGAGATATATGTTGCATCAAAACTTGTAAATAAAGCTTTTTATATCAGCACCCTAAAGGAAAATAGAATGCCTTCACATGGCATAGAACTTCATCTAAAAAATTTTACATATAATATAATTTTCAGTGTTTGTGTCAGTCAGATTTGTCTAAACTTATTTTGTCCAGCACACTGACATGTTTTAAGCTTTAAAATACGTTTTTAAATGATAAACTGAAATAAACTACCCAAACCACCTCTTGAATTGTATTAACTTCTCATGGAGCTTTTACAAATAATTTCTTGGCTATAAATAATTCTACTAGAGTCACAGTAATAAACAATGCTCTTTTTGTTTGCAGTCTACATGTTTACAACTCTCCCTTAAGATTGACTTGAAGTAAAATAGTGTATTTAAAAACAAATTTAGGAAGAAGTGGATGGCTTTAGAAACTTAGTTTCATACACATGATTCTAAATTTTTAAAGAAGTATTGTCTTACAAAATACAGGATTCTTGTACAAGCACTATTCAATTTTATTTGTATAAATGGTTTTGATGTTTTTTCCATCAAAAAAGAAATGGGTTAAGATAAAAATAGTCTTTAATTATTAGGCTTATAAATGCATTTCACTAAAAACCCTACAATGCATTAATAGTGTTATTGATTTTATAAAATGAGTTCATTTTGGGTTAACACAAGGCTCTCTCAAGGGGTAGATGATGAGAAGTAAGTGGTTCCTTTGCAGGCATAAATGTCAGAGTGCAGGATGGCATAGTGAAAGAATACTGGGCTGAAATGTGGTAACCTAGCTCCTATCTCTATCACTTGTAATAGCTATGTTACCTTTGTCAAGTTTTTAAAATCATGGATCACCATTTTCCTCCTTTGTAAAACGATACCACTAAAATTTGCCTAAATTTTTCTATCGGGTAAGGGAATAAGAAAAGTCTTTTTTGATAACCATTAATTTGATACATTTAAGGTACTATTACCTTGTATATCTTCCTGTTGGGATAAATACTTTCCATAAATATAAGTTGAGTTTTGTCTGCTTTTAAAATTTTATAGCATTTAATAGGTATACAATCTTGTAGTTCAAAAGGAATGCCTTCTCTTTCATACCAAAAATAATTTGACATTTTGGTAAAAATGGAAAGCATTTAGAATCTAAGATCAAGTTGACAGTAATTAAAGAGATTTTACTCTCAAGGTACTTCACACAGGTCTTTACAGAAATATTCATTAATATCATTATATTTCTACATAAAGATATATATGTATCCTTATGAAGAAATACATATTAATGTAATATATAACACAAACATATTACATATATGTACGTATATAATACACACCCCCCTACACAAAATGATTCTATATCATTGTGAGAGAAGAAACTAAAAATGACTACTCTGAGATCAGATACTTAGTCTTTATTTTATTTCATTTTAAATATCAGATTTGAAATTAATCCAAAGACCACTATAGAACAGAAAAGTGTGTGTATCAACATTATCTTTGAAAACTAAACTTTGCCAGGCACAAGCCCTATTTTAGTCTTCAATTCAATTTGATGAAGATAACGAGATTAATTCATAGGCTTCATTTTAATATTGTCTTTATTTTTAAAAAGCCTATTGACAGTGTCAAAGATTTTGATTAGATAATTTGATCACATTTCTCAAGCCAGATACAAATTAAAGTTGGAGCTAAAACAGAAAATCTTACTGTTTACTATTCAGAACAATCTTCCTATGGCAGAGCTCCAAAAGCCACATGTGTACAAATGAAAATTCATAACATGTTATTCAAATTCTTGTTGTATTTGTGCAATTTACTAATTAGATATGGTAAGTATCATCACTGAAATACATAGTAATAGCATTAAAAAGGTAAAAAAAATTACTCTTCTCAGTTCAGCTCTCTTTATGAATAATATAAAAGCCTATTTTGTGGCGTAACTGCTCTGTATATCGAATATAAAACAAAACCTTAAGAATGCATGCATACTTTAATAGCAGACTTGTTTTCTGTATGAGAAACAGAAAGACTGTGATGAAAGAATTCTTTAAATAAGATTGGTGATATCTGAAATAAATCAAGGTAATAGCTATGTATACAAACTAATTTCTTCTTTAAATCATATGCATTATGTTACAAAATGCCAAATCATTAGATTCCAATTGATTCCAACATGTAACCTTAAAAAGAAATAATTTCTTTGTGAGTTATCTTCCCGCTTTTAAAAAATGTCTTTCTTTATCTCACAGGATTCTTTGAAAATTGATTCATTATATAAATGTATAAGCTACATGAAGTTATATACTGATAAGGTATTAAATTCCAGGTTCGTGGTTGTAAAAAATAGAAAGTTTGTATGTGGAATTTTTGACAGGTACGAAAACACTGACTGTCCATTTACCACACTTTCTTTCTTTAGGTGCAATACTCATTGAGCCTCTGCTGGGCACATCATTTTGTTAATAAAAATAATATCTAACATTAGTAAGTATTCACTCTACCATACATTATAATAAGCATTTTATATAAACTTTCTCATTTAACTGCTTTCTTTTGTCCAATGAGGCCATCCTGTTCTGATGATTCATTTATGGACTAGGAAACCAAGGCTTAGAGAAGTAAATTAACTTGTCCACGTCACATATTACTGAGGTGCTAAAATTCGAACCCCCATGTGTCTGCTTTTAGAGCTTACCTTCTGACTCACCATGATGCATATATTGCCTACACATTTTAATCTCAGCATTTCTCATTAACACAAGAAATTGACTACTGATAAGGATCATACTTGTGTAAATATTTGTTAATGACCAAAATTTGCCAGTATGATTTTCAAGGTAGACGTTTAGCGATCATGTGTTTCTTGCTTCCCAAGGCTAAATTAAGCATCTTGCATGTACAAATTTCAGGGATTCTAGAGTCAGGGCACATTTTTCATGCTAACCTAAACAAAAAACAATTCATTTTCAAAAAAAAAAAAAAAAGATGAAAGAGAATAAATGTAATGGATGCCTACTGTCTCCTGCAGGTTCCCATGGCAGCATAGCAGGTTCAAGAGCCATCAGACAGTGAGAAAAAAAGAGACACAGAATGGGAGGTGCTGGATCTCTTACATGGAATCACATCAGAGAGAAAGCAGAAGCTGAGGCAGAGTGATGTCTGGGAACTGAAGCAGAGGAATAGATCAGTTTCCACCTGCCCTCTGTCCTACAGTCTCTACCCTTTTTTCCTCAATATATTTTATTATCTCTATATTTCTTCTCTACTTACTTCATGCATATGGAGACACTCTTGGAAGCACCTATGTACACAGTGAACATGCTCTTTTTAATCTCACCACACCTTGTATTGTTACATAATCTGAAAAAAACCTACTACAGTGTTAACATGTCATTATTTAAAAAGTAACTTTCTGATTTCTTACAGACTATAAATTTATAGTGAGCATATGTAGACAAAGCTAAAAAAAAGGAAACACATTGTGAATTATACGCATTGATAAGTAAGAAATAGGTTTTCTTTGAATCATTGCGCAAATACACACATAAACATGATTCTAAACTGATTTATGTGTGTATTAATAAACTGATATTTTAAATGTTGATCAAAATAATATAACAGTTTTCAGCTTTGTTGAGTCTTTCTCTGACTACTACTCAAAATGCCCTACTGCTCAAAAACCAAAGCTACTTAGTGGTAGAAGATTATATATCTCTCAGTTCCCAAATCAACTCCAGAGCTCACTGCCAGCAAAACTTCTTCTTAGTTACATACATGGACCTATCTTGCTTTGCTTTTCTTGATATGTTCACCATAGCTCAGAAAATCAAGGGCTAAATAAACCAATTAAATTAATAAACAGGTATTTATTAAATACTTACAGAATTGTGTTCATTATTTATTCCTTCTTTTATTTATCTAATCTTTCATACATTCTCTGATTCTTTCATATTCTTTTCAATTAAACAAATAACAGCATAGTGTTGAAACCCTGGTCATTATCACTTAAAAAAAATTATATTCTTATTTATTTCCCTGAGTAGCCTGGTTTTAATAACCAAGGGTCCTAGCTAAAAATAAAGATTTTCTTGCCTCTCCCCCAAAGTCTGATACAATAAGACTGAAATGGGACAGGATAATCTTTACACTAAAGCATGTTTGTGATACAATGATGTGGTGGTAATAATGACTAGTTGCCCAAATTAATTTAGACTGTGATACTTTTAACATAGATTTGTGAAAATACTCTTGCATTACAAATAGTTTGATTTGCTATTTTTCTATTTCAAATAGAATCAACCTAAAAGCAACATCAGAATGCTGGTTTAGATATGACATGAGAAATCATAAGGTCTGGGTTCTGATACCAACACTAAGATCTTGGGAACGTACATATTTCTGTGTAGGAATGATTATTTAATTTTTAGCAACTCCTTAGAGAGTTTGGAGTAACATCTTGATTTCCAGAAGAAAAGAATAACAGACAAATATCCAGTATATTTTTAATTATTAATTATCTCATGTTATCATTATTGCTTCTATAATTCTCTAACATTGTTTGATTTTTCCTCAATGATTCATAGTCATGAGAATGTATAAAAATTACCTTTTATCAAAAATGCACAATCCAAGTTTTCTTTCCAGGCCTTCCAAATTACATTCTCTAGAGATAGAGTAGAAATACATATTTTTAAACAGTGATTTTTGATGCCCTCACTATCTTCTGACCACCTGACTTCCCACTTGAAAACCAATGTCCTTCGGCAGTATCTATAGCAGTTCAGGGTAGATAAGTAAAGTTCTGACTGACTGAACAAAACAATGATGAATGATGAGAAAATGAGAATGCCTATCCTTTTTCATACCCATTATAATTTTCATAATATTAATGGAAAGAACAACTGATGGCCTTCTCATCCCCTGATCCACCCGCTGAGAAAAGAGCTTTGGTTATACAAGACAGCTTTTTCTTAGCTGAGTCTTACACTAATAATAGGTATGTTTAATATCATTATTAGATTTGCATCCCCTGATTCCAGGAGCTACTACCCGAAAACAAAAGAGGCAATTCTGGAGATGGTCAAATATAACTTTTTTTCCTTAATCCTTCACTTGTTTCTTTTATTATTTTTTAATTTTTGTTATGATGATATTGGTTAACAAAATCCAATAAGTTTCAAGTGTACAATATCTGAAAAAATATATGCACACTGATGTTCATAGCATCATTATTCTTGGTGGCCAGGACATGAAACTATTTTTTTAATGCATAAACCTCTTACAAATTTTAGAAGAAGAAAGTTTTACCTTAAAAAGAAAACTATACTATAATCACATTTTTATTTTCACAATAAACAAAAAGGAAAGTTCAAATTTATAGTCTGAGATATTTTGCTTTTAATCGAATGCACTAATAAAATAAAAAGGTATTTATACAGATTAATTTATGAAAACCTAATGTGAAAACTTATTTTTCCACATAATTTACAACCTGGGTAATTCAGATTTGATATAACAGTGTTATTGAGACAAATATATTAGTCTACCTATTTTCTAAGTGTGAGATACATAGTCTTTGTATGTTAGCTCCCCACAAAATGAGAGGATTGGACAAGGTACTCTCTAAAACTCTTCTGGTTTTAGAGAGAGAGAAAAAAAAAACAAAAACCTCTATGGTTATATTATGGTGAGTAAAGAAAGGACAAACACAGAGCAAGAGATAGGACCTCCAGTCAGATAGCTGGTTGGGGCTGAGATAGCTTGGCTCAGTACAATTAGATAGAGCTATTAAACAAATGAAATTTACTTTCCACATTCTTCTTCAGTGCCAGTTGGGTGTTTTTAATCATCTGTGAATTTTCAGAGTTCTTCTAAAACCATTACTAGGTTGTGAGAGGTTAATCCCACCTCCTGACCTCATAGAGCTGTGGGCTAGACCTTTAGAATTCTAAAAGGCAGTGAGGTCTCCTTATTTCTGATTTAGTTTCACATGCTCCTGGGACATCAATTTTTAAAGGCCCAGTCAACAGATTACGGAAATCATTCAAGTTAAATTTTTATTAGGAAAAAAATTACTTCACGAATACCCTTTCCTGTGAAAATATAAACTTAAATATCTTTATCTGAGGAGAAGTAGCAGAGGGGATGGAACAGAATACTTGAAAAATGTTTGTAATGTTGATATGCAGCCCTGTGATTAAATAGTTTTTCTAGTGACTCTGTTGAATAATTAGTATCAATTACTATTTTCAAAGGCTTCAAAATTTATTAGAGATAATTGGCCAGGGTTCTTATAGAAAGAACATCAGGGTGACAATTATTAACAACAAATCCAGGGACACTAAACAACCAGAAAATCTTTCCTTAACTTCAATTTGTGAGGATGAGTCTCAATGTGTGGTGGGTCTCCAGCTTATTTATGAAAAGGTTACTAACCTTTCTGTCAAATGTTCTTAGAATTTTTATCTTAAAAATTCAATACATAGGACTTACTTTGGGCCTCAGACTATATAGCGGAAGATACACCTTTGTTGTAGGGAATAGGAATGCTAGTTGTACTGAATTTCTTATCTTTAACACAGAAATTATTTTCAGTCCAGTAATTTAGGCTGCATTCCTTCATTTCCCATCCATTGATACAATATTTTGTCTTGCAAATCCCAGTGTTTGAAAGAGTTATTGCATTGAATTGTTGGTACTGTTACAATTTTGCCTGTTCAGAGTTGCGAGGTAGAGGAACAACATTCATGGTACTGTTCTTGGTAAGTAAAGATGAAGTTTAAGCTAAAAATTTATATGTGTGATTTGGTTTTTCCTAGTTGTACTGAAATATTTGCAGTACTGTTAGCATTTGTAAGTCCACTGTTGGGTTAAGGTTTCATCCATGCTCGTGGACCAAATGAAGCAAAATAACCTCCATAGGAATCAAACAGTTATGCTCAGTGTCAGTATCATCAGAATTTACAATTGAGCTGACCCTGCTTCAGACCAAATCAGAAGACAACTGAATATAAAGCTCCCGACAGCTCAGCTAATTAATCTAATCCTTGCTTACACAATACAATGGTGAGAGAATCTTCCAGAATTTATAACAATAGACTTCTTAATCTTAAAATTAAAGCTGGGAAGAAAAATTATCTTCTTAATATCTTACAAAATTTCAAGTTTGCTTTGTATAAAATAAGGTAACTAGAGACACTCAAGGGGATCTGACTGGTCAGCTCATGAAGGTTTGTTGAATTGAAAACCATTAACGGCTGTTAAACTACTGAGGTAGCCTACTCAATCTACTAAAATAATTATAAATGAGACACACAAAGCATAGGCAAAAGCATGAAGCAATAGATTATCATAACTAAGCAGGATTTAAAAAATAACTGGTTTCCAAGAGTGAACACTAAATTTGATTTCCTGGCTGTGGCCTCCTGCTACCTGCTCCAAGTCCTCCAGCAAATTAAATGGCAATAACATTCTGTCATTGTGCAGGCAAAAAGTTGGAGTCTACCTTGACTCTTTATCTCTCACACTAGCAAATCCATTTTGATGCCATTTATCCCCCTTCCCTCTGGACTAATCTACTGTCCATGTTCAAGAATCTCTGTTTGTCATGTTTGTTTTTCACTTTTAGTTTTATATCCCACATATGAGTGAAATCATATGGTTCTCAAATTTTTCTGTCTGATGTATTTTGCTTAGCATGACAATCTCAAGATCCATCCATATTGTTGTAAATGGCAGTATTTCATCTTTTCTTATGGCTGAGTAATATTCTTTTGTATATAGGTACCATTTCTTCTTTATCAGGCAAAGATATTTCAGTTGTTTCCATGTCTTGGCCACCATGAATAATACTGCAGTGAACATCAGGGTGCTTACATTTTTAAGGATGTATATTTTCAAAATTTGCATAAATACCCAGAAAAGGGATTGCTGGGTCATATGTCATCTTTTCTTATGGCTGAGTAATATTCTTTTGTATATAGGTACCATTTCTTCTTTATCAGGCAAAGATATTTCAGTTGTTTCCATGTCTTGGCCACCATGAATAATACTGCAGTGAACATCAGGGTGCTTACATTTTTAAGGATGTATATTTTCAAAATTTGCATAAATACCCAGAAAAGGGATTGCTGGGTCATATGGTATGGTAATGAATGCTCCTTTTCCCCATAACCTCTCCAACACCTGTTTTTACTGGTCCTGTTGATGATAGCCATTCTGACAGGTATGAGGTGATATCTAATTGTGGTTTTAATTTGCATTTCCCTAATAGCTAGTGAAGTTAAAGGATCTTTTCATATGTCTGTTGGCCATTTGTATGTCTTCTTGGGAAAATTCAAGTCAATTCAAGTCCTCTGCCCATTTTTTTTATTAGACTTCTTTTTTTCATTGTTGAGTTGTATGAGTTTTTTATATATTTTGGAGGCGTTGTTTGCAAATATATTCTCCCATTCAGATGGTTACTTCTTTGCCTTGCTGATGGTTTCTTTTGCTATGCAGAAACTTTTTAGTTAGATAAAGTCTCATATACTTATTTTTGCTTTTACTTCCCTTGCCTTTGAGGTCAAATGCATAAAATTCTCTCTAAGTCCAAGATCCTGAATTTAGTACTTATGTTTTCTTCTATGCAATTTGTTGTTTCAGATTTTATATTCAGGTCTTTGATTCATTTTGAGTTAATTTTGGTGTATGGTGATAGATAGCAGTCTAGTTTCATTCCTTTGCATGTGACTTTCCAATTTTCCCAGCACTATTTACTTAAGAAGCTAAAAAACTCTTTATTTCTTTAAGACTAACACTCAAAATATTTGTCATGGCCTAAAAACACCTATCTATATCACCTTTCTTCCCACTGTCCACCACTGATTTCTGATCTAATCATTAGCCACTCCTTCCATCTATAACTATTCTTTGCCTACTCCTCGCTGGCGGTCTTGCTATTCCTAGAGCAAACCAAGCATACTCCTGCCTCAGGAAATTTTACTTAACTGTTCTATCTGCCTAGAACTTCTCATTGATGTGCTATGACTTCATCTCTTACTTATCTTTAGGTTTCTCATCCAATGTTACCTTTCTGAAAAAATTTGCCAACCAAGCTATTTAAATTAGCAATCACCCTTATTCCCTATCCTGTTATCCTGCTTTATTTGACTTCATAATACTTAGCAATATCTGAAGTACTATATACAGATTTTTTTTATTATCTGTTTCTCACCTTAAAATTGAAACTCTATGAACACAGAAATTTTACCTTGTTCACTGCTATATTCCAATGTCTGATAAGTGCAAGGAACATTGAAGGAAATCAATAGCATTTCTTGAAAGAATAATCGAGTGAATGAAGAATATATAAGTAGATGAAAAGGTTAATAGATGGATTGTAATTTTTATTAATAACATGGAATTTTCCATATTATGTCATTTAACTCTCATAAGAACTTATCCCCCCGCAAAAAAGACTTTTTATATACACTATAGGCAACAATAAAAACAAATGAAAACTGTATCTTAAAGATTAAATGAGAGTCCTATTGTCATTTCATTGGTATTTGTCAAACATTTTTTATATTCAATTCTTTATGCAAAATAAATCGATCACCTAACGTCTGCCAATCTCTGAACTAAATTCTAATTCTACAGATGTGGTTTTTGCTCTCATAGAGCTTAAATTATAGTGGAGTAGACAAATAATAAAATAAGTAAACAACCAAGTACATATACAATAACATATAGTAGTAAGTATTATAAGAAATAAGTTGGATGTTGATATATTTTATTTATAACTGCTTATTTTTCTTATTAACCACTGGCATAAAACATTGGGGATAGCCTATTGGTAGAATTTGTTTTCTCTATAAAGAACATTTCTCCTTGGTATACCCAAAGATTTTAAGATGAAAAACCCAGAATCAGAGACAAGAAACAAAATTTTTGATGAGTCATTAGATGTAATGATGAGAGATATTTTTCTACTTTTACTTCTTGTTTCCTTGAGTCATGAATTTTGCAATGTAAGAATTTTCACCATATATGGTTAACTGGTTCACAGCATACATTTTATACTTTAGGATTTTATCTACTTCTGAAATTGGATCTTTTATAGGCTGTTCCATGATTCCCTATTGTCAGCTACTTCCGAATTTCAAGTTCAAGTAGTTGAGCCCATGGATAAATATCAATCACTCTACCACCCTCTTTACCTCATTGACCACATTGTGAGCTATTGAGAAAACTCAAATGTATTTGCAGAAAGATGCTTATTGACCTCAATAGATTTGGACATCTTGGACAGCTGTTTGCTGAGTTTCCTCCATAGTTAAGAATCTTTGACTTCACAGTTCTTTGGCCCCATTCCCAGGGGTTCATTACTACTTCTTTTTTTACTCTCACTAATGATTAACTTTTCTTATCAAATGTTAATTCTTCAGTAAAATAATTAGCTAATATCATGAAAAGTTTTCCTGTCTTTCCAGGAATGATAGTTAATTAAATGTTCCTCATATTATTTCAATTCTGCATGGTGCCAGCATATAATATAGAGCCTTCTCTATTCCATTCTTGTTTTTTTTCCTCCTAAGTTTTCTAGTTATAAGATTCTTCAGAAGACCATGAATATATGTTGAGAAAATCACGTATTCTAAAAATATTCATTCTCAATTCATAAGTTCACTTATATCTCAGTACCTGTTCATGCCAGATGCCACAATCACAACTTCCACTTTATTGCGGAGCCCTGCTGAGCACATCAAACTTGTAGATAAGTGGTCAGATAGTATTGTATGCATGATAAAAGGCTCCCTCCAGTCATATGGTGTCTTGGTATTTGATGGTCAGATATTTGCCAAAATTTCTACTTTAATATTTTGTTACATCATGAAATTAATTTAAATTCTGGACTGCCAGCAATGACAAATTTCTATCGTAATAACTCACTTCTAAATGTGCTTGTTGTCCATTTTCTGTTTAAAGCGTGGCATGATACGTGTGTCGTGTTTTGAGCACAGTAAATGAAAAGAAAGCAACTGGCATTTACTCAGAATATGCCATCTGAAAGATATTTTGTTAGGTGCGTTCACATAAGAGAGGTGACTGATTTAGAAAAAAAAAAGTATGTGTAAGGTGTGATGTACTATTATTAGGGACATTTTAAACATATTCTTCATTCAGTGAGAGAGCTCGTTAGAAGAGTGAAGACATCTTCCATTGCCACTAATTTTTAATGTTGTTTCTACTATATCTTTTCCTCGGTCAATTTTGTGTTCTCTCTCCAGCTGAATTAAACATGTTCATCCACCTGGACAGTCTGCAACTTAGCTCCTGAAGATTCAACTTCGAGTTCTCTCTTTCATTGTCTTTTCTTAGCTTGTCCTCAATATACTTCAAATCTTTAATCATTGCATTAATTTGAGAAAACTCCATAAAAGTAAATGCAAAATCATTAGAATAATTCCAGATAAATGGACTCCTCCAAACTCTAACATTCACTACTTTTTGTGCGAAAAATAAATACCCAAACATTGGGTAAATTTATTTCTCATAGGTGGAAGAAAAAAATTCTGATAATTTTACTTTTTTTTTTTTAAATAACATTCTCCAGATTAAAAAAGAAAAAACATTTTTCATTTTATATATGAAATGTTCCTTCCCACAAATATACATCAGATGATGTCTTGGATGAGCATAGGAAACTATTTTTAAGGCACTGTAATTTTCACATATTTATACCATGAATAAATTTTACTCAATAATTAAGGTACTTTTATTTATGTATCATTGTCTTTGGTTAACTATTCTACTTTTGCTTTCACCATGATTTTCAATCAGAAAATGAGTTACAATTGGATTCCAAAAAGGTGTTGTCCTGTATTCTACTAAATTTAGAAAGTATACAGGACCAGTCTCAGAATGGAATATGTGCAAACACCATATTATTTACAGAAAACTAAATATAATGCCTTGATTTGGCACTGCCTGCTTGATATTTCTCTTGAAAACTGTTACATATGTTTGTTTTGAGTTCCTGCCAAAATAGCAAGATTGTTAAATATCTCTCATGTACTTCTTGTTAAATACAAGGAAGGAATTATAGATTACCTTAGCTTCATTTTTATACAACAGTCCAATAGACACTAAATCTTTTGAAAGAAAAAAGTAGATAATATTCAAATTATATAGAAAAAATTACTCTTATAAACATAACTGTATTGTGATTGTAACATGCCAATATTCATTTTTATACCTAAACCAACTCTATCAATAATACTGTGACTCATTTATAAATTACATGTGGAATGCAGTGAAGTTGTAATTATGAGAGCTGATTATCTAGGTTGTCAATTATTTAAGGCTTTTGCTTCCCTTTCTTTTTCTTCCTGCTGTCCACCTTTCCGACAGTCATCACCTTGTTAGTATTTCTACTTTCTGCTTGTTAGTGAGATTGGCAGGGAAAGGGAAAAGGTGTGAAAACTTAAATCAGTAGATATTATTACTTGCAAGACTTTCCTGTAAAAATTGGTAGTGGAAGAGTTTGAAGCTAATTGCTAAAATTATGTGAGAATATGTGTATTTCTCTTAAATACTTGTTTATCTATCCTCTATATATCAGAAAGTTAAAAGTAAGATGTAAGTCTTACAAGGGGTCAAAAATTATTTTTGATGGAGACTTTTTGAGAAAATTATTTTAGACGAAGATGCTAAAAAACCTTGCATAAAAAATAACCTATGAAATATTTAAAATTTTTATACCTCAGATAATTATATGAGAAACATTATTATGTGCTTCACAACAAACTGTTCAAACACATAATTAAACATTCACAAAATATGCCTGACTAAATTTTATAATTGGGAAAAAATTTGAATCTGAAACTATTTCATTTATTTATGTTTTGCAGGCATTGCAGTATATAACATATAAATTTAAATATTATAATTTCTTTTATTTAAAAGTTTTATATTTTGCCTTTATGGATGTAAATCTATGTGTATTCAAAAGCACCTTTCTATACCTATTTTTTAAAGCTATGAAATTTGCCTGAATAAAATTCGAAACATGTGTCATTTGCTCACTTTCCCTAAATTTTAAAACTCCTTATGAACATTCATTTTTAAATTATTCAGTCATAAAATAGTTATTGAGCATTAAGTTTCTGTGCAACATACAGTAGATATTGGAGTTAAAATAGAAAGCAATTTAGACATTGTTTTACCCTCACAATATTCACAGTCTAATAGCAAAGGCAGACATTAGTCAAATAATCCTACGATCTTTTTACACACCCCATTCAGGGTAAGCCCCACTGCAGAATAATATAAAGGACAGAAGGACTAAGCAAAGCACTCAAATTTACTACACCTCTGCAATTTCAAGCTGACTTTTCACAGGGCTCCATGAGTAAGGTTTTCCACCTTTTTTCAGAGTCCATCATTTCTGCCCTGCAGCTGATTATAGGAAAACATGAGATAATGTGCAGTTACAACAACATAGTTTATAAGTATACATTTCAGAGTTAGTGTAAAAAAAATGGATCTATAATACCCCTCCAATCACCAATATACATACTTGATTTTGTATATTTATTTATAAACTAACCCCATTGTCTTTTTATTCTCTCTTTTGACTCTGCTGATAATCTCAGTCAGTATCATTGCCAGCATTCTGTTCCTCCCTGGAAGGTCACAAACTACTGCCTCTTGCAATGCACAAATTTGGCTTCAATGTTTGTTATTATATTATAGGAGTGGTTTGTTGTTTTTAGCCTTCATATTTTGCACTGAACAGCTTTCCTGTAGTGCAGGGAAAAAAATTTTCTTAGACTTCTACGATAAAAAAAGATAAAGAACAGTGTTTTCTGTTATATAGCAGCTATTAATGATTGATGATAAGTATTTTTTTTTAACATTATCTGTTATGATGTGTGGCCAATGATCTAGATGGGGTCATTCAAAATGGTGGAGACTTTGTCATACTAGGTATCTGATGACCATATCTTTTCATTGACCTTCTTTAGACATGTAGCCTAAATAAGAAGTAACATTAGATGTAGTAAGCCATTGAAAATCTGCACTAAAGTTTATTGATTCAACATAATCTAGCCAATCCAACTATTCCACTTTTTTTTAAAATGTCAGCTTTTCCTCAAATAGGTCTACTTTCTTCTAAAGTAGAGTTTTAAAAGGTGTAAGACAGACACAGGATGAGGATTTATCCTGTCGGTAGTCAAAAGGAGATCTTTTCTATACTTCTAAGACATGGAGGTACCTGTTCTCCTAAATTATGTTTATGGCACTTATTTTCCATAGCAAGACATACCCACTTCTTTCTAGTATGCCAAAAACAAAGTTAAAGGGAGCAGTGCACACACAAGATTGCACACTCTCAGTTGCTGACACCAACTCTGATATTTTGGACCACTGTATAGTCAGAGAGAACAGTCCACATGATATCACAATCTCTTCTTATACAAACGACAAGTCTGAGAAGTTCCCCAAACTATCTTCAGTTTTGATAATTTTCTAGGACTTCCGGAACTCATTGAGAATTATTACACTCACAGTTATGGTTTAAATACAGAGAAAGAATACAGATTAAAATTAACTGAGAGATGAGGTGCATAGGGCAGAATATGAGAAATACTAGTGTGGAGCTTTCATTGTCTTCTCCCCACGGAATCAGAACATAACCAGCATCAGCATGTAACAATACATATAGAGTATCGTCAACCATGGAAGCTCACCTAAGCTTTGGCGTACAGAAATTTATTGAGGTTCCATTACATAGGCATGATTGTTCACATGGTTGTTCTTACTCCATGTGTCAACTGATAGCATATGATCCAAAGGCTCCACCATAAATCACATTGTTGCTATATGGCTAGCACAAGACACTTTAGCAAACAAAAATGACTGGGAATTGAAGACAAAGGTCAAACTTCATTTTAGGCAAGGTTAAACTCTTTGTTGCACACATACACAGTTAATTTTTCTGAAATGCCACTTGAAACAGAGGCAAATAAATATTCGAAGGAAAATTCTGTACTGTTTGTTTTTGCCTTGTAGTTATAGCTTTTTTTTAATCTTAGAGAGTTGTTTCCCTCTAAGATAGTTCTAAGAATTTTTAATCTATTCTAAAACTAGAGTGAGTGATCAACTGTTGTACTTGCAACCCGCTAATTGGCAGTAATTCTGACTTAAACTGCCTGTGTGTGTGTGTGTTTGCCTAGTTAATATAAAAATTTGCTGATAACCCTGTAAAATTGTAGAAGCCATTTGAGGTCAAATACAAACTCTAAACAAGTCACTGGGTCAAGTCATATGAATTCAATTGTAAAAAGTACCTTTATTTTTGTCTTCCTTAAACCGAGTAAAATTTATACATACTAATGTAATCAAATAATAATTATATCAAAAAATAGGTTACTTATTTAGCATACAAATCTATTCATTGAGAACATGTTCCCTTTAATCAATTACTGTTTAAAAATTTATTCAACAGATATTTATTAGTGACAGACATTATGATAAGGACGAGGGATGTAGACATATAATGCCCCTCTTTATTGAGAGAGATAGATAAACAAACAGGTAATATGTTAGTTATAGAGTGTGATAAGTACTGTGAGGGGAATAAACAGAGTGATAGATGGAGAACAAACAGAATGAAGAAGAGATGAGAAGATTTCGAATCAAGCCATCAGGAAAGTCCTATGTAAGTAAGTTAAATAACTGAAACCTAAGGGGTAGGAATATCTTTATAATCATGAGTGTTAGCAAGTGCAAAGACACTGATGTTTGAGAGAGAAGCCAAATAAAGCCCACATGGCTAGAGTGTTGCAATGGGAAAATTGGTACAAAAAGGGGTGGGAGATTTAATTCATTTACATTTAGAGTAGTTATGTAATTACTGCCATTTTATTTTTCATATTTTTAATTTTTCCTTTCTTCTCATTAAAGAAGTCCCTCTGACATTTCTTATAATGTTTTTTATCCCTTTGAATATTTCATGCCAATCTCTTCTGACCTGCAAAGTTTTTTTTGAGAAATCAGCTGACAGTCTTACGGAAGCTCCCTTGTAGATAACTAATTGCTTTTCTCTTGTTGTTTTTAAGATTCTTTGTCTTTAACCTTTGGCATTTTAATTATGATGTGTCTTGGTGTGGGCCTCTTTGGTTCATTTTGTTTGGGACTCTGAACTTCTTGGGCCTGTATGTCTATTTCCTTTGCCAGGTTAAGGAAGTTTTTCATCATTATTTCTTAAAATAGATTTTTAATTTCTTGCTCTCTCTCTTCTCCTTCTGGTACCCTATGATGCGAATGTTGGTACCCTTAATGTTTTCCAAGAGGTACCTTAAACTATACTCATTTTTTAAAATTCTTTTTTCCTTGTTGCTGTTTTGTTTGAGTATTTTCTGCTACCTTATCTTTTTAAATCACTGATTTGATCTTCTGCTTCATTGAATCTACTGTCAATTCCCTCTAATGTATTACTCACTTTAGTTACTGTATTCTTCATTTCTGACTGGTTCTTTTTTATGTTTTCTACCTCCATTTTTATGTTTTCTATCTTTTTGTTAAAGTTCTTACTGAGTTCATCTACTCTTCTGCTAATTTCATTGAACATCCTTATAACCAGTGTTTTGAACTCTGCATCTGGTAGTCTCCATTTCGTGTCTCCATTTTGTTTAGTTATTTTTGTGGAACTTTGTTCTGTTTTTTTCATTTGGGACAGTTTCCCTCCCCCCATTTTTGCTGCTTCCCTGTGTTTATGTCTATGTATGAAGTAAGGCTCTTATCTCTCAGTCTTAGTAGAATGGCCTTATATAGTAAGTTTCCAGTGGTGTACAAGAGCGCAGTCTCTCTGATCACTTGGGCCAGGTGCTCCAAGTTGTGTTCCTTGTATCAGTTGTATGTGCTCCTTTGTTATAGTTAAGCCTTGCTTGCTGTTTGCATATCAAAGGAAGGAATTGACCCTCAAGCTGATTGGTTGTGAGGACTGGCCATTGACTATAGCGGAGGAGTTGTTGTGCAGGGCCTGACCCTATATAGCAGGATTCATTTTAGCGGGGCTCTGGTGCCTGACCAGTACATCTTTTGGGTGTTTTGTCCTTAGATGTGGCCCCAGGTGATACTCCTGCTCGGTCTAGAGTGTGCCAGCCCTGGGGCTTCCTGGGAGGGGCCTTACCTCAGGCAAGTTCTGCCACAGCCTGTGCTCTGCCCAGAGCCATCTGGCAAGTGTTACCAAACAATCTTCACATGGCCACCACCCACACTGGGCTTAGAGGTGCCTCGAGAGACCAGCAGCTGCTAATGCCAGCAACAGGTATGTGGCACACTGAGGCCAGATGGTTTCTTTTGGGTTTGTGAGTTTTTGAGAGATTTTAAGAAAGTCTGTAACAGGAGCTAAGAAAGGCTGTTTATATGGAAAAGTCACGGGAAGCGGCTTGGGTGGGCCCACAAGCTGGGTAGGGTGTGGTCTCAGGGAATAACTAGGGCAAGGAGACCAGTGTTAGACAGATTGATGGAGATTCAAATATGGTGACTAACCACATCTGCATAATGGTAGTGGGGAGGGCTTAAGAAAGAAATAATTGCTTCTGCCAGTACTTCTGTCTGGGAGAAAGTTACCTCTACAGCCCTTGCCCTGAAACCAGACAATTCAGTTCCTCTCCATATGTCCTTGGCATCCTTCAAACTGCTGCCTAGCCTGGAGCTCAGAGTGAATGAGTTCATCAGTGAATAAGTCCATGCGCAAGCCCTTAAGAGGAATGTCTGGGACACAAGCTGCACTCACTCCATCTCACCCAGCCACAATCTCTGCTAGTTTTCAAAGCCAGAAGTTGTGAAGACTTGTCTACCTGGCACCAGAACCTTGAGTTATGGATCCTGGTGTAAGACTGGGACCCAATGCTCCTCCTGGGGAACCTCCACAGACAAAATATTCCTCCTGATTTTTATCCACCACATGTGGGTGTAGGACCAGCCCATTCCACATTTCTGCCCCTCTTATCAGTCTCAAAGTAACTTATTCTGTATGTCCTTAGTTGTAGGACTTCTGTTCATCTAGACTTTAGATGATTCTTAATTATGGTTGCCCTGTACTTAAATTGGAATTTTGATATGGTTGTAAGAAGAGTTAAGCACAGTGTTTACTTGCTCCACGATCTTGGTCAGAAATTCCTCCAATTAATAACTTTTTAAAATTAAATTTCTTATGAGATTTACTAGTAGGCACTGGATAAACAATTTTAACTTGAATATATATTTAAATGCAATACAGCTACACTATTAAAAATATTGGCTATAATTCATATTTTTTAAAACATTCATATGTGCATTTCTTGTATTAGTTCAATATCATGATGTAGAGGACATCAAAAGGAGAAAATTTGCAAAACGGCTATATGCACATACAGTTAAGGCTTAGAATGTAGAGCTAAATAATGAAATACATTTGCATATTCTTAAAACATTGAGCTTCTTAATCTAAGCTAAAGAATTGGACGTATAAGTAAGAAAAATCAGTAGAATCATTCTATCTTAATTAAAATATTTTTTCCTGAGAACTGCTAATGCTGTTTCAATGATCTAGTTCCCTAGTGCTTGAATAATATTCAAAAAAAAATAGATGGGTAAATTATTACCAGTCTTATCACACAGGTAACAGGTAAACTTTGACTGTCTAGCTGAATTTTAAGACAATAAATGATTTTTAGTTTTCTATGTTATTAAGCAGGATAACTACAGAGGGTATTTTATTATGCTAAGCAGCTGACAAAAACAAATAGACCAGAATAAATGAAGTTCCTTCTTTTTAAAGCAGTATAGAATGGAGGAGCTAGTCACTGTCTCTCTGTTTTTTTGTCTTTCTCTGTCTCTGTCTCTCTCTCTTTGTAAAATAAGAATGTGTCACTCATATATCCTGAAGTTGTTCATTGTAAAAAGCCATGTGCCTCACTACTGTTAGTCACCATTAACTCCATTTTATTATTTTTTATTTCTTTTAATGTCTCTATTTCTATCTAAATTGATTATTATACTTTTTGTTTTTATTTTTTGGTTGTAAAAGTTATCTCTAAAATTTGCTCAGATATCTTTTGTTGTTATTGAAAGCAGGGAGGAAAGAATTGCATGTGTTAATAGCACTGGATTGACTAATGCGTATAAAGTTAAAAAGATGTCATCAGCAAAGATATGAAATTGTGTTTAAATTATAATTTAAAAATTATGTTACTAAATGGAATTGGAGGTCAGGCATCAATATATTAATTATTAGTTAAACAAATGACATTGAATACTAAAACAGCATTATAAAGTATTAATTTTTGTAAGGCCTTTAAAAAAAAATTAGAAATGTTCCAGAATAGCTGTACTATATGTTTACATTCTACACCTTCCCAATAAGGGGATCATAGAGATACTTATAAAAGTGTGAAAAAAATTTTAAATACTGCCTAATCTTTTTCGAAGGATTTAATTATGTTAGTGTACTTTGTGAAAAATGATTAGATGATTCTGGGCTTTAGGATATAGTGCTTATCTAAGCTTATATGACTATGAGACCTATGTCCCTAGGGCACCTAAAATTTACCTTGTTGACTTACTAAGTAATTTATTGTTCATCTGCCAAGTAGCTTATTATTTTTTTTAAAAATTCAGAGCCTTCAAAGTATTTTTTCATTCTATTAGATATGCAAAAATATTTTAGGACCTGCCTTTAGCATATACAAGAACAATTGTTTAAGAGTGAAGAAAGTATAAATATTATAGTAGATCAATTATCATTGTACTTATGTGTCAGTGGTAGAAAGGTGGTTATTTTAGTTATTTTATTATGTTCTATTATGTTCTATTAGTGCCATCAATTAAAGATGTAGTTGTAATTTGTTGAGCTCATAAAAGAAGAAATGTCTTCTCTTTAGAAGGCATCAGATTAAACAAAATGTGGGCACTAATGTCTATGAAATTGTTAAAATGAAAGTGTCAATGAGCAAAAAGGAACGGCAATGTAGACTAGGAGAACTTTTCAGAAGAGAAATAGACAGCTCCTTAACACATTCTAATTCTACAATAAGAAAATCTCCAGCAACTAACCGTTCTCAAATCAATTAATATTATAAAGATAAGGCAAGAATAACAAGAAACATAATAAGTGTGAACAATAAACTATGGTGTCATATAATTTTTAAAAGCAAATAAATAACATTATATTTCATTGTCAGAAAATCAGAGATTTTACACTAAGATCAAGAATATGGCAAGGACGTCTTCTCTCATCACTCCATTTCAACATTAATCTGGAAGTGTCAGTTAATATAATAAGGTAAAAAAGGAAATAAAAGGTTTACAAATTGGGAAGGAAGAAATAAAACTGTGTTTGTTTGCAAATGACATGATTGTCTCTGAAAAAATCGAAAGAAATTAATAAAAAAAAAAATTGGAACCAGTATAGGATTATACCGATGTTGAAGGATAAAGGTTAATATACAAAAGTTACTCTCAGTATCATCTAACCAAATATGTACCAGATCTATGTGAGGAAAATTATAAAAGTCTGATGAATGAAATCAAAGAACTAAATAAATGGTAAGATGTTTCATATTCATGGACAGAGAAATACCATATTGTCAAAATGTCAGTTCTTCCCAACTTGATCTACAGATTCAATGCAATCGCAATCAAAATCCCAGTTATTTTGTGGATATTGATTCTAAAGTTTATATGGAGATGCAAAAAACCCAGAATAGACAACATAATATCAAAGGAGACAAACAAAGTTGAGGACTGACATTACCTAGCTATAATAATTAATAATAATGATAATAATAATTTTTGTATTTTCTGATAATAGAAATCTACAATAATCAACACAGTGTGGTATTAGTGAAGGAATAGACAAATAGGTCAGTGGAACAGAACAGAGAGTCCAGAAATAGACCTACATAAATATAGTCAACTAATATTTGAAAAAGGAACCAAGGCAAGACAATGGAGCAAAGACAGTCTTTTCAAAAATGATACTGGAACAACTGAACATCACATACCAAAAACTAAACCTAAATACAGACCTTACGCCCTTTTCAAAAATTAACTAGAAATGGATTATAGACTATAGACCTAATATAAAATGCAAAACAATAAAATGCCAACAAGATAATATGGAAGAAAATCTAGATGACCTTGGGTATGGCAATGACTTTTGGGGTGTAACATGAAAGGCATGATCTATGAAAGAACTAATTGAAATACTGGACTTCATCAAAATGAAAACTTCTATTCTGTGAAAGCCAATGTCAAGAGATTGAGAAGACAATCTACAGGCTAGAAAAAAATATTTGCAAAGTTTACATTTGATAAAGGACAGTTATCTAAAATATAAAAACCCTTAAAATTCAATAATAAAACATGCAACCCATTTAAAGAATGGGCCAGAGACTTTATCTGACACCTCACCAAAGAAGATTTACAGATTGCAAATAAGCATATAAAAGATGTTCCAGATTATATGTCATCAAGGAAATACAAATTAAAAAGCAAGGAGATACCACTATACTGTTATTAATCACCCAAATACAGAATGTTGACACCTAATGCTGGTGAAGATGTGAAAAAACAGGAACTTTTATCCATTGTTGGTGGGCATGAAAAATGGTACAGCCACTTTGGAAGACAGTTGGTAGTTTCTTACAAAACTAAATATATTTTTATCCAATGATTCAGCAATCACACTTTTTGTATTTACTCAAATTATTGAAAACATATGTCTACACTAAAACCTAAACACAAATATTTATAGCAGTTTTATTCATAATTACCAAAACTTGGAAGCAAGCCCTTCATAGATGAAGGGATCGATAAACTATGGGACAATAAGATGTCGAATATTATTCAATACTTAAAAACAAAACAAAGCAAACAAGCTATCAAGCCATGAAAAGACATAGAGGAAACTCAAATACCTGTTACCAAGTGAAAGAAGCCAGTCTTCCAAGGCTACATACTGTGTGACCAATTATAATGACATTCCAGAAAATGCAAACTTATGGAGATAGTAAAAAGATCAGTGGTTTCCAGAATATTGATGGGGTAGAGGAGAAGGGATGAATAGGAGGAGCACAGAGAATTTTTAGGGCTCGAAAACACTCTATATGGTCCTCTATTGATGGATACATGCTATTATAAATTTGTTCAAATCCACAGAATGTACAATGCCCAAAGTAAACACTAATATAAACTATAGATCTCAGGTGATTATGGTGTGTCAGTGTAGATTTATCAATTGTAAGAAGTGGACCACTCTCCTGGGAGATATTTATAATGAGGGACACTATGCATGTATGGGGCCAGGAGATAATGGGAAATTTGTTAAATTTAAAAAGTAAAAGAAGTAAATGTGTAACACTTTATTTATCACTTTATTTAAGTTTTAAGCACTTTTATACATTAAATTAAATTTAGAAAGCCGTTTTATGTTAAATTGCCATGAGATTTATAACTGATAAAGATGAGGGTTTGCTGCCTTAAAAGTTGAAATTTAGCTCCTTATGTTATTTATTTGCAACATAATTAACATGACTTCTATCACTTCAGTTAATATTATTTTTTCTAGCATCATGATCTACCATTAAGTATAAGAACCATAGTCAATCTGTGAAAAATAGACACTGATGAAATGAAAAGAAAAAATAAACATACAAAGATTGTGTTTCAGTTTGTGCAGAACTTATTTATAATGTTTATCCAATAATACATAAGAAAAAGTAGTGTTTTAAAAGTCTCAAATTTAAGATTAATTTTAGGTAGAAATTTTTATTTTTATGTGACTTCAATAATTAGTCATTGATTTTTGTTTGTTTTCTTCTGAAATTGCATTGCAGTTATCTCTCTTTTTTATTTCAAAAAGCAGCTGTTAACTTAGCTTTAAAGAACTCACCCAATTTCCAATTATTGTACACTACCTTTGTTACTAAGCATTCCTGAGTGATCATGAATAATTTTAAGTTATATTTCAATGTATTGAGACTCTGGGACTAAAATGTCAAATTAGAAAGAGAAATGTGGGCCAAGCATTTTCCCTTGTGTCTTTAATAAAGTGCCTTAAAATTGAGATTCTGAAATGTTTGAGTCAGGATTCATAAAAACTTGAGCAAAGACACGGAGATTTTATCATTGCTGATAGGCATTTTTATATATTGAAGATAATCCCCAAATTTCTCATGAAAAAATAAGTATATAATTTTGTACATTCAAAATTTTAACACAAACATTCAACTAACTTTATAATCACAATAGACAGCTGGCACCAGCTAGCATAGTGAGTGATAATGTAGGCAAAGGAGGAGGTTGATTTGATTGACAATTTCTAGACTTGAGGCATTTCATTAATTTGCATCTGGAGTTGGAATACCTTTTTGAAAGAAAAGAACACATAGGAAATTATTTCTCAAAAGTAACTTTGTTGCTAGTTTACTATAAAAAAAAACCCTTAAAATTATGAAAGAAAATTATTTTAACTCAGAATTTTATAGTTAGTTCAATTATCAAAGTGTAAGGGCAGAATTAAGACATTTTTAATAATGTAAGGTGAGCTCTTTTTTCTTAGCGAGTACTAAAGAAAGTACTTTAAGACAATGAGAAATAAAGAAAAAGACATCTAATTCAAGAAACAGAAACGTCAGGACAGAAAGGAAAAAAGTATCAAAATGACAGCTATGATCTGGATTTAGGAATCAAACCAGATTAGATGAGGCAGTAGTTGAGAAGTTAGGAGGAAAAAATATAATTGATAAGTTAGCTAACATGCTCGAGCTTTCAAAAATTAGTGCTCGTCACTTGAAATATGTGGTAGAACATTTTTTAAATACCTAGAAAACTAAGCAAAATGAAAAGCAGTGTAATTATTAATCCAATAAAAACAAATAGTCCTTCTGAAAAGAGTACATATCTCCATTTAGGAAAGTACAACATTTACGTAGCCATAAACATGTAAACATTGACATCCTTGAACGCTAAGAGGTAGTAATCTCTTGGAAGAATAATGAAGGGAAACTAGAATAAAATGGTGGAAGTGCCAAAAGATAAAGTTAGTAGATTCTTCTTTAAAATTGATAAATCAAGAACTGAATTATACATTTATTATTTAATAATATAGAAGTAAAGGTTAGAATTAAGAGCTGAAAGAGCAGAGCTGGGAATTAGAAAGATGTAGGCAAGATACTGCTTTTTTTTTTTCCAACATAAACTTTTAAGTACTATTTGAGTTACTTGATAAAATGTTTAAAATATATATATTTCAAGTTATTTTATCAGTGAATATATGTCTGTATCCAAATATATCTATATACATGTATGTATGTATATTTGTGCATAAAATATACCTATATACACACATGCACATAAATACACTTACACACATGCATATGTGAATGCCAAAATGTATATTTTTCATTATTGTTATTTTTATGGTGGTTTTCTTTCTCTCTTACACAGAGAGGCTGCCAGCTGCTCTTTGAATTTGCAGAAATAAAAGGTCATCTTGGGCAGATCTTCTTTTTCCTGCCCTGGGTCATTTGTGTGACCCTTTGCAGTTATGCAAATATGGAGCAAGTAGAAACTCATAGTCCTGGGATTAGGGTGTAACAAGATTATTTTTTTCTATGTGATTTAACAAAATCCACCTCTACGCAGAGTCAGGGTTAGAGAATGAAACTATTTGCATAATGACCCTGAGGACATTCTGATCAAGGTAGTAAGCATGAAATTGCAATGAGTCTCTAAAATAAAAATTTTGTTGTTGAGCAAAGAATCTAGATGAGCGATTTACCTTCAATACAAAAAAACAATCTAAGAGTTTGTTGGTTGGAACTGGTTTTAGCCCCGTTTATGTCTAA
>NW_006442484.1:30205788-30253785 GCF_000325575.1 Pteropus alecto
TCTAGAGAACTTGTCCAAGAGGAATACAGCTGAACTTGAGCTGAACTTAATGTGTATGCTAAAATAGACTACAACTTTGATGTTCAACTCAGAGTTACAATTTGGGGTTGCAAGAACATATTATGAAAGCAGTGTTAACAACTGTTACCCACTGGTCTTTGCAGGATAAGTCTCTAAAAGCTCCCTTCTATGACTTCAAGAAATAACAATAGTAGTAAACCAATTAAGATCTAAGTTCTCTCTCAGTTTGACAATCAAATTGTTGCTCTCACTATGAATAAGCTAGTAGGATCTTTATCCAATTTGAAATGATAAAGAGGTCTAGAGAAAGAGACTGTAGACTTACTGCTAATAGGGCATTATGAGCTATAGAAATGAATTGAAAATAAAAGATTAAAAAGATGCAACTGCATATATAACCCAATTGGTAGGGTAGGTCTACTAGTTACATATATAAAGTCATATATTCATACATTCTTATGCCCTTACCTCAATTTATTGTGCATCACTTTAGCAACTCAGATGTATAGCCTCACTGGATATCACACCCATTCAAAGCCATACATTTTTGAAATGTCTCTCACAATACAACTAATCTGCCTTTCTTCTAATCACAGTAGTCAATCTTTGAGTCTCTTTCTAAACTTTAATTCAGCAAATGTATGTAAAAAGTCAGATAGTAAATGTTGTATGCTTTCCTACTATAGGATATCTGCTGCAATAGTCAGCCTGCCATTGTATCATAAAATCAGCCATAGATATTTGCAAACAATGAAGCACAACTGTGTTCTAAGAAAACTTTAATTATAAAACAGGTGTTCAGTCAGTTCAGACTTGTTTGTGGAACTTAGAATACTACTAGGGAATTTTTTTTTTCTAACCTAGAAAAAGTGTACTTTCACTGATAATCTACAGGCCAGAAATCACTCACATGGCCCCGATCTTATTGCAGGAGAGTTTAAGAAATATATTCCTCCTATGTGCCTGAGTAGAAAACAGGATTAGAGAGCATCTAGAGAGCCAAAAATACTGACAAAAAATATTAAATGCAATCAAACTGTTTGTCTCTGCTACAATGTCATAATTTTTAAAGATATTTTATAGTGCTAATATTTATTTGAAAATTTTAATATCCTCTGCTTATTAGCATAATAGATTAAATAAAAGTAATTCTCCTTAAAGTACAAGTATAAATTTAAAGCAAGTTTGATTTGAATTTATATAACATAATTTGAATTCAACGCCACAAGAATGTAACAAAAACAAAACAAAATGTTGAGAAATCTGGAGATTTAAAGCTAGAAAGATTCTTGACGACTAAATTCTTTTAGGGGAAGAAGGGAAGTGAGGATGCTAACTAACTTTCATTAGCAAGACCAGTTTCTAATATCTTAAAAAACTCAAAAAGAAAAATAATTAAAAGTTAAATATCTCCCTTGTTGTTGACAGTTATTTTCCTATTTAAGAATATTAATTAAGCCATTTCACCTGGGACCACATTACATAAATTGATAGGAAAGTTTACACACCATGGAGGAAAAGTTCTAATCTTTAAGCCACCTCTAACTTTCCTGTATACATCTGGATCCTGTGTATGCTCATTTGGATCAAAAGATGTTTCTGCTTATAAGAATGTGTGTTACATCCTGAATAGCAGCCCTAGATGTCTGAGATCTATTCTAGTTAGGCAGCTTCCTTCAAAAATAAAACAGTGGATGAGAGCTTCTCACAGAGCTCTCATTAAAAGGTAAACTTCCCTGGGCTGGGAGTCACGTCAATCATCGTTTTCTTGCAAACCCAAAGCTGCCTTTTTCTCTGTTAGAAGCTGTTATCATCTTCAAAGCCATATCAAAACAGTGTTTGTTCTGTGCTTTGATTTCACCCACATGGTGAATTCAAAGACGGGTCTACTTGAGAGTGGAGAGAGACTATTTCAGATGTTGTTTGAGCATTTGTCTTTCCATGTTTGTAAACGTGATTTAAGTGCCTGATGTCTAATAAATATTCTTTAAATGTAGTGGAATTTTTTTTAATTGAACCATTCCACCTTCTGTGTGTGTTTCAAAAGTGTTTATGGCTGAGATCTCATAATCTTAAATATATAACCCCAAGGTTTGTATAAGGGCAGTATAATGGTGATTCACCTTCAAGCGTTCATTTTCCTTTTTACACTGATGCAGTCCAGTAAAGCAAACAAACAAAAAAGCTCTCTTTGAATGATAATTTCTAAATACCTGGCACAAATAACCAATTTTTCTTTGGGAAAAGAAAAGTCATTAGGAAGATAATGTTACTTAAGGTTCATTTTGCATTGAAGATATTTGACATTATTCACCGGAGATAAACAGATGCGTGTGATTTACATATGAAAACCTATCAGATAATGCAAAAATTTGTATGTGAAATGCTTCATTCACTGAATTAGCCTATGGTAATCTCTCATTATATGAAAAAGAAAATGATTACTAAAAATGTCTAAATAAATATTAATGTGGTTATATTGTTTTTAAATAAATAAAATATTTAGAGAGAATAATATACAGGGAAAATCATTTAAAGGTACAGTTGCTATTTTAGGTTTATTTATCTGAAGAGCCAATAAATAAAACTTACAAAATTAAATTTGGTGATGAGTTGAAAAATATAATTTTAAAATTTCTCTCTTGTCAAATCTTTTTAAATGATGGAAGAAAAGAAAATATTAATTTTAAAAAGAACATGATAAACATGATAAACCTTTTACAGCTTGATTGAGTTAAAGCAATTGTGAATATGGCCACATTTTAACTTTGTTTCCACACTCCTGAGGTAAGATTGGTATCAAGTTTGCGGTAAACAGTGCTTAGATTTTCCAGCAGCAAGTACTTTTTAAAAAGTGTTTTAAAAATCTGGTAGTATGAAACTGAAGTTGTTTTGAAGACAACATTTAGCTCACAACCCATTCCTCTAAAAGGAAAGTAACTATTGCCAATATTTTATCATTAACCGTGATCTAAATGAAAAGAGGTCATTGTCCAATCCCCTTTGTTGACGGAGCAAAGACACATGGGGAACAAATTAGAACAGTGAACAGACAAAATTTCATACTATGATTTGTGATAAACTGTTGATAAACATATGATTTTTTAGAGACCAAAAGATGTTGAGTTGAAAGATAATCTCTGGAATTTGCCTTATGTAACTCAGAGGAGAGTAAAGGAAGAGTGAGGCCAAAGCTGAAGAAAGGGCTAGGTAATAAAGTCAGCAAAATCTTGATCCAATTGAATCTGTCTATGAGTAAAGAAGTATCCATTTACTCTTCTACTTCTGTGCTGTTTGAAACTTTCATATAATGAAATATATTTGTAAAAGCTCTATTCAGTTATTGGCCAAGTATACTGAAGTGGAGAATATTCCTTGGTTGTTTTAAAGGGAAATATTGTTCATTCCTATTCCATAAGCATCTCTCTAGTAGTAGTAAAGTCTATAACCTTTAGTATGTTACACACTTTTATTATGATGGTCAATCAATTAGTATTGTGGAAGCAAAGCACTGTTGAGTTTTTCAAATCAATACTATCCTGTCTCTTCTGTCCTCACCCCTAAACCCTGTAAAAATGAGCTCTAATAATGTGTAAATTAGCTAGGTTCCTTATCCTGTCTTAATTTTATCTCTGCTTTATCAATGTGTGTGAGTAAGAGAGAAGGAAGAAGTTTTCTCTCTCTCTCTCTCACACACACACACACACACACACACACACACACGAGACTCACTTTTCCTTAGACAATCTATACATTAAAACTTGCTTTCTTTCAATATGCCTGGCAAATTGTTTATGATTTTGATTTGTATGATATCCAAAATTATCGTGTATGTTATTTTGCTGTGTTTGGAAATACTATTTCAATTGAGAAATAATATTAAGTATCAACTCTAGGATTACTTTTCCCAATCTAATCCTCTTCTCTGACCTTAACTAGGTTATAGAAGAGTCAGCAATACCTCTTGGTTCCTCAATATTGACTCCTACAAAATGTCATTAATCTGTACTAATTGGAGGAAGCTTAGTCTCAATTAAGGGGGGAAAAAGCCTGAAAATATATTATTTCAGTAAGAAATAAAGTTCTATTATTTCAAGTACCTACATTAACTCACAGAGAACTAACAAAGTGTTATCCAATACACATCCTTGACTTGATTTAATGGTTTGTGATTAGCATATCAATTGTGTGGAAATGGATCTTTCTAAAGTGCTTGAGGATGCTTAGAAAGTTTGTTCTACTAAGTATTTTCAAGGATCCTCTTGCAATCTTATTTACATTATTAATTTACTCTCTATAAAAAGAAAGAAATTAATCAAGGCAAAAATAACATTCCTGTCAGCCTCTGGTCAAATAATAAATTTTGAATTAGTGAAACACAATTATTAAAGTTTTTCTCTATTATTTACACCCTAATTATAATCTCACAGTTGTGCTAAAGTTTGATGTAGTTTTGTTTATTCGTAAAAATAATTCTACTGATTGGAAAGAAGTTATATCCTTCTGACATCATGTTCTTTTCTAACTATATAGAGAGAATGACTTCATGTGGTTTCCTTGCAACCGCAACCAACAACTCATTATTTGATAGAGTCTTAGTAGTTACATGACACTAATTGATATATATATATATGTCTTGAAGAAAAGAAAACCATATTTGGATTCTGCTCTTGCAGTGGATTTATATTAGTGCCTAGTACAGTGCCTGGCATAGTAAATCAGTACATATATAATTAATAAATACATTTTTAAGTTCTGGTCCAGTAAGAAACACAATTCATTTTCGGTCATGCTTATACAAACTAATCTTGTTCTTTATTCTTTTCACTCCCTTTTGTACTGGATTCTATTTTTAAGTAAAAAATTCAAATATTTTTCAAATATGCCTTAGAAGGCTAAAGGCAGGGAATCTCAACAAGAGAGAAAAAGAGGAAGTAAAATTGGATTTCGACTTTGGAAGGAAGATCTTTGTTTATATCTGTTCTCTTTTTTAGTAAGGCAGGGTTAACTTAATTATTTATGAGCCTTTCTTTATAAGCATCTAACATCAATCTTGGCTTTTTCATAATGACAGATAAGAGTTGCATATTTTTTGGTTTATAATCTTTATTGTTTAAATATTTGCTTGTCTTTTCTATTTTATACTTTTTATTCTGTTCCTGTCTTTTTTTTTTACTATTTCTTTATGTTTTTATAGATAAATATATTTCCCTTTAGTGTGTTCATTTTATGGTACATGCCTTGTTCTTTAACCTTTCCTATTATTCAAATCTTTCATCAAATCTTTCTTATAAACACTTCAATGTATTCATATTCTTTCCCAAATGTGTCACTACTATATACATTTATGTGCATGTGCATAATAATAAACGATGCCCTAAGGTATATACTTTTTATCTGAGCTTTCGTTCTAGTGAATGGGATTTTGTGTATTCACATATTTGTTATTCCTTGTAATTCCCTGTATTTTCCCTTGATTTATTCTAATTTATTTTTTCTGTTTGAAACATTTACACTTAGGTTAACAAATTTACATATGGAAATATTGGTAAATAAATAAATGTGTGAAGTGAAGTGAATCCAAAATTTATATCATTTTTGCTCTTATGACCTTCTTAAGAGTAAAAAATATTAATTTGGACAAAATACCTATATGCGAACTTTTTCTTTTTTTTTGAATTTATATGTTAATAACTGGTAGAATTAGATGATTCTTATTTAGCTCTTTACATCCATAAAGCAATTCTGAGCACTTTTTAATAATTCATTGAATGTTTTACTGCAGGGCTGCTGTGTTCTCAAAATTATATAAATCATATGATTGAGAGGAGAGATGCAAGAATTTAGTTTTTCTAAAATTACTTTATATAAACATTGTGTAACACAAAGGTGTCATAGAAATATGAGATCAACATTTTTCATTGAGTGCATAGTTAAATCAGAGAAAGATAAAACAATTAAATGTCTATTTATTTTGTACTTTTTGCACTTATTTTGATTATGCAATCTGAGAATAAAGTTTGAGAGCAGGCATGTGCTTTGGCCAAAATAAAATGTTCTGATTAAAGTTAATAGGAGAAAATGGAGTTATGACTGACACTCTGTTTCCTTTTCATACCACCCCTGCAAAAAAAAAAAAAGAAAGAAAGAATAAAAGAGAAAGGGAAGAAAGAAAAAAGAAAGCATCGATTTTCACAATATGCTTCTTTTTTCTGAGATATATTTTAAAAATATGAAATATCTTTCTTTAAGAAATATTGACTTTCTGAAAACTAGAAGGATATACAATAGTACTTCCAAGTGATTCGTCAGAGAGAATCCTAAAATCACTAGCATATGAATGAAATACCTTATAAATCTGCTTATAATTTGAGATGCCTACACCTTCAGAGGTTGAAAACATGATTCTTTGAAAATTCAAGCTCTTTTTATACATGTGTTTGCTTAAATTCAGATTTTGAAAAATTGAGTTTCCTAAAACAACATTTTTATACATTTGTATTGTAACAATTCATACATACCTACCATCAGAATATTTTATTAAGCAAGAGTTGTTTAAAGTATAAATGCTCAAAAAGGTAAAACTATAACTCTCATACAAATATAAAATTTACACAAGTAAATGAAAAAGTGAGGTCACCTCTAATTATTGAAGGAACTACTAAACTATTACAGGAAATTAAAACATTTAAGATTATATCTAAAATATATAATTAGAAATTATATATAATTATAATGCTTAATTTGCTAAAAGTATAAAACTGATTAATATTTCTAAGGTTCTGTTAAATGTAATATTTTGGGTCATAATTTCTACAAAGTGAAAATCAATTGTATCTCTATTGGATAAAATTCATTTGCATTTCTATAGAAAAATCACTTGCATTACTATCAGTTTTCTACCACTTAATTTGTAGAGATAGCCATGTACGTAGAATTATAAACTAATCTGTTCAATAGAATAATGATCAAATGTGTACATCTTTATGGAATTATATACTCCCCAAGAACTCACTAGATAATGCTAAGTGCTCCTTTCAAAAGATAGTACTTTTTCTCTTATTTTACCTATTTTTCTGTCAGTGTATTACACATCATTAGACAGTGCAGAAGAATTCATTGTTTAATGATCTTTACTTACATCAGCATACGGCACTTCATTTGAAGTAAAAACTATTTAGTATAAAATCTTTTGGGCCCCAAATATTTTATAGGCTTATATCTCATTGTTTTTGTCAAGTTCTCTCGTTTTCACAATATAACCATGTTAATCAAACTATATCTTACAAATTTCTATTGAATTTCATATTATATGTCTTGATTTGTTTACCCACATCTCTACCTAATGAATGATATTTTTGAATTATGTTGCTTCTTTGCTGAACAGGTTGGTAGCATCAGTTTGGAAATCCTAGCAAATTAATATTCCAAGTTCTCCAAACTCTCATTGGATCTATCAACTAAATTTTCTCTGGGATCAAACATACCAATATCCAAAAATGTATCTTATAAGTTTACATATCATTATTCATTATTTTCTTTCCATATTTCTGACCACTTTTTCCTTCTCACCATCCTTGCTTCAGTTAACTTCCAAAATTGTGCCCTGTGTTCATCTAGACCTATGATTGAGGAATTGATCCATAGTAAGAGCTTAAATCTAACCTATATCTCCTCTGGCTTATGCTCAAGACCTATTTCTTTACTTTCTCTACATCGAAACAAGCCTCTTAAAACCTTAGAATTTTAGAGCTGACTAAAACAAGATGAAAATTAGCCCAAACTCTTAACAAATAAAAATTCCTAAGAGTGATTGTGGTAGACAAATACACCCCTCGATTTCACTTCCTCCAATTCCACATCCTAATTCTCAGAACTTTTGAATAAGTTACCTTATGTGACAAAAGGGATGTGATTAAGGATCTTAAGATGGGGAGATTATTCTGGGTTACCCAGGTAGTCCTAATGTAATTACAAAAATTTAGGTAATAGATATAAAGTCAGAAAAGGAGACATAGTAGAGAGGTGTGTGTGAGGCGGGGAAGGGTGTGGAGAGAGAGAGAGAGAAAAAGAGAGTGATTTAAAGATACTATCCTTCCCCGCTGATCTCGAAGATTGGAAAAGGCCATAAATCAGCGAATGCAGGCAGTCTCTAGACACTGGAAATGGCAAGGAAAAAGATTCTCTTCCTAGAGTCTCCAGAAAAAATGCAATCTTGCCAACAGTGGCTGTTGTTTTAAGCCACTAAGTTTGTGGTAATTTGTTAGAGCAGCAATAGGAAACTAATATAGCCTTCAAAAATAAGAGTATTTATAGAAAAAGGAAAATTATTATATTCTAAAATAGCCTGTTCCATTATTCAGTGTCTAAATGTTAGAAAATTCTTTCAATTGAGCTGAATTCTGATAGATATTCAACTGTTACTTCAGATGACAGCTCCCTATTTACTCTTATTACCTTCACACCCAAGGCTTGCATCATTTCACGGTGCTGCCATTTTATATGTTACCGGAATTTTCTCAGTCTTCCAATTAAAACCAAAATAAAATGAAAACTTATTGTCATGTTTGTTACTTTTTTTCCCTATAAAAATCTGCCATTATGTTATATATGTTACATTGTTCTTTCCTCTTCATTTCTACCACCATCAGGCTGGTACGAGTCTCTCCCTCAGGTTATAGTTATCTGCAATAGTCTCTGAACTCCAGACTTTGAACTTTTCTTCATGTCTCTAGTCCAAGGCCTTCTCAATTCAGCCTATACATTGCTGCAAGTGAAATTACTTTAAATAACAAGTTTCAAGTCATTCCTTGGCTCAAGAGCCTACTTTCCCCTATAGTTTATCAGATATAAAATCTTTGTACCTTAATCTTAGAGTCCCTTTATAATGTCCCCCAGCATGCTTCATGGGCATGGGGACTTAGAAAATATCTGTGCTTCTTTAATGCTCTGCTATCACTGTCTAGAAATTCTTAATAATTTTTGAATGGAAGCCCAACATTTTCATTTTGTAATGGTTCCTGGAAATCATGTAGCTTATTCTGTCCCCTAGTTTATGTACTTTTTATTTTGTAATCTCATTCGTTCTTAATATAACCTTGTTTCTGGAAGGCAAGTATTCTTGTCGCTTGAATCTACCATCTTTAGGCTAACTCCTGTATCTTAACTGTTGCTATTTCTATTTTCTGGAATGCTCATTTCCTTTGCTTCTCGGCACTGTGATTGTGCCAAGAATAGTGAACTGTACACAGTGTGTACTTCTCAAATGTCATTTTTCCTTCTAGTTCCATGCCTTCTTCCATTCTTTCCAGTGAAATTTGTCAATAAAATGTTATCTACTTCTTCAGTTATCACTGTTTTTTTCTTCTCTGAATTCAATTTGTACTCAACTGTTTTGTAATTACTTCATGAAATTCAGTATTTGCTCCTTATCTATATCATAACTGTAAAGACAATAAACTTGTCTTGTCCTATTTTATAACCACCTGGAATAAGGATAATACTAAATATACATAAGTGATGCATATTTGCTTATGCATTAATCATACCAACAGATTTTTCTGTCATTAATTACGTTAACAATATAGGAAGCCACTTTAAAAGCCTTCTGCTTATACAGAAGGCAAGTTAGTTCCAGAAAGATCACTTACATGGTTACTACCAGGAAGTTAATATTATTTCTAATATTCTTCCATATTAAAAAGAGTAAATAGAGATGCATGCTTTTTTTGAACAAATATCATTGAAATACTTTTATTCAAAGTCATAATACCCCCAAATTCTCTTGTAAGTGAATTTACATATATTATTGATATAAATAGTGTACGTATATATGTGTACATGCACACTGCATGTCTGTGGCTACAGAACATAGGACTGGATAAGTCCCCCCCATCCCTCTACAACATTTCCTATAGATTCAAATAATACTTTCCCTCATGGAGAACACTGTATGTGTGAAATGGAAGATATTTATCTGTAATTTGACCTCTATTATAGTTCATAATAGTAGAAGATAATTGGTTAAAGGGAGAATCAAACTTGAGAAGCTCTGCTTTGGACGGAACTTACCTTCCAAAATAATAGATATAGAGAAGAAATACTGAAGGGTAACAAGATGGAGCAGCACTGAGGAATTTTCAATTATCTTTGGTGAATAGATTTTTCTTCTAATGCTAACTGGTCCTATTGTAAAAGTCCTGATCATGTGAGACTGAGTAAAAGGCCAGGGTAGGCCATTTGAAAGGTAGGAAAATGAATATAAAGGATCACGAGAGCTCAGGAAGGCAAAACTATACACACAAGTAAAAGTCAAAAAGGTGGTCTGATACTTAAAACATCTCTATGCTTTAAAAAACTTTCTAATATCATTATTTGAAAGAAATATCATTAACTTCTACAAACGTTCTCGTATAGGTTCATTTTTTCTTATTTTGAAAGCATATAGTTAAAATGGAATTGGAGGCAACTTGGTTGATTTGTTGTGGTGAGTTTTGCATTTTCTGTTTGGTTCAGTCATCTTTTAATGTTAACTCAATCATTAAAAATGGCCTTTTATTTATTGTCATATTGATTTATAAAATAACCGACTGTTAAAAGACTTCCTAGAGATGTCTTTATATCATTAAAAATCCTAGTCTACAAAACTTATAATTATCAATGTCAAAATTTAAAAAAAATTGATGAATAAAGATTGGTAGAAGAATATAGCTCAAATATTGAATCTAAACCCTAAAATTCATTATTAACAAGAATAAAAATACAGATGTAAGATTTAATTTTAGTCAATGGTGTTTGTTGATTTTATTTATTTTTTTTATTTAATAGAAAATCATCACTGTACTTGGAGTCAAAAGGTCTGAATTTGGTTTCCAGATCTGATATTTAAATTGATAATCTTTAATAATTTTTTCTGTCTCCTGTGTAACCATCCCATGCCCTTTCTTTTGAAAATTAAATAAGTAATATCTTATGAAAGTTTGCTGTTATTATATATACAGATAGTGGTGATAGAGGATAAGAGTGTGCATGGTGAATTTTGATTAGAATGGTAAGAGTATTCAAATAATAAAACTGATAAAATGGAGTTCGATTTTTGGATACAAACATACTTGGATTCAAGTATGAGCTCAGTCATTCATTGAGGACTGATAAATTCATGAAACTTTCCTAAGCTTAGTTTTCCTTAGTTAAAAAGTAATTAGTAATATAACTCTTAGAAGTGTTATATTGAATATTAGGTTATTTAGGGCATGTAAAGTACTTACTACACAGTATTTCACTATTCCTGACATATGAACAAAACCCATCAAAATCCCCCTCTTCCTAGTACTTTCCTTAGAGAAATTTTACCCAATAAAAATATATTTTTCCAATTAACAATTATAACCCTTCAATTATAATTAAGAAAAAAGGCATTTTACTAAGCAAAAATCACTTATAACCAGTTTCTTACTAGAATTCAATCTTGTGTACAGGAATTGTACTTTCATAATAATTAGAATTATATCTTTTTTGAAATTGGCAGAGATATGAAAGCTCTGAATAGAGAGGAAAATAAATAGTTACAAGGATTATTGGATGTGGAAGATTCAGGATCTTTTCAAATTGAATGATTTTTCAAACTTTCCCGAGTTTGGGACAAAAGTAGAGGGAAGTGTTCTATTTTTCTTATTTACTCCATAATGTAATAATATGAAATGAGTTAGAAGGCCTACAAACTTAGAGTTGAGCTTGAATATTTACTTCTGGAAGCTTTGGGGAATAATAGAAACTTTGTCCAGATAGTCAGGCAAAGTCATTGTCTAGAAAAGTGAGATTTAGAAACTGGGCCAAACAAGCATTTAGTCCTTTGGGAGCCTATACAGGCAATGTTGTTTATGATTCAATGATGGATTCTCCAAATAAGATGTAAAATATTTTTAGAAAAGTTTCATGAGTTCAGCTAATTTCAGAAATAGTTGCTTTAAAAAAATGTTTGGAAGATTTTCTTCATACTAACAGCCATTGACTGGGCAATTTGGCTTTATCAAGAGAAGTTGGTAAGAAGAGAAGTTGAAAATAGTCATGTTCAAGACAGGATAGGAGACACATAGTTGCCAGTATAAACTACACAAAAGCCAAAGATATGTGGGAGTCGACATAGAACATTTCAGACCCTCAAGATTTCTTACACTAAAGTATCTTAATTTTCTGCCTTTTATAATTTTTTAAAAATTTGATCTTTCTTTTTCTAGTTACAGTTTCCCTAATGTTTAGAAACTGGATTCTAAAAAAATTCTTAAAATAGAAAAGCTATTGAATTTGTATATGAATTTTAAATCCAGCCAATTTTTATATCCACTTCATATATTATTGTATGCAGTGGAAGCAATTTCTGATTTTTTTTGTAGCAATAATCTGAAAACTCTGTTCAAAGAGAAATTCTTTTAGCATGGTCTATAAAAAGCCCTTACTTTTTTTTTTTTTTTTTGAGCTTTGAAATAAGGATTTTTTTAATTTGAGTTTATTTTTCTCTCTTTTTGAGCTATCCAATGTCATCCTGAGTAACTCTCTGAAGGCACAATGCCAACATTTCTTACCTTCTTCAAATTATTTTATGATAGCATCTTCCTGGTTACTTAAAAATTTTATTCCTAGTGGGTATTTGGTCTAAGTAAAGAATCATGAAGATCTATTATTATCTCTTTGATAATATATACTGAGTAGCTTCAAATTTTTCCTATCTCGATTTCTTTTAACTATCTCAGTTTTTAAACCACCATCAAAAACTGCACAATTCCCTGCAGTTCTATTTCCTATACCCAACTCCATGGTACCTCTTTACTGAAGCAGGGTGATTTGCAAACAAACAAACAAACAAACAAAACAAACAAACAAACAAAATCCTTAAGTGAGGTAAAAATGATAAGTAGATTTATTGAAAAGATTTTAGGTACATCACAGAATCAAAAGGTTACCAAACAGGCAGTAGAAAAAATGCTAAGTGGAATGGATTCTGGAGATCCTTCCTTTTTTTTTTCTTCCCTCCTTCTCTTTTTTTCTCTTCCTTTCCTCCTTTTTTTCTCTATTCTTTCTTTATTCTTTCTTCCTCCCTCCATTTTGGAAGTTAAATATTTTATATATCCATACAATCATACAAACACTACTATTACAATCAAGGTATAGGATATTTCCCTTATTCCCCAAACTTTTTTCTTGCAACATTAGGTAAACATTTAAAAGTCGAACCTGAAATGTAAATTCATTATAGTATTACATAAATAACAGACTGCTATACTATATGTCAAAAAGGCTATATTATTTTGCCCTCTCATCAGCAATATATGTGAGCTCCATTTGTTTGACATCTCTACACACTTGGTATTGTTGGTCTTTAATTTTAGCTCTTCAATTATTTACTAATGGTATCTTACTATGGTTTTATTTTGTGTCTTTTAATAATGAATGATATTTAACATCATTCATGTGATTAATCATCTTTATATCTTCTTTGATGAAGTGAAGTATCAGTTCAAATTTGTGGTCCATTTTTAAAATTGTTATTCTAAATGTCGAATGGTAAGCACTATTATTTTTCTTATCTTATTTCAGTGGCTAGGACTTGTAGAACACATTGACTAGAAGGGAGGTGAGCAGAAATCTGTACCTTGTTCTTGATATTAGGAGGAATAGTCTGATCTTTTATCATTAATTATGATGTTAGGTTTAGACTTTTCATAGATATATTTTAAAACTTGGAAGAATTCACCTTCTAATGACATTTTTAAAGTTTGTTAAATTTTGTCAAATGATTTCTTGCACCTACTGAAATTATTTTATTAATTTTTCTTTTTAGTCTTTTAATATAATGAATTAAATTGATTGATTTTCAAATTAAATCAATGTTTCATTATTGTGATAAAACTTATTTCAGTCATGTGTTTTATTTCTATATATTATAAGATTTGTTTTTACATATTTTCTTATGGATTTCTTCATCTGCATTCACAAAGAATTTTGATCAATAGTTTTATTTTTGAGTAAAGTCTTTGATTTTGATAACAGAATGATACTAATCTTCTATAATGATTGGAAAACATCCCTTTTTTTTGTGGAAGAGACTGTGAGTATTCCTCATTATTTTTTTCTTTAACATTTTGTAGAATTCACCAGTTAAGTCCTCTTTCTCTTGAGTTTTCTTTGTAGAAAGGCTTTTCACCATAAATTTAATTTCCTAAATATATGCAGAGATAATTTGGTAATCTCTATCTTTTGGATTAAGTTTTAGTATTTTGAATCATTTAAAAAATTTACCCATTTTGTTTAATTTTAAAATTTTATTGTTTTAAATTTTTTGACAGTATTCTTTTGTTATTTTTTAAAGTGTCTTTAGGATCTAGAGTTCCCTTTTTTTATTCCTGCTATTAGTAAATTTCTGGTTCTGTTTTTGTTAGATTACCCTAAGCAAGCAGTTCATTACTTTTATTTATCTTCTCAAAGAAATAGTTCTTAGATTTATTAATTTCTTTGTTGTTTTTCTGTGCTCTATTTCTGCTTTTATTTTTTGCCTTTCCTCTACTTATTTGGGGATTTAATTTGTTCTTCTTGTTCTAGTTTTTCTTTTTGTTTTTTTTTTTTTGTTTTTAAGGTGGATGCTTATATAATATCTCATTTCAGATATTCTAATCTTTATCTTTGGTAGTTCGTTTTGGGCTTTTTACATATTCATTACTTTTCTCATCATGTTTGTAATTTTCTCTAGCTTTTTGAATGCATGAAAAACATTTATAATAATTGTTTTTTTTCTGCTAATTCCATCATTCATATCACTTTTTAGTCCGCTTCAATTGATTGATAATTATTCTTCTTATGGATCAGACTTTCATAATTCTTTCAATTCCCAGACAGTTTGACTTTTTTGTTTGATATTTGAATTTGTTGTATTACTTCAAATATTGTTGGTCTTTGTTCTGGGACACAGTTCAAGTTATTGTAATCAGTCTGATCCCTTCAAAGCTTGCTTTTGTGTTTTGTTAGTTTTAGGGCAGTCTTCAGAGTAGGGCAAATATAGCTCCACTACAAAGGCGATACCTTTCTGAAGACTACTCAGTTGCCTATGTTTTAAGAGGACTTTTCTCTTTGGCTGGTGAGAGTAGTGACTATTCCTAGTCATGTGCAAGTTCCAGGATTGTTCTGCCTACTGATTTTTTATGCATGATAACTTGATGCAAAAAATAATTGAAAGGGTATGAAGAAAACAGAAAAAGTTGTGCTTTGTTGACTATGTCATCAAATTTGGAGTCAGAAGATTTAATATGTGATGGCTCTCTCTCTTCTTTCTGTGTTATTTTATATAAGGTGGTAAATCATCATGATAGTGATTACCAGTATCATTGACTCTGTACTTACCAGAGGCGAAACCCGAACCCATTGCCTCTCAATCCTTACAAGACCTAGATCCCAATAAAGACTGTGGGTTTTACTGTATTATTTTCCTCAGTATACAAACATGCTTTTCTTTTTTATGTTAAAAGCAGACAAATCCTCTCATCCATATACATTTTTTCCTGTTAAATAAATCTCTCTTAAAACATCAGACAATTCCATATTGAGAGACAATCTGTTGGTTTCCTGTTCGGTACTCCTGACAAAATTGTTGGGAAGACTGGGAAACAATCATGAACTAGGGACTGGGAGACTTGACAACTAAATGTGATAACCTGGATTGAATCCTGGAGCAGAAATGGGGCATAAAGAGAAAAACTGGTAAAATCCAAATAAAGTCTGAATGTTAGTTAATAATAATGGGAAAATGTCAGTTTTTAAGTTTTATAAAGGTGCCATGGTAATGTAAACTGTTAACAATGGAGGAAACTGAATGATAGATAAATGGAAAATTCTGTACTATGTTTGCAACTTGTCTGTAAATTTAAAATTAAAAATATATATTTATATAAAAACACCTTTATTGATTCCAGCCCAATGTTTTTTGTTGATTCATCCCATTTCTCTGTCCATAGCCTCAGCAATAAACTCTCAGTTGATGAGCACTAATACCATTTACTCACTTTCTCTTAAACATACTGCAATGTTTTCTGTGTTCACTAATTCACCAAATCTTTCTTATCAAGATGGCTAATAGCATCGCAATGCTAAATTTAGTGATGAATTTTTGTCATTTTGCTTTATCTCTTCTCCCTGCTTAAAATCCCATGACCATCTTTCTTTACAATCAACTGTTCATGCTCAGGCTCTGTTATTAGCTCCTTTTTTGACCCAATGTCAAGTCATTGGAGTGAGCCTGGGCTTTATCCTTGTGTTACCTTTCGTTTTTATCTAAACTCTTCCTTCCAATGATCACCTCTAGTCTCATGGATTTAACATTATCTTTTCTCTGAAAGTACTCAAATTAACTTTTTCTGCCTGGACCTTACCCTTTAACTCTAAAGTTATCTATCTAACTACATATTTGACTTCATGTGGATGTTCAAAGAGTATGTGAACTTACTGTGTCTAAAGGGAACTCAAGTTCTTCCTCTATCAAATCAGCTGTAACCGTCTTGCCAGCCTAGTTTAATGTGCCCCTTTTCATCCATTTCTTTCAATCCAATACCTTGGAGACATCCTTCATTCATTTTAACATTCTATATTGAATTCAGCCAGAAATCCTGTAGCCTATAACTTCAAAATATATCCTTAGTTCAGTCATTTCTCTCTCCATCCATTGCTACCACTTGGGTCCAAGCTCCCAACATATTTTTTTTTTTTTTGGATTATTCCAGTAGTCTAATTAATAGTAAACCATGCTTCTTCCTTATCTCCCTAGAGTGGAGAATCTCTTTTCCACAAAGCAGCCAATGTGATTCTCATTACTCAGAATGAAAGTGTTAACCATTTCAAAGATCTGCAGATGCTATATTGTCTGGTTTCTTGATAACCTCTGACTTAATCTATACTTCCTCCTTCACATTGGCTGCCTTTGCTGTTTTGCCAAAAAATATAGTCTCCTTTCAGACTCTTTATATTCCTGGTCTCCCTTAAGATTTTGCTTCTCTCTTCCCAATGAAGACCTCATTGACCATCTTATTTAAATTGGAATACCCACATCCTTGACACATCCCATCCTCTTTGCTCACTTTTTATAGCAATTACTACCTTATAACAATTTATATAATTCATTTATTTATTAAGTTTATTATATATCTCATGAAGAGAGAAATTATCTAATTTGTTCACAACATGTATAAGACAATAAATATTTGTTGAGTAGATGAATGAGTTGATTTATGATGATGGTACAACAATCTTGAGTATTTTGAAGAGATGTTATCTATTTTTGTCTATAAATTGACATATCTACATTGAGAAAAATTCTTATAAGAAGCCTCTGCAGAAAGGTGACGTGCTGTACCTCCTTTTTCAAAACAATAGTTTTCTGGTAGCCTAGATACATTTATGTATTTTTCATCATTGGAAACATTAATAGATTTACTGAGTATCCAATTGTGTAAAGCACTCTATTTCATTCTACCGAAGTATTATAAAATAGAAGTTTGCTTCCCTATTAATTTTATTAGAAAGTGTTTTGAATAAAATCAAATTTTCCTCTTTCTGTATTTATCAAAGATATTTTTATAGTAGAGACCAATTAAACCTGACGGCTTATTCACAATGGTTTCTTCTGTGATAGCAGCTCAGACATATTACATTAACAAGACATTATAATACAGAATATGTTAATAAGAGCAATTTGATTTTGGAATGTTGTCTGCTTATCTATACTTTTTTTTCATTATTGTATTTTATATTGACAGATAAAGTGAAAAACATGAGAAACGCTGTTTGTTTAGTTTCAGGAAACATTTTAATAGCTTGCTGCTATTATAATTTACAAATATACAGTGAGGTAAACATGTTAAGTTTTACCCATAGTCTTTGAGAAGTTTGGGTTAAAAAAAAAAACAGGGAAGTATAGTCTTCAGATATTATCAACAGTATTTAGAGAATATCTATTCATCTCAGCCACTGTTCCAATAATTTTACAAATAATAATCCACCTAATCTTTTTCTTAAATATCTCTATAAAGTAGATACTATTATTATCTAGATGAGGAATGTGAAGCACAGAGAAGTTAAGTAACTCACCAAAGGATACAAAGAAAGTAGGTAGTGGAGAAGGTTTGAACTGAGGTAATCTGGTTCCAGTGTTTTTGCTCTTAGCACTATATGTTGTCCTCATTCCAATTCTCTCACTTAGCCTTGCCCTACAATCTTCAATTACTCCTTTACTAGGAACAATGTGGGTACCCACAGTTCTTTTCAGAGAGCTTTAAAAATTGAAGGTACACTTACTCAGCTGGTACATTGCAGTAGGCTGGGAGCACATTAATGTTTTACGAGATTCTCTCTGGACTGCATACTTCAAGAGAGGAGGAACTCTCTACAATTTGAAGCTAGGAAATCTGAAGAAAGAAAAAAAATAGCCTCCAAATTGCTATATTAGGAGTAGAGAAAGCTGCAGAACTGTGCTATGTAGTTCTGAAGTTCAGGCCTGAAGTTCCTAGGTCATGTCTATGTACAACCATTAGCCAGTCCTCAATCATATATACACAAACAACCTGACTTAAAGGAGGACTAAGAAGCATAGTCACTGTATGTGACCAGAAAAAGAAAACTGTTTGATAAATATATAATATTATCTCTGTGAAAATTCAAAAATTTCTAGGAGATAAAATGTGAAAAGCCTGGCTAATGTCCAATCTTATGACTAAATTGACTCATTGATAGCTGAGCAACAATTTGGCAGAGATTTGTAATTTTCTTTTAATATTCATTTCTTTCTTTTTCCACAGTCATAAAAACACAATTTTTTGTAGGCACATGGTTACCCTGAATAAAGAATACATCATTAGTTTTCTTTGAAACTCAATGTGGCCTTTTGACTAAGTTCTTCCCAATAGGTTATAAAGGCAAATTCTCTGTATATTAACTGAAAAGTGTCTTTAATGAGAGGTCATGTATTTTTTGCCTTGTTTCCTACTTACATTTGGTCATTGCGTAATAAAAAAACAAATAAACAACAGCAACAACAAATGATTGAGTCCTAGAACTACATTGGACCATTAAACGACATTAAGAATGAAGGCCAAACATGACAAAAGAATATGATGCAAGATTCCTGGTTGCTTTATAGCATGTAGTGGCTTTCCAACTCTAGTTTTTTCTCCCTTGACTTTCTAAATATGGAAAAATTAAAGTTTTATTTTGTTAAGGCGATCTTATGTTTTTATTCTTCAGCTACTTTCAGACAAACTTAATCATAATTGATACAACAAGCAATCTATTGATTAAAGAGGATCAGGTATACCTTACATATAGACTTATATGTTTTAACTTATCATTTTGAGATCTTCCATTCATTTACATTCATTGTCATTAAATTTTGCATCAGTGTGCTCTCTGGAGTCAAATTGTCTAAGTGAGATACCAGATCTACTACTTGCTAGATGAATGGCGATGGACAAATTTGGTAGTGTTTTTAAGTTTCTCTTACACTTTTTCTTAAAATAATATTTCAAAACATGTAAATAGGCTTTTATAAGTGCTAGTCAGATCCTTTAAAGTGCTAGCCAGACTTACTAACACAGAAAAAGTAGTCTTAAAATATTACTTATTTTCATAACAAATGGAGCAATGGTGCTGACTATTAAAACTGTTTCTTTGATTTAAACAAAGGTTCTATTCAGATAATGATATTAATGTGAGAATATTAACAGAGAATTTTTGGGGAGAGAAGGCGGGGGAAATGTGATCGTTCTATGCTACTGTGTTAGTAGTGTTTACACAGTACAATTATCTTTAGAAGTTTGAGTAATAAATAGTGCATTCTTTTATATCTCAATATAAGAAAAGTATGTACAACATTAAGGATGTTGTACATAAACAATTAATTTTAAAATTAGATTCTTAATAGAGAAATCTAACCCCTGAAAATAAGTTGTCCTGCTCTGTGGCATGTGTGTGTGTGTGTGTGTGTGTGTGTGTGTCTGTGTGTGTGTGTTCTCTGTGGTGTGTGTGTGTGTGTGTGTGTGTGTGTGTGTGTGTGTGAGAGAGAGAGAGAGAGAGAGAGAGAGAGAGAGAGAGAGAGAGTATATACATCAGTGCTTCTTAAACTGTAGTCTCTACACCAGCAGCACTAACATCATCTGGGAACTTATTAGAAATGCAAATTCTTTGGCACTACCCCAGACTTACTAAAAGAGCAATCTGTGTTTAAGAAGGCTATGATTCTTGTGCAGGCTAAAGTTTGAGAACCAGCTTTATGTATCTTTATCTAACTATTTGGTTAAGAAAAGATTTTTAGTTTGTGTAGTCATCAAGCCCATTGGTCACCTTAATGAGAATTCAGGTTGAGTTCCAGCAAGATTGGTTTCCCTGCATAAATTTAATCTAACTAAACAATTTTTATTGCTTTTATTTGTTTTCTATTATGCCTTCCTTTACTATTTCCTAACTTTGTTCAAAATGTTACATAATAAATTCTTATCATTACTTTAATAAAAAAAAAGATGTTATAAATAATCAAATAATTTAGGTTACATGCAAACAAATAAATAAAAATAAGTGGCATTACTATTACACTGATCAAGGTGTTTTGCTTTTCCACTGGCCTTTAGATATACCCTGTATGTAACAACTTGCTGAAAGCATACAAGAAAAACTTCTTCAAGGCTTGATAAAAATTAAAAAGAAAAGCGATAATAGAATAGAATAATAAAATACTACAGTGCATAGAAACGCAACTTCTGAAACAATTGTTGCTACTTGTTGAGTGTTCTAAAATTTAAGTCTTAGAAACCTCTCTGGTCATCCACCCTAGCTGGATGCAGCTGAAACAAGTTCCCTTTTACTATACTCCCTTCAGTATATACTAGGATATATATTTCATTATTTCAGAATATAAAGTTTGCTTCACATTTGGATTATTAGTTACAAAAAAAAAATCTCTCCTCATGGCTTTTCTCATTATTTTTCAAGAGCTCCATAGGTCTCTTATGAATTTACCTTTAAATTATGAATTCTCTTATGAATTTACCTCTTATGAATTTACCTGTAAAGTATTTGTAAATAGAAGTTTCAGTATAAGAATGTATTGTAGTATTTTCCTTTTTAAACCAAGTGAGTATAGGTACTTGGTACAAAAAGTCGAATATACATTTATTAAAATACAATAACATCAAATTTACAAAAGAAAACTAAATATATTTATGTCTATACATATGAATACGCATTCTAAATTTAATCTAATTTTTGATATGGTTACAAGTGTTCAAACATTTCATAGCAATAGTTAATTTCACTATAATATTTCAACAAATATATGTTTACCTGAAAAATCAAAACTAAATCCATGTAAGTCCTGCAGCAGGAAAAAAGTATTAATAAGAATACAAATGAAAAAATCAAATTATGAAACAAAAATTATAACTTTCATGTTTGGGTCACTATGGAATTAGATATAAAAACAAACAAATAAGCAAACAATAAGATATAAAAAGAAGAACAACAGTTCCTCAGAAGTTGCAAATTAGTACCAAAGTTGACTATGAGTAACATTAGCTTCTGAGACTTCACAGAAATGTCAGGGAATGCACTGAACACCCCATAAAATGTGAAATAAAGATTTAAGATCATTTATTGTAAAGGAGGAGATAACCTCTATTGCTTTTAGGACACAAAAGAAAAGCAATTATTAAAATTTATAATTAAAGAGAAATAGTAATGTCACACCTCAATAATTGCTTAAAAAAACATATTGTAAACTTTAATACTCATTTCTAATAATTTTTATAGATAGAATTCTACTTATTTAATATAAAAAAAATACGTATGTTAAACTAATAGCCAATCTCGTGCTTAACAGTGAAACTGAATAGATTGTCAGAAAATGTCAAGGGGGGCTCCTTTATGGCACCATTTTTATCATTTTAAAACCTCACGTAAAACTGGTGCCAATGCCATTTATAAAATATAAACAAAGAGATAAAACATAAAAAAGGAAACAAATTACCATTATTTGTAGCTGATATAACTATATTCCTAGAAGGCAAAATATAATCATCCAACAAGGAGTAAAAATAAAACCAGAGTTAGGCGTAGTAGCTAATTTAAAATAATATATGAAATCAGTAACTTTGTTATATATCAACAATAAACAGTTAAGTATATGTAGAAATTGAAATTCTTATGAGCGGCACAAAAAACATGAACAAGATTTCCAGTAAATTCACAAACACTCTATAGCAATATTCTACAAACCCTAACACAATTCTACAAAGAAAATAAAAGGAAACTTGACTATATGAAGAGTCACAGCTGTTCTAGAATGGAAAGACTCAGTATTGTAGAGATATATTTCACCTATAGATTAGCCAGAAAATATGTTGATTCTAATGCAAATATTAGTTTGTTTGTTTTTTTTTAATTTGGCAAATTGATTCTAAAATTTGTTGATCTGTGGCTATAACCAGGATATTTTTGAAGAGAATATAGATTAATAATTGGAGGTGAGGCAATTTTGAAAGAGTCTTGCAGTGTCAGAGAGAAACAAATGACAATGCTACTATAAGCAAAACAGTGTGATTCCAGCAGCTTTTAGGTGTTAAAAAGGCAATAAATTAGAAAATACTGATGCATACTCAACTATTTATAAGAATTTATTATATCCTAACAGTAATTTCATATTAGTCCACATATTTATATTTGACATAAGTAGACACATGGACATTTGGTAAAGTTAGTCAAGTCACAAATTACATCATAGTAAATATAATTGTAGCAGGATAGAACGCAAAGGTACATGTTTTGGCATGAAAAAAATCATTTGTGAAAACACACAATATAAAATTTGGTAGGTTTGAAGAAAAGTATTTTCTATTTTACTTTAATTTTCTTTGAGCTTTTTAATTACAGTTTTTGCAGTATTCTTACATTATACAACTATAAACCACAAAAATGTAATGGCCTGTATTGCTAGTCATTTATATCCATGATTATCAGTTACAAGTCTTGTGTTATTTAATCTTCATGTCCTAAATATGTAAAAATTATACAAACTATTTTAAAATTACTTGATTTTAAAAGTTTTCTAATTCTTTTCTCTGTTAGTCGCTGTCTATTTAAAGTACAGAAAAAAATTGAAGTTCATAATTCTAACTTCCTGGCAACCTCCATGTATCTGGGAAATATATACATCAAGGTTATGATTAATTCTCTGTGTCATCAATCTTGTCTTTCACTAGTAATGACATTATTTTAAGGAAATTTAATTATACAGTTATCCTTCTATGTTGATCTCCATCAACAATCTGTTAGATGGTGAATGAAATAACTAAAAAATAATTTACAAATTATTAAATGGGCTATGTGCATTGCATCTTAAATTTAACTATATATAAAGAAGCACGCACATTTATTTTCATTTCAAAGAAAGTCAAATTTGACTTAATGATTATGAAAGAAATAATAAAATATTGAATTACATTAAGTCTTCTTTGTTAAGTAAAAGCTGTGTACAGATATAAATTAAAATATAGTAGAAACAGTTGTTTTCAACAAAGCAATATGATACAGTTAAGACTTCTTTATTGCAGTTGAAAAAACTACTTTTTCTGGAAAAGACTGGGGTTATAATAGAATAATATCAGGTTAATATTATTAAATTTATGTAATATACATATGAAAGGTTTTAATTTGGAGTTGTTAAAAAAACAAAATTCAACTGAGAAAAGTTTGAATGCATAACGAGCTTTATTAAACAATTCATGTATCAGTAGCACCTCATCTAGCAAGCAGACAAATACTTTAAGGAGCTATACAAAATAAAAAGCTTTTATAGAAAGCGGGGTGGTGCAAGGAAGTCATTAGCAAAAAAAAAAAAAATGAAAATTCACTGGAGGAAAGTAAGAGTTCAAGGCAATGATGGCCTCTCATTGACTGATATGTGGCATTTTTTTATTGGTTGGGCTTGTTGCTGAGTAAAAAGAAAATCTTCCTTCCTCCTGCTGAGTAGTAAAGTAGAAACACCTTCCTGTTGGAGATAAAAAGAAGGTCTCTTCCTGTTTGGGTAATTGAGGAAGAGTGATAAGGCATTAGCACTCTCTCTACCTGCCTTTTGCCTTCCCTGTCCCTGACTTCAATTTTAGTCGAGGTTTCCTTTATGAATTTTCACAGATTCCTTTGATATCAAATTTCTACTATGAGTCTTTGTTTTCTCTTTTATGTTAAATCATACTTCTTTGTATACTAGAAACAATTTTTACATAAAATATTCGAATACATATTTCATATAATATATGTATAAAATATAGGTATAAAATATATATTCAAATGTATTCATATACATATGTATATATAATTGTTTTTTGCATTTGTGACAAAACCATATTGTTTTGTCTACATGGACAAAAAAAAATAAAACTATATACATATAAAGATAAAGATAATCCTATAAAAATCATGGAATTAAAGTTGGTTCTCAAAATCTAACCTACTATAAATATATTTTACTGCAAGGAAGACAGGGTGACTTCTTAAATCCACTTGCAAGTTAATGATAATACTTTTTTCACACCTGAGAAATATTTTTCTTGAATAAATTTGAGACAAATTTGATGGTTTGAAACTGATCCTTATACTATAAAGACTAAAAAGAACTTAACTACAGGCCAGATTTCTCAGTCAATAAGGGGTACTCGAAGGTCAAGAAATCATATTCATTTTGCAGAATTATTTGAGGTGCCAGAATTTCTTTATTACTGTAAGATGCCTCAGAATAGAGCTTTAATTCCATCTAAAACTCCTGCTGCAGTGATTCAGTTCTGCTGAGGTTATTTCTAAAACTATTGTGTGACCATGTTTCATATTTACCTTTAAGTTTAAGCAAATTATGAAAAACAAACCTGTCAAAGCTGTTTTAGCTGATTATCATCATTACACAACTGAACTTAAGAAAAAGTTCATATTGCAGGATTTTGGAAGCAGGCGGGTGAAGAAGACAGTCTGAAAGAACTTTCCAGGTTTCTCACCTTTCAAATGTCATTCCATGGCTCTAGTCAATTCTGCTAAAATGGCAGGTAAGGAAATTTAGGCTCAGAATAGAACACCTACTTGTCTAAGGTCACTGAGATAGTGGTGGCAGAATTGAGGCTTGGACCCAAATATCACTACTGCATGCATGAATGCCTTCTTGCATATCACAATCTGTTCTTAAAACACATATTTTATGGCTTTACAGCTCCTGTTGAGCTTGTGTGAAGGTTTAAACCCTGAAGATTTTTGCCTTTTTGACTGTCCCTCCAGATTCAGGATAAGAGACGGGTCAACCTGACAACTCACATGACAAATCATGCAACATGAGAAATCTATGAAGAATTCAAAAAGTTCCCCTCACCTCTCAATCATTACAGAGATGTTGGATAATATGGTCTCAGATTCTGTACAATGACCAAGGCATTTGCTTTGCTTTGTCAAGTTTATAAATTTAGCAAGACTACAGAGCTGTAGAAAACTTGCAAGAGAAGACATAATCCTTGGAAAAGATTTGGCAATGAAATTGGTTATAAAAAAGTTTAGAAGTGTGACATGATAACTTCTAACTTGTTATAGTATCACCAAAAAATAATCATAAAACAGCTAGACGTCTAGAGATTGTATTTTAAAATGGTTAAAATTTCAGCCATTTCATTTGAGTTGGAAAATTTGCTAAAATACACACAGACTTTAGCAAACTAGGATTGACAACTATCAAAATGTACTATTTTCTGAGTGGCATGAAAGTATTTGTTTCAGACACTAATTTGAAATACTCCTTTAAACAGTATTTTTTAAAATTTAATTTTGGCCCACTTAAATGGACCTTAAAGTATGGAATAATGAAAACCAGAAGAGGATAAACAAATTGCATAGAATTAGGGTGATGAAAACGAAACCTAAGCCAGAGCAAGATTGGAGACAATTGTATTAACTACTTGAGACAAAGGACTTCATCAATATGAAAAAGAGAAGGAATTATAAACAAATCTCACAATCTCACTGTATCTACATCTATATATTATTTAAGATATTTATGTAAATAAGTATAATATATATGATCATATAACAAAATATACATAGTTTCGCAAATAATCTTTGTAAGCAGCATGATTTATAGAGTCAGTTAAATTATTCTCAATTTTTTTGCTGTGCCTTTAGTATGTACTGAGTAAAAAGAGTTTTGTCAGGCTTTTTTTTTTTTTGCAAAAGTCCTTCAACAATTGTATACGCAATTGTATATACCTTTGAGATTGCACTTTCCAGAGCAGGTAGACCAGACCTTTTACTACATAGTGTTTTTGCAGAAGGCATTTTGAGTGGCAGCTTTCATTGTAACTTGAGTTAAAAAAGGACCCTTGAATGTCGTATTGAAAGATATTTAGACAAGAGAAGAGAAAATGCCCTAGTTATTTCAAACACAGGGAATTTGATGTAAGGAATTGATTCTATATGTGATGGATGTTGAAGAACCAGTGAAACAGCCTAAAGAACAGTGAACAGACAGAACCAAATGCATTCCTATGGCTGAAGGAAAACATGTAGAAATCATGTAACTAGAATCTGGAATCCAGGGTCATTCTATGGGATCTACAACCATGATAGAGACTGCCAGGTGGATGCCATGAATATAGATAGAGAAATTGTCTGGCAGGAGCTGGAGTCACTGAGGAGGCCCAGACACTTGTGGCAACATCAGCTGTAGAGCAAGAAAGTGATATATTTTGGTCTCTCTCCTCCTCCCAGTCTACCTGTGCCTGTCATTGGCTAAACCTAACTCTAAGCCAGTTGTCAAAAGAGTCTGCATGAATGTAGTTCCTTGAGATATAGAGAGGAGCAAATAAAAGACTGAGAACAGATGCAAGAGCAATAGGTAAATGGCTGGTGCAGTGGTTGTAAATTCACAAAGGGACACGTCAAAATATCTCCAGTGTTATACTGTTTGTTTGTTCCATCAATAATGAATATCATCATGCTCAGAGCTATTAACAAACGTTTGTATCCTTCTTATCCTGCCACTTTGAATATGATGAATCCCCAGAAATTACCTAATGACTAATGAATTATTTTTTCCTTGTAGAAGTTATTTTGACCAAAGTTTGGTGCATATGGACACATACTTTTAAATTTCTTTCTTATTTTTGCATTGAAATTAAGCCGCACTGAAGAAATGTTAATTGCCAGGTTTTAATCAGACAATGGGAATATAGAGTTTCAGCTTTCAAGGTATTCAGTGGAGATTTGGCTTGTTATTAAATTCTGGCTCTCATTTTGAGAGGTGGTATTTAAAAATAAAGACAAGTAGATTCAATGCAAGCTTTGTAGAGGAGGTAATGCTTGAGTTGAAACTTCAGGAATGAGTGGAACAGAAGAAATATTTCAGAGAGAGTGATAATGTAATTTCCATTTGTTATTTTATAGTTTATTTACTTTTGCTTTAGTTAGTAAATACTTATTACCCAAATAGTAAATACTTATTATAGGATAACTGAATAAAACCCATAAGAAAAAAGAAAAAAGGGTCCATTAATTCTACTAATTGGAAATATTTCAATATATATCTTTCTGGATATTTTATGCATATATGCATTGGTCAATCTGTTTTATAGAAAGAAGAATAATACTTGCAAAGGAAAAATAAATTATGCATTTCATATTGTGGTTATTTTCAAGTAAAATATATTACAAACTTATTTTTCTGGCAATACTTATAAGCTTTATGTTTTTTACCTTATAATACATGATTTTTCACAGCCTGCTTTCTAAAACCAATCATATTGTGGTAGATATTAGGACATTTCTAAATATTCAATGTTATGTACAATGCTGCGATAAATATTCATATTCCTTTCAACGTGTATAATTAACTATATCATTAGGATGAATTCCTAGAAGGATAAAAAATATATATTCATATTAAAGGAGTTTTATACTTCTTGCTTGAAGAAAATCTTTCCAAATTATAGAAGTCATTTAGAAGTCAGGAAGAGGGTAATTGTTTCATTACACACATCGAAACTAAGCATTATAGCTTATTGATATGTTTTCTTATTCAAAGATAATTTTCAAATTTTATAAGCAAATATTGTCAAATTTAATTTTTCAAAGGGACGCCTGGTTTGAAAACTGAATAGTGATTTTTATAAGCAAAATGTCCTTTAAAGGACTTTTAATTCAGCACTATTCACAATTGTTTATTCCCAGTTAATCAATGTTGAACATTTAATTACAAAAGTTTTGCTGTTGTATATTTGAAAAAAATAAAAAGACTTGTGAGACTTCTTGCAGTAGCATATATATTTATATATGTAAAATCATTATGTACATACATATATATATATAATCATTTAATATTTAGCATTTGGGGAAAAAGTCATTATAAGATGAAGCACGTTGATGTGAGATTGTAGTGGAAAGGGATAAAGAAATTTAACTCTATAATTCTGTTCTAATAAAATGCTAAGGTTATCAGTTATTTAGAAAATTTTTTCAAACTACATTTGCTTCCACAATCCTGTCCATTTCTCAGCCAGGGCATTCCAGAGTAAGAGAAAAGAGCTGTATTTGCTTAAAAGCATTCCTCTGTTAGTTCTTTCCTTCTTGCTTTCTCTTTTCCTTCCATTCTTTCTTCTTTCTTTTTTTTCTTAATTAATTTTTTTGTGGTGACATTGGTTAATGAAATCCAATAAGTTTTGGCTGTAGACTTTAACAATGAGGCATATGTATATTTACACTGCGTGTTCGCCTCCCATAGTTAGCTTTCTTTCTGTTATTCTTTCTTCTTTCCTTTATTTCTGCCTGCCTTTTGTCTTATTTTTTCTTTTAATTAAAATTTAATTTATATTTTAAGTACAGAGAGAAAATGAAAATAGCTCATATTTTTACTACCAATATCAATGATTAGTTTTAAGCAAAATGAACAGTCCTCTGCCAAAAATGTCGAATAGTAAAAAATGGTATGAAAAAAGCAAATATGTCTTATTACCATTACCCTGACCCTATTTTTTGTTTTCAGTTATTTGCCATCAGTTTTTCTTTTGTATGTTTCCAGAAAAATAATATGCATGTGCTAGTATATATGTAAAAATATCTCTAGTCCTATATTTATCAATAAGTGGATATGCTTATTCTTTTTTTAAAAAGCCTTAAAGCATGCTTCTAAGCCTTAGAGAATGCTGCAAAACACGAACAGATAGACTACACATTGTTTTTAATAATGCCTAATTATTCTGTTGTATGAATATATACTGCCATTTATTTAACACTATCAAAGGATATTTAGGGATGAATTCTGACATACCCAATTTCTGTCTCATATTCTATTTCATATTTCATAATTTCATATTTCTAATTCATATTCTATTCAGAATAGCTTTAATCTAGTTGAGAAAATAAGGACACAATATAGTGCAGTAAATGACAGGTAGAAAATTAAAAAATTATGAGTTGTTTAAGAATAAGTTTATTTTTTTCACAACGGGAACTTCAGAGCCTTTAATCTTGAGTTTCTCATTACTGTGCTTTTGCCTCAGATTCTGATGAATAATATTTTGAGTAAAATTTTGGTCTCTAAATGATCCTGGTAAAATATATGTCTTCAGTGAGTCTTCAAACTTACCAAATGTCTTTGATTTAGATAAAACATAGTAATTGTTATTATGTACTATTTTTAATCTCATAAAACATAACAGGACTCACATTATGGTTTTAATCAGTATTGTCTCCAAATCAAGAGAGTAAACTTCCTCTCATTATGGATGTCTTAGCAAGTGGGCTTACCGATAGGCTTGAAAGTATGTTCTAAAGAAGATATTTTCACCATTTAGAACAGGCATGTTTGATTCTGTTTTAGTACAATGGCCTAGGTAAGGTTCTTACTTTCTTTCCTGTTACAAAATTGAAATTTAGATGCAACCTAGATTATGAATAGTGCAGCTCTATCTTTTCGAGCACCTTAAATACTTACGCTTTGAGTTTTTAAAGACCAATTCCATTTGCCATTTCTTGGCATTAAAAAATACAGTAAAACAGTATCCCCAATCACATTACTTCTGTTATGAATTCTGTTTGCTATTCCACTATTGCATTCAATATGTGCATTTACATTTAAGTTAACATCTAGAGTTGGATAAGATGATTTGGAGCATTTTACACTTAGTGCTAAAGAGAAGACATTTGATATTTATTCGCACTCTGCTCGCCACCAGTAATTTTCAGATCTAAAATCACATTACATTCTGTTTCACATGTAGTGGCATTTTCTAAGTGTCCTGCCATCATACTTTACTATTATTAAACCAATAGCACTGGGTTATAATCTTGCTACAAGTCTAGAAGTAGAAATCTAAAAGGAAAAAAAAAGTCGAAGAGCTTAAAATATAGATATAAATTAAATGATTACAGCTATTTTTGTATAATCTGAAGTTATTTAAAACTTCAGAAATAACAATATGACCCATAATATATGCTCAGCCAAGGTCAGTGTTTTGACAAAAATGTCACCAGCACAGTAGAGCAAAATTGAATATGACTCTTTACTTCATGTTTATAAAACTGGTGGAAGGACTTTTAACCTGTTTTAAAAGTCACATCTCATATATAAGGTTACATGTGTACTGAATAAGTGAATTCACATACATCTTGACTTATTTTTATATTGCCATTATTTTTAATTTTTTTCATTTTTATAGTTTATAGATGTATTCATTGTTATTTTAATTTGTAATTTTCTGATTACCAGTAAGTTACTTTTCTGATAACCAGTAAGTTTGACTATCATGTAATGCTGCTGTTGTTTTGTTGTTTTAATTCATTCAGACTTTTCATTCTAAGGAACTAGCTATTTGTATTCTTCGCTCATTTAAAAACAATTTGCTTTTGACATAAAAGCATATCTTGATTTATATCTTCTTATTAACTTTGACATAGAGTGTCTTCTGTAAGTGCAAACCCAAAATATGATTGTGGTCAATGCGTCACTTTTCCTTTTATGTTTTGAACATTTTGGTTCTTATTTTAAAATTCTGTCTCCAATCTTGGTCACTGCCATATGCCCCCATGTTTGCTTCTATTCATGTTATAGCCTCAATGTCACCTTTAGATATTAATCCAAAGTAAGAAGGCAACAATTTATTTTCCCCAAAAAAGTGAATCAATTTTCTCAAGTTCATTTGTTAAATAATCAGTTGCTTCTTATTGAATTATGGTACAAGGTTTATCATATATTAAATACCAAAATATATACTTCGATCTCTTTTTGAGCTCTTTATTTTGCTTGAGTTCCCAGCTGTCCGCATGTTTTTATAACTAAGGTTTTATAATATGACTTAATATCTGGTAGGGTAAGTTTTCTAACTTGACCTGGCTGTTGTGGGTCTTTATTTTCCTACAAATCCAGGTCTGATTGCAAATCTCTCACCTTTACCTCTGAACCAACCTGAGTCAAGTCTATGCAAATACGGATAGTTTTAACCAGGATTATATAGATTTATAAATTTATTTATTGAGACATAACATTTATAGTATATAATATTTTCCTATTTATAAGAATGATCTACACCTTTATTCACTTCTACTTTTATTTACTCTAACAGAATTTAAAATTTTTTCAGTATAACATTTTTATGCATTCATTAACAGGATACTAGTAGAGAGGAATGCTATTGAATTATTTTTTCTTAATTATATTTTTTCTGATTTTTTTACAACAAAATTTTATTATCTACAAAAAAAAGAGACCTGTTTCTTTTCTTCCAATTCTTATACTTTCTCCTCCACTTTCTTACCCTTAATGTTTTCCAAGATCACAAATACTACATAAATTGTGGAAATGATAATAAGCTTTTTGTCTTCTTTCTGATCTAAATAAGGATACTTCTAAATTTTCTTATAAAAATTGATATCCAAATTTTCCACAGATTTATTAAAAGTTATTTTTATCTGAAGAAAAAATTCTACTGTGTGATACCTGAAAATATTTTATTATGTATTGCTGTAAAATATCACATAATTTATTAATATTTATTAAATACTTCTAATCTTTTGATTAAAAAAAAAACATGTGATTACAGAAAACCTAGATGACCTTGAATATGGCAGTAATTTTTTTAGATAAAACACCAAAGACATGATTCATAAAATAATTGAAAAGTTGGACTTCATTAAAATTAAAAACTTCCTCTCTGCAAAAGACAATGTGCAAGAATAAGAAGACAAGCTGAAGACTAGGAGAAAAATATTTGCAAAAGACACATCTGATAAAAGACTCTTACTCAAAACATACGAAGATCTTAAAATTTTACAATAAGATAACAAACAACCTAATTAAAAAATGGGCCAAAGGCCTTATCAAACACCTCGCTAAAGATATAAAGATATAAGTATATGAAAGATCTTCCACATCATATGTCATCAGGGAAATGCAAGTTAAAAAGCTAAGTATCCCGTACAACCCAGCAGTCACTCTCCTTGGTATTTACCTAAAGGAGTTGGAAACTTATGTCCACACAAAAACCTGCTCACAGATGTTTACAGCAGCTTTATTTATAATTACCCAAACTTGGGAACAACCAAGATGTCTTTCAGTAGGTGAATGAGTAAGTAAACTGTGCTACATCCAGATAATGGAATATGATTTGGCTCTAAAAAGAAATAATCTATCAAATCATGTGAAGACACAGAGGAATCTTAAATGCATATACTAAGTGAAAGAAGCCAATCTGCCATGACTACATACTATATAATTCCAACTATATGACATTCTGAATAAGGCAAAATACGGAGACAATGGAAAGATCAGTGGTTGGCAGGACTTGAGTTAGGAAAGAAGGAATGAATAAATGGTGATAGAGATTATTGCTAGCGGGGGAGACTTTGCACATGTGGGGGCAGGGGGTATATAGAACATCTCTGAACCTACTCCTCAATTTTACTGGGAAACTTAAAATGCTCTAAAATAAAATATCTTAAAAACCAACAAACAACAACAATAAAACCTATGTGATTTATTTCTCTTTTAGTACATCCATTAACATGGTGAAGTAAACTAATGAAATTTCTGATATTGAGTCATTTTGTATTTTTGGAGTAAAGCATTATTTTATGTCAATGTCAAACATAATGTTATTTTATCAGGTTTATTGTCATAATTCACGTGTAGTAACAGTAACTTTTCCCTTTTTAGTATGCAGTTCTGATATTTGACAAATAATGTAGTCTTATAACCACCATAACAATCAAGACATACAAGAGATCTATTGCTGCCAAAAATTCCTTTATGTCTGAGTGTATCTACCCTCGTCCCTAAGGCTCTGCCCCTGACAGCCATTGGTCACTTTTCTGTCCTTACAGTTTTTTGCCTTTTCTTATGTATAACATAAATGGATGAGAAGTATGTATCATATTAAGTTTGGCTTCTTTCACTTAGCATAATGAGCTTCGGATTAATCTATGTGTTGCGTGGTTAGTTTAATTTTAATGGTGAGTAGCATTCCACCATATGGATACAATGCAGTTTGTTTACACACTCATCAGGATATTTGGTATGCATTTAAAGGCACATTTGGATTGTTTCCAGTTTGAGGTATATATGGATAAAGTTACTCTAAATATTCACGTATTAATTTTAATATGAGGATGTTTTCTTTTATTTTAGTAAATTACCAAATAATAAGATTATTAGGCTAATTTTAAGTTTAAATTTATAAGAAACTGCCGAAATATTTTTCAAATTGGCCGTATCATTTTGCACTCCCACCGGTAATATTTGAGAATTCCACTTGCTCCTCATCATCTCCCTTACTTTGGTAATGCCAGACTTAGTTTTTAAACTTTAGTCTTTTGAATGGATATGTGGTGATAGCTTGTACTTATTTAGCATTCTCCTAATAACTGATAACGAACATCTTTTCAAGTCTTTATTTGTCATCTGTGTATCTTTCTTGGTGAAGTATCTGTTCAAACATTTTGCCCATTTCTAAAATTATGTTGTTTGTTTTCTTATTATTGAGGTTCAAGCATTCTTTATATATTCTGGATCCAAGCCTTTTATCAGAAAACTGTTCTGCCAATGTTTTTTTTTTTTATTATAATCAGCGGCTTGTCTTTCAAAAAGTAGAAGTTCTAATTCTTACGAAGTACCATTATTATATTTTTTGGTTTTATATCTAAGAAATTCAAAGATACACAAACTTCTGCAAAGAAACAGCAAATAATTTTGCTTCGTGAGTCACACAGTCCATTGCAAATACTTAATTCTACTGTTACAACATGAAAGCAATCATAGCTAATTCATAAGTGAATGGGTATGGTTATGTTTTAATAAAAGCTTATTAACAAAAATGATGGTAGACCTACATTTGGCCAAAAGTTGTAATTTGCTATCTCCTGGCCCAACCCAAAGTCACTAAGCAATTTCCCTGTGGTTTTTCTGAGATTACTTTTTAATAGCTTTAGGATTTTCATATAGGTCTATGATGCATTTCGCTCCTTTTGTTGAAAAAACTCTTTTCTTTTTCGAACTAACCTTGTACCTTTGTGGAAATCAATTGACCATATTTGTGTCAGTTAATCTGTTATCAGGTTGTTTTTAAAATCATTTAGACTAAGTTGTTTGATATAGTTGTTTAAGTTGTCTATTTTCTAACTTATTTTCTGTCAACTTATTCAATTGATTAATAAAAGAGAAATGTCAAAGTCTTCAGCTATAGATTTTTCTGAGTTCTTTTAGTTCTTATATTTTAAATCTCTCTCATTGAGTGCACAGATATTTAGAATTGCCGTCTTCTTAGTAAATTGATCCATTTATCATTATGTAATACCTTCTATACCCTTGGTAATATTCCTTGTTCTGAAGTCATATTGTCTATTAATGTAATCACCTCAGTTTTCTTGAGATTAGAATATGGGTGGTATACTTTTTTCTAGCCTTCTACATGTAAGTCGTATATAAAACTGTCTTTGTAAAAAAATTCAATCTAACATGACACTCTCTGTATTTTAATCGATGTGTTGAGATCTTAACATTTAATGTAATTGCTGATATGGTTGGATACTTTCTTGCTACTTATTTTCTATTTATGCTATCTGTTCTTTGTTTCTTTATTCATTTTGTTTTGCTTTGGTATTAAAGATTTTTTAACCCATTTTATCCTCACTATATAGTTTATTCTTTCTGTTTTAAAGGTTTTAACTAGTTGGCATATAGTTTACGATTATGGTTTATAGACCTTATCTGGTCATTGCTTGCGTTAGTTTGGCCTCAAGCTAAGAATGATTTTTAAATTTTTAAAGGATTTTAAAACAAATCAAATAATAATAAATCAAAACAAACAAAAACAAGAAAGAATATGGGATACAGACTGTATGTAGTATTCATCTTTTGTGCTTTATTTATTTATCACATATACTTTCCAAAATGCTCTAAACATAAAATGCATTAATATTATTTTTATTTTATAATTGGTTTCAGCCAATTATATTTTATAACAAATAAAAATTCATTTAAATGTCTTTTATAATATTCTTCATTGTAACCATTTCTGGGAACCTTCATTTCTTTGTGTAGATCCAACTTTCCGTCTGGTTTAATTTTCCTTCTGCCTAGAGAATTTACTTTAATACTCATTGTAGTACAGATTTTCTCCTATTAACTTCTCTGCATTTTTTTTTTTTTTTTTTACTTTGTTGTCCTTTTAAAAAGGTACTTATGTTGGGTTTTGAATTCTGTTTAATTTTTTCTTTCAGAATTTTAAGGACCCTTGTTTATCTTCTGTATTACATGGTTTCTCATGAGAAATCTGTTTCACATCTTATTTTATCTCTGTCTTCACAATGTGTCTAATTTACTTCACAATTTTCTTTACATTTGTTTTTAGTATTTTGTACGTAGTATATACGTGTTATGGTATTTATCCTGCTTGTAGTTCTCTGAGCTTATAGATATGTGGTTTAGTATACAGCATTTTTTAAAGAAAATCCTCAGCCATTCCCTTTACAAATATTTTTTTTCTCTCTCATTTCTGTTTTCTCAGATTCAAATTAAAGATGTGGTAAACCATTTAATATTGTCACATAACTCTTGGATGTTTTGCTCTTTTTTTTCCATACATTGTTTGTTTGTTTATTTATTTATTTATTTTCTAAATTTTCTCTTTTTATTTTGCTTCAGTTAATGCCTTTCAAACTATCTACAAGTTCACTGATTCTTTCTTCAACTCAGTTGAATCGACAGGTAAGTTCGTACAAAGCATTCTTAATCTTTGTAATAGTGTCCTTTACTTCTAGTATTTCCATTTAATCTTTTCTTTGTTATTTCTATTCAACTTTCCTTATTGCTTCCATGTCTGCTAAAATTATTCATAGAAATTATAACATAGTAATCATAATTATTTTAAATTATCTCATAGTTTAAACATAAACATTCTTTATTAATCTTTTTCTGTTGTTTTGTTTATTGACAATGTTATTTCTTGCTTTTATGTGTTCCATAATTTATGCTCAAATGTTTCAAGTAATATGTAAAACTTTAGAGCCTAAGATGAATGTTCTTTAAGCCAGGAAATATAAATTTATCTTCTCCTAAGCCATTAGTTTGCAGGGTGGAATTGATCTTCTTAGGAGATGAACTGGAAATGGTTCTTGTTGATGCTATGATTACCTTTTGTGCTCCATCATTTTTTAATTCTGCTGATTTCACTTCATGTTTAGGGTAAGTGCTAATTTGTCTAAGTTTTTATCTCAATATTTCTGCTCCATCTTTGGCTTTCAGATTTTTATCTGTACCTGCTCCTCAAATAAGGTTTATCTCCTTTAGTGATAGACTACTGTTGTTTGTTATTCAGCCCTTGCTAGTGTGCTGAAAGTCTTTCCTACTAATAGCTTATTGGTGTGGTCTAGCCTCAGTTTAGCACAAGCCATGAGTCCCTATATCTCAGCAGTGTGGTTTTCTCAGTATCCTGCTTCTCCCCCAGCAGAGACAACTAATAGTCTCTGCTCTGGATATTTTCCTGGAAAGGTGGCAATAGAGATGTGAGAAATTGTATGAATTTGAGATATATATTAGGGTGTAAAATCAATAAGATCTAGTAAATGATCGGATATAGAAGATGTGGGTATGGAACATTGGAAAGTGATTATTCTTTTTAAATCAAAAGGATGTCTACAGATTTTTGAAAGGTATTTCATATTGATTATGTGATCGTCTGATAGATTCTCCGTAAGTACTTATGCACCTTTGTATTTACTGTTACATTTATCACTACCATACTTTTTGGCATGTACCGAAAGCCAAAAATAAAGGCCAAATCCTTTCCTTGCTTATGGACATATTTAGCTCCTCAATATTTTCAAGTATACACATTTATTTCAGAGTAAAATATAATTAATTAGATATAAGCTTTCTTGGTTATAATAACAAACTAGTGTCTCCCTAAAATTACTACTTTGCCACAATCAATTAGATGACTCAACATTTTCATCATCCTTGTACAGATTAAGCAAGAATGAAGTGTGAAGTTTAGATTTATTTTTCTAAATTCATGCCCTGAAAAAAACCATAACCACTTTGAGTTTAATTCAGAAAGAATGTGTATCACTTCCATGGTCAGCTCAGAGTATTAAAGATACCATGATTCTGGGGTGTATTAATAGCAACATCCCATGTAAGAACCAAATTCTCTGAGCTTCCTGGTTCTGTGGTTTTGTGTCTAACATTAATTTGGGGAAACTCTTAATCATTATTGCTTCTGATATTGCTCTATTTTTTCTCCTTCTTCTTCTGATATTTATTTATGTATTTATTATACCTTCTGTCCCACAATTCTTGGACATTCTATTCTGTTTATTTTCTTTTCTTCTTTTTTCTCTTTGCTTTTCAGTTTTGGAAATTTCTATCATCATTTTTTTTTTTTCTCAGTCATGTCCAATCTACTAAGAAGCACACCAAAGGCATTCTTTATTTTTGTTAGAGTGTTATTAATCTCTAACATTTTTTTATTCTTTCCTAGAATTTTCATCTGTCTTGATTATACTATCCATCTGTCCTTACATGTCATTCACTTTTTTCCATTAAAACCTTTACTATATTAATCACAGTTTTTAAAAAATTCCTGGTCTAATTTCAACATTCTTGCCATATGTAAGTCTGGTTTTGATTCTTTTCAGTCTCTTCAAACTGTGCTTTTTATCATTATGTCTTATAATTTTTGTTGTTGTTGAAAGATGGACTTGATTTACTGGGTAAAAGAAACTATAATAACAGGCCTTTAGTGTTGTAAGGTGAGCTGTGGGTGGAGGAGAAGTGTGCTAGAGCAGGGGTCTCCAGGCCCAGGCTGCGAATTGGTACCAAAACTGGCCACACAACTGACAGTGAGCCAGGAAAGCTTCGTTTGTATTTGCAGCCACTCCCCAGTGCTAGCATCACTGCCTCAGCTCCACCTCAGATCATCAGGCATTAGATTCTCATAGGGCCACCTGACCCTGGGGCCAAAAAGTTTGGGGACCACTATATAGTCTATGATTCAGTCCCAGTCTTTTGCTGAATCTGTGATCCTGGACTGTAAACTTCACCAGGGCTTCTCAGTTTTATTTTATCCTAAGCCCACTGCTTCAATTTTTTTTTTTTTTTGTAGTAACAGTGCAGCTAGAGGGGTCTAAAGTTTGATATTCCCCCTTTCCATAGATCAGTTAAGCCCTGAAAAAAATCCCGGAAGTTTAGGCTCCAGTGAAATAGTTTTTCCTGAGACCAGGCCTTGTTATGAACAGAGTACTCTAGCACATTTCAAAATAGTTCATTTTACCCTCCTCCTGCTGGGCTAACTGGGGGATTTTTCTCCAATACTTATTTTAACAATGTGGTAGAGTTCCTGCAGATAAAACTCACAAAAGTATGGTAGAGCTCCTGCAGGTATAATGCCATAAAACTGGGTTCCTCTGGAAATTTTTACTGTCAGAATTGCCCATACTGAGCCTCCAGAAATTCATCCATTACAGTCAATGCAGGTTTCCTACCCTGGAACTAGTTCTCACAGAGGTTTCTTTTTGTGGGATTCCGCTGTTGTAAGTTGTGGTTCTCTGTATTCACCTCTCTGTCCAATGGTACAGTGGTTTATCCTGTGACCTCACTGCTCTGAATGGATCTAAGAAGAGTTGTTGATATATCAGTTTGTTCAGTTTTTTATTTATTATTAGAGTTGAATTGTGACTTCTAAGTTCCTTACAGGCTGAATCAGAAACAGAAAGTCTGACAAAAGGCAATTCATCCTTGAATAATCCAGTAGAATGAACATTTTTAGTTGGATCGTTTAGATATTGTCTGGCCTTCAGGAGGTAATTAGACTAGATTAATTTTTTTTTTTAGTACAATTGCAGAAGGTAATAATTTTTAAAGAAAAAAATACATGAAAGGAATTTAAATAGTAAGCATCCTAACTATTCATAAAGCACAATAATTGCATACCATATTTCTGATGTTCTAAAAAAATTCCCCCCCAAGATTTTGAAATACATACTTATACATATTTTAAAATAAAAATAACATCAGATGGTTATAACTCACATCACAGCAAGTATGGAATGGTCCTAGTGTCTTCAAATTTTATTCTAATTTTGAAATTCTTTGAAGACAAACCATTTGTATCAAAATTGTGTCTTTATAGTAGGAACAAACTCCTATAGATGATTTTAAAATACTTTCAGTCAAAATACTACAAAACAATGAATAAAATAATAGTTATTGTTGTTAGTTAAGAAGAGATATTTGTTAGGAATCATTACAATAGTTGCATGGTTCTCTAAACTTACATTGTCTTTTATATTAGAGACCATGAATTCCATTGTTAACAAGTAGATCATATTATATAAGTTTCCAAATAACAATTTTCTTAAACCTTTTGGACCCGTAAGGATGCAAATATCTAAATAAACAAACTACAGACAGAGAAGAGATCTTCTAGATTTGAAAAGATCTATTCTGTTTTTATTCCTCAGTGAATAGTACGGATAAAATAGTATCTACAACAAATGGTGGGATTGGGGGAGACTTTCTGAGGATAAAGTTCGACTCTAAGGAAGAATCATTAAAATCCTAGTACGGAGAAATAAAACATCTGAATTAAAATATTCATTTGAAGGTTAAACAGCAGATTAAGCCACTCAAAAATTATCTAAATTGAAGTTCAAGAAAAAAAATAGTCAGAACAATAGAGAGATATTTCAAAAAATATCAAATATATATATTTGCAATCAGAGAGAGAGGAGAGAAAGAATACAAGACCCAGGATGTAGACTGTTGACTTCGCTATCTTTACATGGTGTAAGGGGCAAACAAGCTTGCTGAGGCCTCTTTTATAAGGGTACAAATACCTTTCATAAAGATTCCATTCTCATGACCTTATCACCTCCCAAAGATTTCACCTCCAAATACCTCCACATTAGTCATTAAGATTTCGACATAGAATTTTAAAGAGACACATTCAGACCAAAGCACACACCTTCCATATTCAGTCAATTATCAAGTTCTTATGCATGCTTTATAATCTCTTTAATTAACCATTTTCTCACTATATCTACTAAAAACTATTTATGTAAAATTATCATCTAATTTTTAATGGATGAGAGGAAAAGTTTAGCAGCCAATTTTTAACTCATATTTCTGATTGCAACTGGGAGGATGCCCAGGGAGAAATGACTTGGTGAAATTTCCTCATAAGCATGCAAATCAAATCTCATGATGACATTAACTAGTAGAAAGATAAAGGAGAGTCATTGTCTGGGCCCTGCTTTTAGCAGGACATACCTGTCTACCAAGGTTAATCTCTAATTTTTTGTGAATTTGATTTGATTTGAATATTCAATTCTATGTTTTCTTAGATTGGTGCTGTTAGCAGAATTGCCTTTATTTTGTACAAATAATAATGAGTAAGGCATTTTTTAGCAATAAAAGAAGAGGGACTAGAATGTATTATGAAAATTTGATGTCTATCTGTCATTAGTGGTTGGTGGGAAGCGGTAAAAGACTTGAGATAGATTATGAAAGTTTACTCTTATTAATAGAATTTGGGAGAAATAAACTTAGACCCATAAGCTAAGTGAATAAAGTTCCAGACTAAAGGGAAATTTGCAAAAAAAATATTTTCCCTTGATGTTGTTACTGATTCTCTTTCTTCTGTTTTCCATTTGGGTGATGCATACTAGTTCTAAAACTCAGAGTGCTTATAATTATCTTCAAGGTATGCATTTAGAAAAAACAAACTTCACACTTTATCTGTGCCTTAATCTGTACATGGATGACAAAAATGTAGAGTCATCTAATTGTGACAAAGTAGGAATATATAAGGAGTAGAACATTTGACATAAATCGAAATCAGTCTATGCTGTAGAGACCTCTGGGTTCTGAACTCAAAAGCTGCCCATTTGAAAGAACATTCCTAACTTATTCCTGGGCATTGTGTTCCCATCACAGAAGGATATCAGATAATTGTAAAGATAGAGGTAATGAAATGATCATGTCAGAAGAACATTTAATTAGAGATCAAAGTTGATGAGAGAGAGTAGAAAAATTCAAGGTTAGTGCATTGTACTTATGAGTGAATTGTCGCTTCACTTCTACTAGAGCCAACAATTGAGTTTCCTAAGAACTCTATTCCAATTTGAGGTCTGAATCCTCTGATTTTCTCCCATCTGAGGCAAACCAGTGTACTTAAATCACTGATGAGAGGTCCTAAGTTGAAGGACACATTGCTGTTTGAATATCAGTCACACTACACCCTGCAAAAAGTAAAACCTTGGTGGATTGGTGGAAGAAGTCAAAGGCATTTCTGTTATAGGAAAAACTGAGATCCGTTTTATTTAGCAGGAGAAGAGAAGATAGGCTCATACTTGCAGGAAGATGTTTGGATATTTGTAAGCTCTCGAGTTACAGTCAATGGCCTTATAGTATGTGCAGGTAAATGTTTTTTTTATAAAACATACTTTCATATAGGACAATCATTTATAGTAATCTCCGTGGGAATAATATAGATATGCTATGTAGATGCCAAACAAAAGTTTTGTTTGACAGCTCAAATGTCAAATAGAATATAAAGCAGAAATTGCCGAGGGATGCTGGTAGTAAGGCCATGTACCAGTGGACAAAGGTAGAATCTTCATCTGACACTTGATAAATCCACTAATATAAAAAGAAATTGTTTGAAAGTGTCTGTGAGTAAAACTTTCCCTCAATAAAGGCCTAATTATAACTCATGAGTATATTGTATTGAACATTTACCCAAAGGCTAAAAATTGGAGTTAACCGTGGTTGATATTACATTTACTAAGCTTTGCTTTCCTGTAAAAGGAGCAACCCTGGAAAATATAACATAATTAATTGGTTGGAACAACAAGTTTCTATTAATTTCAGGAGCTTTCTAAGTTTCAGGAGCTTACCTGAATACATTTCTTATAATTAATGTTCATACTGCTATGAGCAAGGAACTCTTTTAAACATTTACATATGTTAACTTTTTAATCCTACAGAAATTCTATGTGGAACATACTATTACCATTCAAACTTTAGAGATGAAGAAACTGAGTCACAAAGGGGTTAAATGATTTTCTAGTGTCATCTGGGAAGTTAGTGGCAGAGTCAATAAAGTCTGGCTTAGATTCTCTGCTCTTAAGCAGCATACTATACTGCTTCTTCACAGTAGAAATACTGATCAGAAATTTTAAAAAGCAGTTTAGCAATATCCATTGAGAATCTTGAAAGCAATCAAATTCTGGCATATTTTTATTACAGAAAAACAAGATTCGAAATAATGGTTAACTATCTGGACATGATTATGCAAATTATAATAAATAATAAATAACAAATCAAAAAAGCTAATATACTGATATTGAATAATAGATATAGAATTCCTGATTGTAAAAACAATTAATGAAAAAGTAGAAACACAATTCCATGCTTATTATGATTTGTCGCTATACAGATTTAAAAGGGAAAGCAATGGTACAAAATGTTGACACTGAATGTGTTTGAGCTGTGATAATTATGAGTCATTTTTCCTCTTTTATTTTTACGCATTTACCAAGTTTAGAATAAAAAACACATTTCATTTTAAATGGAAATTCATTTCTTAAAAATACTTGCTTCTATTCCTCTGTGTGATTCATATTAAAACTTTCTTATATATAAATATTTGCTCACATAGTGAGAAAAGTTTCCTATCTATATTCAGATAACTGGTTTATCTCTGTTATTCCGTAGTTCAAGGATGTACTTAAAAAAACCTTGTGTCATTTGAGAAAAATTCTTCTAATTCAATGAAAGTTAAGTGTCCCTGTAGGTTGATTTTTCTTTAAAATGTTTTATTTAACTCAAACTTTCTCTTTTCTATTATGGAATGGGAAAGAACTATGGGAATCCAAGTAGTTTCCAATAAATTAAGAAGGTCTCTTACTAATATAGAGATCTCTTCCTGTGAAGTTCAGGACCTATATTCCACCTGGGAGAAAAAAATTGATTATTTTCTTTGTCATCTCTACAAATTCGCCTTCCAATTTTATTGTAACTTCCTAAGAAGTATCAGGTTTAGATAGAGCCAAAATAGGTAACTTTAATATGGCATGTTAAAATATGAGCTAAGGTAATCCACCCATGGAACAAATGAAGTTGAATTAATATTATTGGAATAACACATTTAATTAATATCACAATCAGTAACACAGAGAAAAATATGTCTGAATTTTTAAGGAAGTACCCACTTTTGCAACATGCATTTTTTCATAGTTCAGAATCTTTAAAAGTTGTGGAAACAGTTGATAAATAAAATAAATAACATGATTGAATGAGTTAACACTACATATTTGTAAGAAGTGTTTCTTCCTGTTTTACTCAGAAGGATTTAACATATACTTTCACTGATAAAAATATCTTATAGTGGATATTTCATAATAAAGCTCCATTTCTTAAATCTAATCCTTTATCTTTCAGGCAAGTGAAGTGCTGACGATACTTTTTTCTGTAATAAAACTCTAGGTGTGGTTTAAAAGTTAAGTAAAGTAATTTTTTTTTTTGTCCATATGCTGTTTGGATTTTATAATCAAAACAAACAAAAATATTTAACATATTTTCTGTGTTTTTTCATCACCAAAACAAGAAAGTTTTGGAACATTGCTCATTTATATTATATATATACTATCTAAACAATACTATTTCAGTATTAATAAAATGCTTTGGTATTTGACTTTATTATATAATAAAAATTTAAAAGAAAATAATTTATTTTATTTTAAATAAATAAACATAGTGTCATAAAATTCTAATATTGACTATAATTGAATTTTTCTTTTTTTATCATAAGCAATGTTATATCATACAAAAAAAAAAAATTAAGTTTAAGGTAGACTCCACTATGCCAGTTCTTAGTATCAAGAAAAGTCCTGTGAGATTTAAAATATGTTTTTCTTATCTCAACATGACAAGTGTTACCACTGTTGATGACCCTAAATAATTGTTCTATTATCTAAATACATTTATATTCAAATAAGACATTTAAAAAATTGCTGCTGACTTGCTGTGTGACCTGGAGCCATTCACTTAACCTCTCTGTTTCTCGATAGGAATCACGTTAATTATCCAGGCATGCTTTGCTAGCACAGAGAGAAAATAAAAGAATCTTTAACTAAATTAGGTGTTAAAATATGTCATACACATTCAAAGATTTTTCATATATGTAAGCATATACAATAATGTCTGTCAGCATTTGAATTAAGTGATAAGCTTGGATGTTTAAAAGTGACTTTGTATGGAATTTAGGAATTCAAATAAAGTTTTCTCCCAAATCATTATCCACATTAAATGGTTAGAGAGGAGAAAAAACTGGAGATTAAGCTTTTATTCAAAGTTAAATGTAATTTCCTACAGTTAAAAATCTTAGTTTTCTTGGGATGACATTATTCCTCCAGAGAAAGTGGAAATAAAACTTTTCTTTGAAAAACTGTCATTGGTCAAGCCATTATTAGTAATTCTTTAACACCACTGGGGAATCAAGATTTCTGATTTCTAGTCTTAGCTGTGCCTTAAGGAATTCAGCTACACAGTTTGGATCTCACTTTCTAAATTTGAAAAATGGAAGGGAAGTTCAGAGCGAATGACTTCTAAAGGGCAATTTCAGAATGAGCATTTTATGATTTATAATCATTCAAACTATTCTTATAGTCTTGTCAATTGTGCCTGAATAATAATAATAAAACACATACACAAGTTGGTTTAAAAATAAGAAATAAATTTCTTGGGTTGTATTCAAGATGTTACAAGGCTCTGTATCCCTTAAAGAGATAGAAGAAAAAACTAATTTGTAAAGCATTTCTTAGAGACATAACTGACCAGGTCATTCTGAAGACAAATATTTTGGGTGATATTTCTCTAATATTTTGAGATTGATATTGTGGAAGACAGCCATGTTCTCTGTGGAGAGTACTTTGGTCTATTATCACAGGCAAAGCCCTAAGGTGGTTGTATCATTTGTCTAATTTAGCACCTTCATATTCTTTTATCATTGAATTTTATCAATTGCATTTAGAAATGAAACCTAGTCTTTGGATCAACTAGAATTTAACTCTAACATGCCCAAATTTTAAACATGTTTTTATTGCTTTTTGAATCACAGGTGTCTGAGTAATTTACATTTTCTCTACCTTTATGTCTCCTTCAATCTTATTGTTTTCCAAGTATTCCTTTTTATTTAATATAGGATTTTTTTTTTTTATGATCAGCTGCATTCATCTGTTAGAGCACTACTTCAGTTTCTTCACCATATGTGCATGCTTAATAAATTGCTCGTGGCCAGTCAATCATGAACCATTTATAATTTAAGCCATTTATAATTTAAGCCTTTCCCACATACCAAAGATTTCACTGTTATTCATGTGCTCCTTTATCTGCTTTTACTTGCAAACTATCATTTGCTCCACCAGAAGTGATCATCCACCATCTGTCAATCCGAGACACACTTGTCTTGGAAACTGAAGCCTGATGTTTATATATTGCAGGTATTATGAGCATTTCTCATCTGACACCCTTCTATCTCTTCTCTATTCAATTTTTTCTATTGTTAACAAGCATCCTTTATGATGTTTTCTATGCTTTGTGACTTGTCTTCTACATAGATATTTTCAGCATGACTACATTTTTGAAAGAAAAGTGGTCACCTTGTCACTTTTAAGTATATCTGAAAACAATGAGAACTTTGCCAGAATGAGAAATACAGCAATAATTCAAATATAATTCTTTTCAATTTTATTACAGAACTAGATATATTAGTTACATGGAATAATTAAAATTACATGTATTAATTACTTGTCAAAGAAAGTTTATTTTAATCTTGAAAAGTAGTTTTGTTTTTTCTATCTAGAATCTTCTTGTGTTGTGTTCACATAAATCTTTTTGATGAGAAACAGAAATAAGTAAATCTCAATATGAAATCCATTCCTTTTTTTGTATGTGTTAATATGTGACTATATGTAGGTAGAAGTAAACTTTAAAATAGTATTATCTGAGGAGAGCCTTCTTGAAAATGGAGATGGAGAGCCCCTAATTTGGACCACATGAAAAGTTGAAAATGTACCTAAATCTAATATGGGATTGATATATTTTGTCTGAAAAATTAAATAAAGAAAAGATCTTTGTGTTCTTTAAATAAAGGCAATTAATAAAATAACTATCACCATGCCTTACTACACATAGTGAGTTAATAAAAACTTTCAGTGAAATACTTTCTTGTACCATCATTTTCACATAAAATTCTTCTCTACTTTTCATTTTCAAGACCACTACCAAGTTCCCAGGAAGAACTGTAAAATACTTAATGAGACATTTATCTGGTCTATGTATTTTATATTTAGCTGATAATATAATGAGGCCAAGGTACTGGAATGAAACATCCCTAACATTTCGCATAATTTTCCACTTCCTCTCACCATTTTTGGTATTTCAGCTGAGTATTTTAACTTTTCTATGTTTTGAACTTTACCATTACTGTCAATAATCACTATGTCAGATGCACAATCTGCTAAACCTTATCTTGAATAATACATTTTTATTTATCTTTGAGTATATTATTAAGATGATTACAGTCTAATAAAAAAGCAATATGTTTTAAATTTTATTTTTCTATAATGCCACATGAAATGTTTTTATGACTTTATGTTTCCTTATGCAAATTTTAAAACCATATTACAAAAAGCAGACTTTCTCATGGTTTTCCCAGTTCTTTATAATTCTACATGCATGTGTCTCTATACTTCTTTCTCTCTCTCAAAAACACAATTATCCATTGATAACTTTGTAAAAATGTAAAACACTTCTATTTTCCATTTTCCAAAAACATGGAAGCATTGATTACTTGAAGTAGCAATTGAAAAGCAACACATTAAACAAGCATGAGAAATTCTCAGTGATTTTCTTCTCCCTTACATATTTTAACATTACTTTGAAAAGAAAAAATTAAATATTATTAAAAAAATCCATTCATTCTCTTAAACATATTTCTCATCTGAGATATATACCTTATTCCATGTTCTTTCTTATTTTATATAGTAAGTCTATGACCAAAGATTGACAGAGAGTTTTGCTGTAATAGAAAGAAATTTTTTCTCTCCTCTACACTCTGCCAAGATAAGGGAAATACATAAGAAAGCTCTACATAAATTTTAAAATACTAAACAAATAAAGTTGTTATTGTTTCATTTATTTTCAAGAGGCAGCTTAACTTAGTGAATGATGTAAGAGTGAAGTCAACAATTTGCCCTTAAACTATGCTTCCTAAACAAGTTATTTTAACCACGCTACATTCCTCACTAGATAGCTGTGGGTTTGGAAGTAAATTTGGCAGTGTATTTTAAGCTGTGAACCACTGTATATATATATAT
>NW_006442484.1:30253943-30264697 GCF_000325575.1 Pteropus alecto
CTTTTAATTCTAGGAAGGAGATGAATATGCATAATTGAAGTCTGCAGAATGAAAAGTTTAAAAAAAACTTTTACATGTGGAAATCACAGCTCTCATTTGGTCTTTTTCTATTTTACTCTTTATAGAATTCTGTAGATTAAAAATGAAATAAAAAATTGGGTTAATAAATTTTCTAAGGGTAAGAGAAATATATAATAGTATTACATGAATACTATTTTGAATAGTATAAGCAAAAAAGAAAAGTAAAGCTTCACTCAATTTATATGATTAGAAATTATAGTCATATCTATCAAAACTTCATGGTTCCCAAATTGAAACAATTTTTTGTTTCCTGATTCAGCATGGAAATCTGATGTTTTCCCTTCCTTGGATGATTTTGAGATACAATTGAGTGCACAGAATACATTAGAATACATTTGCAATTTAAGTTAAAGATTCCCTTTTTGTATTTGGGTACAAATGTTCAGAGGCTTTGGATTAAAAAATACTAAGAAAATAAAAATGAAAGTACTAAAGTTTTCACTAAATAATAAGAGATAAAATGATAGTTTGAATAATAACATGCCTAATGATTTTGGGCTATTTCATGGGAATGAAATATGCAGTGGAAGAGTTAAAGAAAGAGAGACTATTGAAGTTGGGTTTACAGTCAAATATAGAGAAAAATCATTATGTGTCAGGAATAGAATTTCATTATTGGAGACAAAAGAATAGTCCCAGGACAGCTGAAAGAGGAAATTCTGCATTGTGTTCATGAAACCCTGAACAGAAGCCTCCAGGGAAAAGAGAAAACTCCACAGAGATTGCCAACATTGAGTTGCCCAAAATGACAGAGGACATGGCATGTGGATAAAAAAAAAAAAAAAATGTTTTAAGTGTGCTCAGGTAAAGTACTCTCTGCCAAAATGAAACTCAAGTATGAAGAACAATTCCCCAATGGGCAATGCTACAAATTGATTTTTAAGACCCCTTCCAACTGTACATAAATAGAAAAGTACAGTTGAAGTTGGAGTTGTAATTTTTCCAATTGTATTGGGAACTTCCCTATAAATAGAAGCACATCAGTGGGAACTGTCAGCAAATAAACTGCACAGGAATATTTTAGATTGGCATTAAAAGGTCATATAAAATCTTAGTAAAGTTCTTCTGACAAGCTTTTGTAAACTCTGCATCCATAGGATAGCATAAAATAATATAAAATATTGAAAAATCCCTTAATTTGGTTTTAATTATTATTGCTAAATTGACTTATTCAATAAATTTAAGTTTTCAAGATGAAACAATTGAATAATTAAGATAAGCAAATTAGAACCTTTTTTTTGTAATAAATTACTCTTTGTTTCAATTGTCTGGCATTTTATTCAAAAGATTTAGCCAACTCATAATTGCACAATTTTGTTTAATGTACAATAAGTCACAGAATCTTAATTTTACATTTTTTGGCTTTCTACTTTTTAGTACTTCTTTAATTTCTTCTGGCTAACACTGTAAAGTGGTCAAAAGCAGGGATAACAAGAAAAGTGAAGAGGAAGAATCCACAGGGTGTAGGTAATCCATAAACAGGCTAATTGGTCCCCGGATAATTTCTGATTCTCTTCAACAACATTCAATTGAGGTTTCCAGAAAAATGAAAATATTTTATTTACATATGTTCAAATTTTGTTTTCAAGAATAAAAGTGCTTATCATATGGGTTTAAATTTTGATCTTTAATACATACCTACTTTATAAATATCTGCACATTGCCATTGTCTGCCTTACCATGCAGTTATATTTCCATTCTCTCTTAACTGAACAAAATCCCAATTAATCCAGCACTGAAATAGAGAATGAAAACCATCTATTCTGCTCTGTCTCTTATTTTTCTTCTGTATTTTGTGATTCCTGTTCTGTTCTTTTAGTGACGAGGTGTATGACCTTGTTCAATTACTTTATTATTATTACACAAAAGGGTTTTTATTTCTTAAATAAGAATATTCTACAACATTAATGTGTTCATATATTCACAAAAACATTTAAAAGGTGCCTATTTCATAAAAAAAAAAAAAATCATGCTTTGCCATGAAAGAAACAGAGGCAATAACTAAATCACAATCCTTGTTTTAAGAAGCTAACATTCCAGTAAGAGAGAAAGGTTGTTGTGAAGACAAATAAGTGTAATAAAAAATCCTATAATTTTCACTTAAAAATATGCAAATAAAATACAATGGGTATTAAGAGATACTTCAACTTGGAAAGGGGATACAAGAATGCATTATGAGGAAAGTTAAAATTTTGACATCTTGGAATATCAAAACTTGTAGGAAATTACAAAGAATGGAAAGAATATATTCGCTGTGGAGTTAGGAAGTACAGGGAGTTTTTAGGAAACCGTACACTGTGTTTGGTTGGAACACTTAGTGTATGTAAATAAGTCATTGAACACAAGTTGAAAAGGCAAGATGGAGCTTTGAAGTTCAGAGAGAATATGATTTGATAGTGAATATTTTTCCAGCAAAGTAGTTGTTCTTTAGAAATATTTAACTGAATACAATATAAGGTATTAATAAAGAAAAGAGACTTTAGGTGGATAAAATTAGTAAAGAGGTTATTTCAGAGATCTTTTTGAAATGTAATGGCTAACTGAACTAGCGTGGTAGTAATAAAAATTATAAAAAGGGAACAGATGTAAAAAATATTTCAACTATAAAAAAATACACATCTTCAAGTCTAAATAGGCATGTTTCCCAGGTAGAGAGAGAATCAAAAGACTACTAATATTTCAAGTTGGTTGAGTGAAGGATAGTCCCATTAAATGAGATAAAGAAATCCAAAGAAGAGTAGTATGTAGCCAAGTTATCTGTAATTATACATGTTGACTTTGAAGTACTCATAGCTAACCAGTTGGTCACTGAATAATGTATAATTAGATTTTCAGAGAGAATTTAAGATTGAAAATCATACCTGTGTTTAAACTATAAAAACAGATAAATTCATCAAGGAAAATAGGTAAAGAACAAAGAAACAGTCATAGAATAATGCCACAATTTAAAAGTTTAAGAACAAAATATTGGCCACAGATTAAACATAGCAAGAGTGGTTAAGGTATCAAAAGAAAATACAAGTAGTAAATGGTTCTAGAAACAAATAAAGGAAAGAAAAAGCATTTATATATTTTCTGTATGGCAGAAATTTATAGCAGCTAAAGCAACAACAACAATAAACCTCACATTAGTTTAGAGAATTCCCATGGAGTTGGAGTAACCAATGCTAAATTTAATCTCTTGATCTCAGCCTAGACTTTTATGGTTAATAAGGTTTAGAATCAAAACAAAGGTGTACTAAGAATTTTAAGCTTGGATGACGGGAGCATATTGATGCTATTAGTGAAAACATGGATGTGAAAATTTGCTAAATATCAACACAAATCCTTTGATCTTTTAAAAAGAAAATCTCAAATGTCTATGATGATTATGGTTACTACTTATTAGGTCACTAGGAAATCCCTCTCAATGTTATTTGCAGCTATATAATATAATATACTTATTTTATAGTGAGCTAAAAATGGTTACATTACTTCACATCCCAGAACACTTGACCCAATATTTAGTGCATTTATTTAAGGATAGATCTTTGAAAGCCCATTCCTTGTAAATATATTCTTGGCTTGCAAATATATTTTAGTGTGTCTCTGTGGCCTGGAGTAGAATCTGGGGTTTAAGAATGGGATGTGGTACACAGGGCTTATCTACACAGACAGGTTCTGAGTGAATAGAGTTCTATAGGTTTCATTTGTTGAAAACTCTAGTTTAATATCAACATAATTTTACAGCTTCTCTGGTCTAAAAGATTCAAGGACATAGAAAAATTCCAATGGTTAGGAAAGGTTTAGAAATGAAAAAGACATCTGGGACCTTTTAGACCAAGACCATTTTACATTTACTGGATAACCATTGTAATTGCATGCTTTAATGGCTTACAAACACTAGGAATGGTTTTGTATTAGAGATCAATTAAACAGAGATCAATGAAGAACTATTCTCTACTTGTGTATATGTGGCGGTATGAGGGTGCAACACATAAATTAACCATATTCTTTTAGATTTCAAAGATAAATATATGCCTAGCTATTTTTTGTTTGGCACATTTCACTGTTGATTTTCCATCCTTAACAACTATCTTTGTGGAGCAAAGATACTAGAAGGAGGAGAAGTCACTTAAAAGGTTATTTCTGAGCTGTGACTATATTAACTTGATTGCAACATAGAAGTATATATGATAGAATTAATTTACTTTCTAAGACTTTACAGTATGAAGAATAAAGATATCTGTACCCATAATGGAAAATCCCAGTTCCATTTTATGCTCTGAGTTGTACCCTTCAGTGTTTTGTACTCATACCCATCATTCTCATCAAGCATACTTAACCTCTGAGCTCATGACTGTCCCATTTTTTCCTTGCTGCCATACATTTTAGACATATTCCAATTCAAAATCTTTGATAAAATATAACAAAAGTTTTATTGATCATTTTCTGAGTGTCAGGCATTGTTATGAACATGTAAACAAACAAATAAGCAAAAGAAAACACTCATTTAATTCTCAAAATAAGCCATTGTAATAGACTGACTCCTTTTTTGATGTCTGATGATTGACAGCTTTCAAGCCCCACTGCTCTTCTTTGCCCTACATCTGGGTAAACTGATAAGAAAGCCCAGGTACTCTCTCTGAATTAACTCAAGTTATCCAAGGATCCATACCTAAGAGTGGGTGAGATCTCTCTTTAAACTCAGACTGTCTGGTTTCATGAGCCTAGGCCTTAACTGCTACACTAACCTGCCTCTCTAATTTCTTTGAATGGAAAAGGATCTCAGAAGAACATTAATAATCACAGCATTATACCTGAATATATTAAAATATATTAGGATAATAAATGAATAATGTGAGCTTATAGGTTCAGTATAATATTATATGAACAAAAACATTCTTTGTGTTAATATCTGTATTTTATAATTAAAATTCTATGTAGGTGTGAGATATTCATGGCTAATTTAGCTCTCGATAATAAAAATTAGTGAATAAAAGTACTTTGAGGCTCAAATGACTTTCACATATTACTATTAGCTGTCAGTTTAAATTCAGTTCTATTAATTTATTAAGCTTGCATACCTTTAAAGGTACAACTACAATAAATTTATTTTAATAATCTCATAATTTGTCACCTGTGTCAAAATATTTTAATTACATAAATTTCTAGCTTAGATGATTTTTTCTTGCTTTCTGCTTTAGCCGCTCATCTTCAACAGTCAACACAATCCAATCTTCACTTGCACTGTTAGAATTGACACTGGAATCTGCAGCAGTATTTGTCTTAATCCAATATTTGTCTCATTCTCAGTTCTTACTCTCAGTATTTACCTTATTCCTGAGTGTTTTAATTTTTTGTATTTGTTATATGCCTTTTCTTCTCTCAAAGACTCATCTTATAAGGTTTTCTCTCATTGCATCTGTAAATGAAGGTGAGCATATGCATGATTAATGTGGGACATTGCAAAATTTCAAATAATGACTAGATGAGCTCAGCAGGTGAATTCAGAATTACAAAGTCATTGCTCTCAACTTTTATGAGTTTAAACAGCAGCGATGAATAGTCATGGTGTATGGGCTTGACTATATCTCAGGCCTGGAAGAAAAGGTAACTTTATAGATAAGTTGGTTAAAGCAGCTTCAACTTCAGTCTCATTCCTTCTCTCCCTTGCTCCCTCCTTTCCTCCCTCCTTCCTTTCTTCCTTCCTTTCTTCCTTGACTCTTCCTTTTTTCTCCAAATCTAAAAAAAATATTCTCAAGAGAAATTTTATACTGGATTCTTTAAACTATGCTAATACAGACAAAGAGAAGGGGAAACATTTCAAATCTCACACATTAAATAGCATCAATTTGTAGAATGGCAGTATAAAAGAAGTTCTTTGTTATTTTTAAAATATAATACAATAAAAGCAAAAGTACTGGATTCATTATAAAAATAAAGTGATAAAGGAATAGCTTTGATGACGTAGGACTTTTGATCATAATTTATGCTAAAGAATTGAATAACTTTAACAAATAGTAAATATAGTATATATTGAAATATAAAATAATTTGGTGAATTTATTCTTCTTTTAAAATTTGAATTTAGTTTTCCTCAAAAAAACGAGTGACTAAAAGCACTTTAATTTGCAGAAATAAATGTACCATGTGTGTGTGTTTGTGTAAAAAAACTTCTTTTTACCTTGATGGGTATAATTGAGTAGAAAAAAAGTAATAAGGCAGAGGTAAAAGGGTTGAATTACTGGCAGGAGATAATTTTCTGATAATCTTAAAGAATTTACACAGGGAAAGAAGAAAGATGACGTCTGTGAATATCTAATGAAGAACATGAGTACTTCTTCTATTGAAAATAAAAAGTTTGACTCATAACATATAACAGTTAAACTCTACTGTTGAAAAGGAATAAAATGATTTTTTATATTATATGTTATTCAATGAGAAGTTAAATGGGTCCAGGTAAACTAAGTTTAAACAGCATCACTGATTAAATATATATGGAGATATTTTCATCTTGTACCGGTTGTAAAATGATGACGAGAACTGAATCCGGAGACCCAAAGGCCACCCTGAATTGTCCTGCTAAATCTCCATAGTGAATTACTCAGATTTAAGAAAGGTACTATGGTGGATTTCTATGTCATAAAACAAGATATCCTCTCATTCAAACCTATAACACCTCCTCCTTCATTCTCATCTTCCAAAGATGTATTTCAGTGAGAAAACCGAAGCAAATAGAACATTCAAGAACTGTTGTTCTAAGCCATTTTTTGCAAGTGGGTAGATATTGTTAAGATTACTTTAAAACTTTTCATGTGTAAGAAGTGTGCCTTCTTCCACTCAGCTTGGAATTGGAGAATGGATAAGAGAGAAACATAGTGGATAATTTCTGGGAAATGGGGTTGATAGGGAGATACATATTAAAACACTTCTGGAGTTGAATAATGAGGGGAAAAAACACTGAATGAGAAACTAAAGCGTCAAATAGAGAGAGAGACTGTGCAGTATATAAGGAGGACTCAAGATGGTATATCTCCTTTACGATTTTCCAAAGATTGAGAGACCAACATTGTTGATAATTGTTCTGTTAACTTTGTATTTCATCCAGCATGCCTATTTCTGGGTCTAACAAGTGTTACTTATATCAACAGATGAAAGCTATAATAGGTCAGTAGTCAGCAAATTTTGGGGTTGTGCTTTCTATCAGCTAAAACAAATTTTGGAGTATACTTTATAAACATATTTATCATCCATTGCTATATTAAACATTTTTATATTATAAAACACACAAAAATGAAATATAGAAAGGAGTAGAAAAACAATATATGACTGTTTGCTCTCCAGTAAATTGTCTTCCTGTCATATCTCTTCCCACACCAACAATGTGCATACCTGACTTTGAAGACCATTAATTTAGAGCAAGGGTCAGCAAACTACAGATTGATTGTCAAATCTTTCCTACCACTTGATTTTGTACATTTCAGGAGTTAACAATGCTTTTTATATTTAAAATTTTTTACACTTTAAAATTTTAAAAAATCAAAAGACAAATGTGATTTTGTGACATATAAATATTATATGAAATATAAACTTGTTTATATTTCATTTCATAAATAAAAGTTTATTGGTACATAGTAACATTAATTTACTTACTGATTGTCTATGGCTGCTTTTGGGCTATAGTGGAAAAAATGAGTAGTTGTGACAGAGACCATATAGCTCATTAAGCCTTAAAAATGTACTATCTGATTCTACAAAAAATGTTTGCTGACCTTTTATTTAGAGAATAATGTCATCCTTCATATAAATTCCTCCTCTTCAGATAGCACAAGCTATTCTTTACATTCAAGAATTTTCTCATCAAATTAATAAAATTTTTGCTTATCTCTATTTCCTGTATTCAAGAGCTGACACTCAAGTCAGATGATCCCAAAGGTTGATAAAGTGTTGATTCTCGTATGAAACTGGTGCTTACTTTGAATAAAAATATAGAAAGCAAACCAGAGCAACTAGAAACCTTAGTCCATTGCGGAAAAAGTTACCCATATTTGCACTGTACTTTTTTTCCTGTGCGTCTTCTGATTTATTATCTACTTTTCTCACCTGATCTTCAGAGAAGTTGACCTGCAAAGTGGACATCTTTGCTCACTTTACCTTCTTGTTTTTGACCAATGGATGATGAGTAATGACAGAAGACTGGGCAAAGGACTATGTATGTGTTTCCTGTTTTCTTCTTTAGGCTGCCTGCATCCATGCCCTGAGCTGAGACTATGGTGATAAAGGAAGCTTTGTAGTTCATCATTTCTTTATAGGTTTTAATCTAAAACCTACAAATACACATTTTAATTGTGTCATGTATTATTTTTAATGTTGCACCAAACCTACTTTTTTAAAGTATATATTTTCTAGGAAATGTTTACTAATTTTCTATTTGAGACTGTTAAAGAACTGATTCTCAAACTGAGCTTTCATAAAATAGAAAATGATAAGTATCAATATGTATAATTCATATTTTCTTTTAAAACTTACACAATGTCAAAGTTTCTTCCTTTATAATGTTTTGGATTTTCCCCTCATTTAAAAAAACATTTGTCAGTACTCTTTATAACAAAAGTCTATATGCAAAATGACCAGAACTTATTCAATATGGACATATATAGATAGTATTTGCATATTAGTATCCATATGCCTTTCTTATTATGTTTCATATATTGAGAAAGAGATTAAAATGATGAAAGAAATAAAATTGATTAGAAAATTGATTGATTTACTAATATACTTTATGTTACATGAATGCCACGTCTGCTGAGTGTAAGTCCATGAGAAGACTATTCATTACCTAATAATGTGCTAGATCAGATGATATAGTGATGATAAAGCTCAGTCTAATATCTCTATATTTCATATACTACTTAGAATAAAAATTTTCTTGGAATAGAATTTCTCTTGAATTGGCTAAAAAAGTCATACAGTCCATGAAGCTGTCTGCAGTACCATCTGGGAAGGGATTTAACAATCTGGAAAAATAGCCTGTGGTGGAATCCTTTGCACTCACTGTGGTGGACAGCACAGACCAGTTGAGTTTTAACAGATGTGCAAAATCTTTTGCAAGTTGCCTATTATGCTTTCATGGATTCAAATGGTATAGGGTACCAAATTTGGTTGATAAAAACAAAGATGAAAAATGCAAATTCTTTGACTACAATTTTTACTAGTCTTTCATAGGATACTACATACCTACAACAGATTGTTGAAATACTTTCACATTAATAAAGCCATTGACATATTGATATGTTAATATATGTCTATTGTATTTACGAAAATAGCAAGAAAGTCACCATCCAACAAAGTTACAGCTAAAATATGAAGTTAATTTAAAAATTTTAAAGTAGTGAATGACCTAAAATTATCTTTTTAAAAGGCCCAGACGTAATAGAAAAAAGTTAGCCTACAAAACACAATCACTGCAAATTTTCAACTCGAGTCCTGATATTAAAAATATTTGAACATGTGATTTCTACCTTTTCTAACAATTTCTTCAGATATTTTATTATTTTTGTTTTTATAATAGTCTATCATTCCTCATAGAACAGCTTCTTTTAAATATGAACAATCTTTTTAGCTAATAAAATGCGAAAACAACACAGCAGAAAGAAAACACCAACACAGTCTAGACTCAGCCTTCTGCTTTGACATAGCCCAGCAACCTTCATTTATTGACAAGCTGTCTCTATTAAATAGTATTTATGAAGTAGATTCTGTTTCCATTTCTATTTTATAATTGAATTTTTACATTCCTATGACACTAATTTATCTATACTCTATAAAAATACTTAATTCAAATATTATATTCTAAACACTGAAATAAACAAATTAGACTGAATATATGTTTCTTTAAAAGAGTAATGCCTTTATTTTATTCTTTAAAAATTTTTAATGATCACACATTTGCCTTGATTGTAAGCAGTAGGTAGGACACTTTGAGCAATAGTAAAATATTAATTTACAAAAGCAAGGATTCAGTGAAACTGCCTTGTTGGAAACTTTGGGAGTTCATACATAGATGCCAACCCAAAGGAGCAGAATGAAGACCCCAAAGCCCATGAAGAGTGAGGCCATCAAGGAGAGGAGGAGCTCTTCGTAGGTATCATAAGTGTACTTGGTGGAGTTGACCTCATAAATGAAGAACCAGGCAGTGAACAACATGCCAATGGCCAAAAGAACTACAGTCAGATGAGGGGAAGACAGTCATATTCACTAGGCTGGTGTATCTGCTCATAATCTCATGCTCCATTTGCTGAGTGAAGAGTAAAAAAATATGCCTTTAATGCAGTAATTCTACTTTTATAAAACAATCCAAACTAAAATGCAGACATGTCTGTGAAAAATGTAAGCATTGTTCAGTATTTAACAAATTTGTTCAAATAATCACACAGTAATTGCAGAATATCAGAATAAACAGATTAAAGAATCATAAAAAAATTGAAAAATCATATCTAATAGACAATCATGGTTATTTTTAAAATTTATTTTCTTTAGGATTTTTCCTTCACACAATCTAATTTAAACCACATGTATAATTTCCATGTACTTCTTTTACGTTACAAAATTTTTATAAACAATTTTAAATGACTGCATAATATCCTACTATATTAATTTTCATAACCTCACTTAACATGTTTTCTTACTAGG
>NW_006442484.1:30264723-30269882 GCF_000325575.1 Pteropus alecto
AAAGATTGGATATGATCTAATTTCCTTCTACTTGAGAATAGGATCAAAAAATTTTAATGTTTTTCAACAATGGAATATCATGCAGTCAGTATCATTGACAGTGTAAATGAATATTTTTTTACAAGAAAATAAGTTTATTAATTAGAATAGATTTGCATTATCTTCACATTTAACTTGTATAATTTCAAATATAACATCAAATAAAAACAAAAATTGTATTTTTGTTAAATCAGCTTCTAAATTCGTCAAAAACTTCGTCTAATAATAAACTCAATAAAAATTAACTTATTTTGCTATTAAAATAAATGCTATTAGATGAGTTGATAAGTGTAGTAACAAACATAAAATAATTTTTCACCTGCCAAATTTTGTAGTTGTAAGTAAAAACAATATAGACTCCAGAAAATTTAAGCAGGGTCTAAGAACAAGACATTCTGGATTGAGAAATGTTCAAATAGGACAGCCCAAATCAGGACTGGTTTGTTGTAGACACCACCGGTACTGCTCCTAGACACACACTTTAATTTCCCTGCTGTTTACTTATTACTTTGGAGGTTGAACTCTGATTTTACATCTGGAATGGCTGCCACTGCTGTGTCTAGAAATTGAATGTTTCTGCCACTGCCTGTGACAACAATGGACTCACATTGTCTTTGCTTCTTCACATTGCTAGCTTACCATTCAAAATTTGAACTGTGATTGTGAACAGGTGAAAAACCTGGCAAAATGCTACTTTAACACACAATGCATTGAACTCCAACTTAAAAAATAACTTTGCTGAAAATAAGTTTATACACACAAAAAATTATAAATTACTTGAGATGGTAATATAACATCAACATATACCATGTTGCAAAATAGTGTGTCCCAAAACTAGGTAGAAAAATATAAAGATCTTATAATACATTTAATTGATATAAAATAGAAACTATAGTAAAAAGTAAGATACTGTGGGAAAAAAAGAGGCATAGTTTAAAAAATAAAGATAAAAATGTTACATATAAAAAAGTCTTATAATGGAATTTTCAAATTAAATGGATAGAAAAAAAATAATTGCTGGACAGCCAAACATAAAATTAACAATTTAAAAGTCTAAGTGGAGAAAATCCTCAGTTTAAACTCCAGAGATAAAGATGAAAAAATATAAAGGTCAAAAAGACATGGGTTAAATAGATCCAATATAGATCTAAGGGCATTAAAGAATGGAATGATAGAGATAATGGCTTGGCATTAATAGAGCCATGAATTTTCAAGTTTAGAAAATACATCTTGCACGTAACTTTAAAATTCTCAGTTAGAAACACTGTAGTAAAATGCTAGAACATCAAGCACAAAAAGAAAGTTATTTAAAAATACTAGAAAAAAATTCAAATTACTTTTACAGAATAAAAATCTTATAGTTAGTGTCTTTACATAACAATTGATGCTTTAAGATTCTTCAGTAATATCAAATTACTGAGAAAAAAACAATGATCAGTCTACAATTCTATACTTTTATAAACTATTATTCAAGAGTGAGGGCAAAATAAATACATTTTCAAATGGAAAGATACTGAGGGTATCCCTCACCAAACCACATTAAATGGACTTCTGAAGGATATTTTTTTTATGTAAGACATGAATAAAGAAGGAAGAAATGGGAAGTTAGAAACATGGTGAAAGAGAGGAACTGGAAAATATTGCAAAAGTGCTTCTCTTCCATGCTTTATATTTCCATGTTGACAGACATCTACGATGTTTTTAACCACTTACCCCATTCTCTCAATTCCATCTTTTGGTGAAAGAATGAGCTACATGAGTGGTGAGTTTTGGAGATGCTGATAACTATATTTGACTCAGTATCTTTCTTTGATGTTCTGCCTGCCTGCAAAATACTTGTAGCCCTCTCTGTAATTCCATAATATAAGCAGTGCAGGCATGTCTCTGACTAGTGGCGAAATTCAATTTGGGAGAGAGATAAAAAATATTTAGCTTATGTAATAAGCTATGTTTTCCATTTTAACATCATTAGTACTATATAATGTATTAATCTACCTAACTTTTGATTAATCTCCATCTGCCTGACTTTATCTCTTAATTAGTTTCTAATTGTTTATTTACAAAAGGAATATTATCAATTTCTGGTGCAAAAGCTGAGAACTTCAATAAATTGACCCAAACAGCCATTTGGGAAGCATAATACTTGCAGTTGAACCATATTAAGGAAAGCTTTAAAGTTTAAAATTGGTAAGAGATTGTTGCATAAGATTTTGACCTTGTCAGATTCTTAAGTTTATAATGGTTGTGTACACAGTATTTTTATTTTAAGTTAAATCTGAAGGCACTGACCTTAGGATGTATGAGTGCTTAAATTGGTTTTTGCACATGAGTGGTAGAACTTGACAGCCTTCCAAATAGAGGACTGGCTTCCCAAGTCATTAATGATTAGAAAAGGCCGACTCAAGATTTAATCATATAAATAAAGAAAGTTGATAATGTATGCTATTTTTAGACATGAGAGTGTATTTTACTGCTTTTTTTTTGGCTTTCTCAGCCATATTAGCTCTAAGGGAGGCCAGGGACTTTAAACCGTAAAGACAGTTTTGTTTCATGTTTAAGTATTGAACATACATTAGTTTTAAATTGTAGTTGTCAAGGAGAGCCAGATGAACTGTCCTTATTTCTCTTTCTCTTTAAATGGTGTTTTAAACCACATTAGAGGTCAAGAGAAGAAACTCTAAGAAAGACTACCCTTTAATTTGTATAATTAGTCTATAGGTTGAGAGGAAAATGGAGGATGCTTGCACTAGAATAAATTTACAGATTTGTCAAAGGATAAGATGGCAAGTGAAGTGTTGTAAGCAAAAGCATGTTCACAAATACAGAAGCAAAGATCAGTGAGATAATACTGGAAAAAATGAGTCTTAGGAGGAAGATGTTATAAGCTAATTTTGTTGTTGCTTTTAATAAGGAACCAATGCATATTGTCTATTGAGAGATCAACAATATATTATGCAGTAAATAAGTATGAAGGTAATTAAGAAGAACAAAATTTCAAATGAAAAACTAATAAACTAAAATAGTGAAAGAATAGATTATATTATGGAATTAAAAGACTATTAAGATAATTAAAAGACATTAAAGAAAACCTGTTCAGACCAAATCATAAAATTTAAATCTTTCCTATTTATATGAAACACAGCTAAAAGACTAAAAACATTAAAAATAAAATTATAGGTAACATGTAGTAGGCAAATATAAACAGAAAAATATGTACTGTGATCATGTTATCAATTAAGATAGAATTCAGGAAATAAGTGCACATTATTAAGTGAAAGACTACAATTAAAAAAGAAGACATAACACTTCTAAATACATATTTTACATGTACAAAACCTAGAAGCTACACCAGTGTAGCAGAAATTAGAGGAAACAAAACAGATTAGTAATAATCAATTTTATATCTGTGAAAAAAAAGAGTTTGTTGATAATGCATATAAAAATAACAACTGTACAATGAACCAATATGATGATGAAACTTCATAATAGAGAGCATGTCTTTTTTTCAGGAGACCACGGAAAATATGCAAACATTAAGATATATTTGGCTATAGAGAAAGTCTTCTTTTATTTTGTTAAATGCAAAAATACTGGCACTGTCCTATGGTAACACTGCAAATAATAAATTAATAACAAATCCTAAGCAAGTTGTTTCAACTTGGTCATTACAGAGCTATTTATGAAATAACTCATGTCAAGTAAGAATTACAAACCATGTTAATAATTTTTAGGGAAAAAAATTAGGAAAACAAATATTAAAATCTGTGGGACACTGCTAAAGCAGCTCTCAAAGGAAAATTCTTAGTCACAAATATTTAATTTGATAATATAAAATACCTCTAACACATAAATTAAGCATGCTACTCATAAATTCCAGAGAAAGAACAAAAATAACCATGACAAAAGCAGAATAATAGTAAAGATACATCCAGAAATTAATGTTATAAAAGAGAAAAATAATAGAATAAATGTTTTTTTACAATAATAAGTAAATCAGATATATTATTTAAGAGAAAATAAAAATGACAAAGAAGAAATGTTCTAAAAACAGACATTTTAACTTTATTTCTTTCTAACTACTATGCTTTTTCTTTTAAGCCTTACTACACTCGCAAGAACCTCCAGTGAGTGCAATGTGGAATTAAAGGCATGGTAGTAGGATCATTGTTTCATTCCAGTTTTCAGGCGGAACACTTTCAGTATCTCACTTATTAAATATGATACCGTTTATTAGATTGAGGAAGTTTTCTTTTATTCAAATTTTGCTAGGAATCTTTGCATGAATGGATTTTGACTTTGACAAATGATATTTCTTATATCTGTTTAAAGAATGATTTACTTTTCTCCATTTTTAATGTTAACATAAATTACATTCACTGATTTTCAAATGTTAGGGCATTTTTGTCTTCCTGGAATAAATCCTATTTGGTTAGATGTTTTTTCTTTTTCTATATTACTGTATTTAATTTCCTAATCACCAGTTTAAATTTTTCATATAAATTTTCATTAGAAATATTGGCCTATAAAATATTTTGTTATGACTATATAAACTTTTGAAATGAAGATTATGTTGACCTAAAAAGAGATGAAAAGTACTACTCATGTTAAAACTCTTGAATATGGTTTACTTTTTTTTTACACAAAGGTTTTTAATAAGCAATTCAATTGTTTTAATAGGTACCAGAGTATTTTAAGTGTCCTTGTTAGTTTTAATAAATTGAGGTTTCAAAACATAGTCAATTTTACTCATATGTGAAGTTTATTGGTATAAAATTATTTAGAACATTTTACAATCTTTATAAAAATTGCTATTAAATATACAGTGATGTTGTTGCTCTTTTATTAGGTATATAAATGTTACTAGTAGCACCTATATTTTGATTTTTATGTTTAGTATTTTATAATGTCTTCCTTGGCTTGTTTCATTCTACTTTCCTCCCATCCTCCTTCTCTCTTTTCCTATCTCTCCCTTTCTTCCTTCCTCCCTTCCTTCCTCGCTCCCTTCCTTCCTTCCTTCCTTCCTTCCATCCTTCCTTCCTTCCTTCCTTCCTTCCTTCCTTCCTTCCTTCCTTCCTTCCTTCCTTTCCTTCTTTCCTTCTTTCTTTTTTCAGAAACAGCAT
>NW_006442484.1:30271933-30275103 GCF_000325575.1 Pteropus alecto
TTCCTTCCTTTCTTCCTTCCTGTCTGTGTTCTACCTTGTTTATTAGAAAAGATTGCAATTCTTTTTCCAACTTTGCATATTTTTGTCTAACTTTTAATTTTTAGCATTCTGGATCTCCTTTTCTTTATGAATATCTTTTATATTCAGCCGAGTTAAGTTTTCCTTTATAAGCAGATCTGAACATGATTTTTTGTTAATCGTGGAGATAGGGCACTTAATTACTGAAATGACTCATATTGTTTACCTTTACTTGTTCATATTAATATATAAAAATAAATGAATGTTTAAAAATATAATATATAATTAATATACTATAAAATGCTTTCACCATGCTTATTTTTAGTATATATAATATTTCAGATGATTTGCATTTTTTTCTAGTTTTACTTTTATATAATAATCTTAGTTCCTATTTATTAAAATATATTTTCCATCAATGCTATCCTTCAAGTAGACTCTGAGGGAATAATAACAGCTTATTACAATGATTATTACATCATATATAGAATATTATATTATAGTCTTCTTTATTTTCTACTAAAAGTAATTAGATTAATAAATTCTTTCTCTTTCCTTCTTGCCAGCATCTAATTTACTTCCAGTTAATATCTATAAATAACTGAAATTAAGGATATTCTACATTTCACACATACTATCTTTACTTTTTTGTTATTTGTTTTATGCAAATTTTCCATTGCATGACATTTACATAGTATTCTGCTTTTTTATCTACATTACTTAATGTTATGTATTTATTAAATACATCAATACTCACCACCAAAACTTATGTAGAAACTGTTTCTATGATATTTTTATCTGAAAGTTATCCTCTTAAGCATTCTCAAGAAAATGTGTGTCAGAGGAATGTTGTCTGAATTCACAAATGTACAGAAAATTGACTTGAACTTTTAAGTGACTTGATCTTTTGGTTGGTTGCTAAAAAAAAGTATTTTTCTCTATCTTTAAAGTACAATAGATTCACTAAAATAGGTCTTTGTGTTGACTGTTGAAAGTATAATTTCTGTAGTACATTGAAAATCTTTTCAACTTGCACACTTACTTTTTTCTTTTAATTTAGAAATCTTGCTGCATTATAATTTTTAGAATATGCTTTGTTCTGTTGCTTGACTTCTTCAAGGACTTTAGTTACACATACAGCGGATTTTTGCATGTTTTCTCTCTTCCTTCATTTTTCTCTCAATTTATATTTTTCTCAAATGTTCATCTGTTTTCTTGTTTATTTTTTTCTTTTTTATTTTCATTACAATACTGTCTTCTTATGCTTACTGTAATTAGTCTTTTTTTTTTTTTGGTTTGGACAAGTCATTTGTTTCTTCCATCAGCATTTCAAGTTCAAAGCGTTCCAAAAGCAAAATAAAACAAAACAATAAAAATTCTTGGCCGTTATGTTACATTTCTTTGTATCTTTTACTATTTTATTTGGTCCTCTCACAAACCATCTGAAGTAGGGTCAAAAAGGATTATTACCTCCATTTAATAAATAAGGTAACTCAGGCACAGAAAGATTGCATGAATTGCCTAATACCACATAGTAGCTTTTGGCAGAGGCAAGATTAGAACCTAAGGTTCCTGATCCTTTGGCAATGCTCACATTGCTGCTCTTCAAATTCATTCACACAGTGGCTAGTAATTTAGTCTTGATTTCTAAAGTTTATTCTTCCTTTTTTCTAATATTTATCTCTTTATTTACTTTTTCCTTGTTAATTTTCTATTTTCATTACTATATTTTCCTTGCTCTTGTGTTTATTGTAGATTAGAATTGATTTCTAGAATTTTTCTTAATTGTTTTCCCTGAACACAATTGTTTTTCTTTTCCTATCCTTTGCTGTTTGGTTGTCTCATCTCTAAACTTCTCTGTTATGATTTTTGTCTTTTTGTTGTTGTTATTTCATGATGTTTTTACACTTTAAGTTTATTTTAAAATTGTAGGCAATAATTTTATCTATTTTGTGACCATAATTTTTTTCGATTTATCTTTCATTATCTATAACTACATAATTCAATGTATTGTCTTTTTTCTCAACAATATACTTTTAGAGTATGACAATAATCTTTTTATTTTCCTATGCTTATGTGAGATGTATTTTATCAAAACTTTTAAGTGAAATTTCTTGAATGAGGAAATGAGATGGTCAATTTTATAGTTTCACTGATCAAGAACTACATCTTCTGTTATTAATATGAATATTTTTTAAAAGTTCTCCCATAGATACTTTCATACTTCTGAGATCTGTTTCTCATAAAACTTTCTTAACTCTAATGTCTGAACTTTTTTTCTTCTTTACATTTAGTGTTCTTGTTATGCTCCTTTTCTCAACTCCCATTTTTTTTTTCTCCCATAGTCTTGGGTCTCTATCCTCTGAAAAAGAATATTTGGAATATTTTTGATATTTTAATGTAGTATAACTAACTATCTTAGTTTTCTCAGGATGATTTTAACACTGAAAGTCCTGCATCCAGAAATACCCCTCAGTTAAGGGTAAATTGAGAAGTTTGGTCACCCAATCTTAATGTCTATTCTACTCCAAAACTAGAGTAGTACCTGTCAATTTAATATCTGTTCTACTCTGATAGCCTCATAGTTCTTTAGTGAGTTCTTTAAGTCTTTTCTGTAGTCTTTTGCAAATTAGAGTTTGTTGAACCTTTTCTAATTTGTTGTTCTTTTCCTCGGTCTATGTGCTGAGGATTCCATTCTATGAAGATATTTTCCTTTGAAAGGTAGTTATTTATTGGCTATGTCTCTATTCAAGTACTCTTAGATTCTTCTCCATTTACCTTATTCTACTAACTCTCCAGAAGTGTTAACTTGTGTGGGTTCTAATTTGGTGATGATTAAGCCCTATCCAGTCATATTTATGGTTTCTAGATATCGCTAATCGCTTGTGCTTCTTTCTTTCTTTTTCCTATTATATTAGTGAGTTTGGTCAATTTAAAAAATACTATTAAAAGTATCTTGTCCTGACTCAAAATTCCTAGTAGTTATAAATACATGCTTTTAATGAATATCTTTGTGATACCTTTGTGTAGCATAAAAATTCCCCCATTATTGTGATAATCATCAATAGAATATGTTGAGACAACTTTGACATTGAAAATTTGCATAAATTGGTTAATTTTATCACTTTTTTCTGCATTTCATCTTTAAAGAA
>NW_006442484.1:30275165-30300485 GCF_000325575.1 Pteropus alecto
TTTCCCAAGTAGACTAGGAGAAAAATAAAATGTTAATTTACCAGAAACATTTCCAGTGGATTTGGAACTATTTGCATAAACCTACTTAAGATTCATTACAGATTCTCTTCTCTGAATAATACAATAGTCTTGAGATGTACAAAACTGGCCCTCTCCTTCTGACATGCATTAATCCCTTGGCAAGATGACTTACTTTAGTAGCATAAAATTATTCAAAATAAAGAGCTTATTTGAAATTGGAGAATCTATGACACCCACTATTAATGAAATAAAAACCTTTAGAAGAAGTTAGTAACCCTGTTAAAAAACATATCTCCAAGGGATGGTTTATTTAACTATCATAAGCACTTCTAATATGAAGAATTTCTTTAGCAATTAAGCCTTTAGAACAGGTGATCCTTCTTCCATTCCTATTTTTTTCTAATTCTGGCATCTTGAACAGTTAATTGCTTCCTCTGTGTGTATTAGAATCTTGTAAAAGGCATAAACATATAAACTCTATTGCAATAGGGTTGTACTTCTACAGAATACCAATCAATATTTTAAATATGCTGTCCTTGATAAAAATAAATTTCCACAATTTTGATAACCAAATAAAGAACCAAAATAATATGTAACCTTAAAAAAAGTTAGACATCCATTTAAAGAAAAATAGGTTTTCTTTAAACAAAGAGTAAAATAGGATTGAGATGACATCAAATCTAGAAAATTTGGTCATTTGATGTTAGAAAGATCACCAGTTAGATGTTTCTTTCAAAAATGTAAATATAATAACTGAATTAAATAAAGTCTTTGACATCCTTTTTTGACCAATAAAAATAGAAAAAAATAAAAGAAAAAAAATATGGGCCAATCAAGAGAAAAGAATGTAAAAATCAGGAATATTTTTAGAAGCAGACAAGCCTCTAAAGAAAGGATTGGGAATAAAATTCATATTACTAGGAAGCGTTTGTTATCTGGACGCCTTTTGGTAACAAATTTATCTTGCCAATGAATTGAATTACTTTCAATGCCATCTTTCCATCGACAACCAGTATATCAATTTAAATTAGTATTAGTAGCTACTCTCAGGAATATATGTGCCAAGGATAGCATTCTAGTGAGAAAGTAAAAAACAGTGGGCTTCATCATAAAAAGTGAAAAAAAATCACGCACTTCTTCCTTTAGGTTAATTGGGGCTTACTTAAGTGGATTCTCAAATTTTTTTAAAAGTATTTCTGTATAGGAAATACAGTTTTAACAGTCAAAGAAACTGCTGCTATTTCAATTTCTATGATTTTTTTAAAAAAACAAGTGACTTAAAGAAATATTACATTTGGATGTTTAATTTTAGACAAAATTAAATTAACTCATTAATATAGTCAATATAAAACTCTTTTAAATATTGCATAAATGAAAGAAGTTAACATATTTTATTTTATCATGCATTATATTAGTATTCTATTCCTCACCTTCCCATAACATAAGGTTTTGGTTTCCCTCAAAGGTAGTAGGTCATTCATTGGAATGTTAAGATATTTATTATTTGAATTGGAATTATAAAATAAACTTCAACTAATGTCACCAACATTGTTGTGATATCTGGACAAAATATTCACCATAGAAAGTCATCATGATATTTCTAATATCTCTCTCAGACAGTATATGCAGTTTTGTACATTCAGACCATCATGCTTGTCATAAATAACACAAGATGATAATCCATGCAGAAGAAAATAGAAGAGGAAGTTAAAATAAATACTCTTCATCTACCATTGTTCCAACGTGGGACCATTTAACTTCAGCACAGACAGTAATGCCTATCATTGACATTTCAAAAGAGAACTGAAAACATTGTAAACCATTTTCTGATATAAGAAATTATGGTACCCAAACAATGCTTCAGTCTTTGAGGAAAAGGCTGATGACTTAACATAAAACAAAGCTCATAATAAAATATGTTACTTCCCGTTACAGGACACATGTGAAAGTTTTCTAACAAGAAATTCGGCTTCTTTTTCTAAGATTCTCAGATTTTTTTTTAGGCTGTTTTTGTGTCTACAAAATTGAATATAATTCAGCATGAAGTAATAGTAAATGATGGTACAGTAGCAAAACTAAATATCCAGTAACTATTACAAAATTACCAATCATATTTTTAAGTCATATGCAATACTGATAACTTTTTTATTTTATATTAAGTATAAAATACAATATTTAGTATATTGTAATTTAAATAACAATTTCATGTTTAGTTTTGATATCCTTAGGAAAAAAATATGTTTAAAATGTGCCTAATTCCAATTAAAAGGTAACTGAGTAATATTTTGAGACTATTGATGATAAAGATTTCAAATGGAAAAATAATCTTGCCTAACTATTAATAATGTATGTGAACATGCTAAAAATCCTTCAGGAATTGGATTTATATTCAAAGTGTATGTGTTTGTGTATATGTGTGTTGAGCTACTTTTGAAGACGGAAAATCTACAGGGCTGTCAGGCTTTCTATCCAATAGAGTTGTTCAAAAGTACATTTTCATAGTTCAATTTGCTACCACTGGCCAAAATAATGTGACACTTAAAGAGTGATGTGATAAATTAATTGATTTCTCCACATCACCAGACACAAAGATGTTTCTTTTATATCTATGGAAGCAACGTGAGGTTCTGGCAACTGACAGGATTGTAAAAATATTCATCAGGCTTTTCTTCAGCAATAAGTTTCTACAGAAAACAAATATTCCTGAGATTTTTACACAGTACAAAAGTATTCTATTTATTTAACTTTTGATAGGGAATACCTGAGGTATTTAGATATGGAATAATCTAAGGAAATGATATAGAGCAATCTTATCTCACTCAAAATGCTCATTCCATACAGATTAAAACACTCAGCTAATTTATTTATATGAAAATTCTATTAGTTTTTTTAATATTCTCAATGAGTATTTTCTGTTCAAAATAACAGACTAGATGCCATCTCTATTTAGCTACAGAAGAATAATCTCTAAGAAACTTTGGACATACTGTGACTAATTTTTTTGAATGAGTAGCTCAAATTGTTTGAAATTTATCAACGGAGAGGTAATATTACTGTTTATTTATAATAACATGAATTTTTTTTAAAAAAGGAGTCAAAACTCCCTTAAGCTGACAGGCTGCCGAGCTATAACTGGCAGAGCAAGTACAGAGAGATTCAATGTGAAAAGTGGAAGATAATGTGCTCACACACTAATGGGCACTGAACTAGACATAGGCTCATTTTTCACATCATGTCATCTCTAAGGTTTGAATAAAAAGTAATGGCCAGAATGAGCCTGGCTCTATCTCAGACATTATCATTTGCCTCCTCGGTTTTATTTATGTTGACTTGTACAGTCTAAAAATATGACAGTCTTTGGGCCTCTGGATCACTCAGAGTGATAATACACAGCACATTACACTGTTGGTGACAGGTTCTGTTCTCTTGGATGGCATATGAAAGGAACGCATCTCTTTCCGTCATTTCAAATGCTATAAACTGACAGAATAAAGAATCTTGCAGAGGGGACATCACAAACCCTGTCTGTTATGATTTTATGAGATAAACTGGAGTTTCTAGGGTATCTTGTTCAGGAAATTAGTGTCAGTCAAACTTTAGTGTGTGTGTGCATGTGTGTGTGTGTGTGTGTGTGATGTTTTAAGAGATAAATAGCAGACTCTGGAAAAGTAGCCTTGCTCTATTTCATACAGCAAAACCACCCAAACCACATGTTCAATTTGGAGAAAAACTATGGTTGTTCTCTCTTTAAAAAGATAGCTCCTGGGTTACCCCAGTTAAAGTACAATAAACTATCTATGGCTTCAATGAGAAATAAATGTCCATGTATGGACAAGATCTTTAAAAAAATCTCTAGCCTGATTGTGTGAAAGAATAAATCAGTGCTTTTAAATATTTTGGAAGGCTCATTTTTTGCTAAATTGCTAACTTAATGTCCTGTTGAACTATAAACATGCCAAGACTATAATGTTTTTTTCTTGGTACATTTATTCAAGGTTTTATCTTCTTTCTCTTTATTTCAGTAACTGTTACTAAATTGATTTACAGTAGTTTGAATTTAACTGAAGACACCACAAAAATATCACTAAAGTAGATAATAATATGCAGAATTTTATTAATTTATCCTAAACCGAATAGCATATGGATTTTCTACTCTTACGTTTTTTAAAACATTACAGTGTCATAAAAATTTACAGGTACTTGAATCATAATCTGCCAATTGTCATAGCTTTTTCCCATGTAATTTCAAGTACTTCTATTATAATAAATGTTCCTTGCATGACTTAAGTTTAAGTGATTATTTAAGTTAGACTTGCTCGTTGTACTTTTCTGTCCATTTCCATGTTTGAAACTTTTTTACTGTCAAGATGAATAGAAATGAATGTCAAAGATTGTTTAACACGTACATTTATAAATGATCTTTTATTCAAATTTTTTTTATTATGAACTCACTAAAAAATGTATTTCCAACTAGATTTGACCACATAGTTGTATTTTAAGTATAAGTCTAATGATTCAGTTGACTTGATACTAAGCCATAAAGAATGTTTTAAAAATTAAATGTTGTAAGTATAACCACACATAATGTGATTAAATAAAGAAAATGATGGTAAAAAGCAATGAGAACTTACTTCATGTGTGTTTCTTCTATCTCTCTGGATGTCTTATTAATCAATTAATACATATGTTGCATACTATAGAACAATATAAATCTAGGCTTCTCTTTTAAAAGGAAAAAAAGAAATAGGAAACCTCTAGTTAGAAAAAAATATGAACTTTTCTTTTAATATGTTTACAGAAAACATGTCAAAGGTGTGGTTCATCATCCCACAGGTGGATTTGCAGAATTTTCTGGTGTTTGGAAGATTGATTTGAAATTCTCTGAATTGTGGGCCTGCAGAATTATCTGACTACTAAGCACCCAGGCATCACCTTCCATTAGTGCATTTTCCTTCACACAATTCCAGGCATCTGAGAACCACTTGCCATATTCTATTATACAGGCACTATTTTGTGTTGCTTTGCGAAGGATTTAAAAGGAGAAATGAGTGGAGGAATTAAAAAAGGCTTAATAGCATTAATTTGTAGTGGGATTGTCTCAGGGTTTTTATCTTTTAATTTTAGAATTGCTCAGTTTTTTTCCTCGATCAAAGAATTTTTATGAGGCCCTGCATTAATCTGTAAATTACTCTTCAACTGGGAGCTCTTTGCTTGCTTTCTTCTTCTTCGGGGTAACTTTAGGACTTGAACATTGTCTATATTCCTTTACTTAACACTGCATCATTGTATCATGTAGCTTAATGCCCTTTTTTGTACCTGTCCCCAGGTTCTCTCTCTCTCTCTTTCTTTCTCTCTCTCTTTCTCTCTCTCTCTCTCTCTCTCTCTCTCTCTCTCTTTCTCTTTCTCTCTCCCTCCCTGTCTGATGGTCAAAGAACTACTTTCTTAACGAAACTAGCTACCTCCCTTGGGATGAGGTTTGTTGAAAGCATCTTTGGCTCCTGAAGATGGACCTCAGCTTTGTAAGCATGCATTCAACAAAGAGCTTTTGGAATCTCGAATGTTTAATAGAAGCAATGCTGTTATCCTAGCAAACAACAATATTTTAAATAATGACAAAATAGCACTATATTTCCTAAATACATACTGGTCTGATAAAACTCATTCATTAGTGGAAATTAGAAATAAATGATATAGCTATACATATAGTGACATATATATGATATGATAAGTGGTATTTGATAAGTGATATATATGATAAGTGATATATATACACACATATACCAATAATATTAACATATTTAACAGAGAAATTCTTCAAGTGAATATCCTTTTATTATATATGAGGGAAAAAAATAAGACAAATTGGGACACTTAAAAATCGCTTACCCAGTTGGTATACACAAATGTATACATAATGTAATCTTCTTTTTCAAATTGTTTCAAAGTAAATATCTGTCCATACAGAAAAGAGAATGAATTGTATGTAGTCCCTAACGGAAATCTTCAAATGTACAATGTTCCATATAAGCAGTGCCGTGACTAACCACCTGGTAGCACAGAAACATGGAAAACACAGTCACTTGCTGAGGCTTACTGTAAAAGTCATTTTTCCTCTTGGCAACGGGAATTGCTGCCCAATCCCATTAGGCTTCCACCTCCTGTCCTTAGATTTACTTCTGCTTTTCTTTGTTCAGGTCTTATCCCTCAGCGTCAATGTTGAACTCACCGCCCAGAACGAGTAAGCCTCTTCCTTGTAGTCTGTGCATGGAGTCATCAGGTTAAGGGTGTATCTACTCCATTTCTGATAAATGCCAGTTTTATCTGGCCCATTTCTTTTGTATGTCTCTCAGTTAGATAGCAGGGTTAGAACATATCAAATCTTGTATTCTCCATGTCCTTTTATTTTGGAAAGCTTTTGAGAGCTTAACATTTCTCTTTTTCTTGTTGTTCAGACCAAGCCATTCCCTTCTGAAGCCCTTTACTGGTGGCCTCTTGCCTCCTATAGCAAATCCAGGCATCCTCTTGTCATCTTTAAGGAACCCACCTCAATCTCGCCTTTCCGTCCTTGTATGCACTGCCTTAGCTGTTACTTTTATCTCTACTCAATTTTAACCATGTAAACAGAGTAGAATCATTATGACAGTTAATCAGGAAATCAAGTGAAATCAAAGATAAATCCAAACAGTTTTAAAAAGAATGGAATCCAAATTCCTCCATTCTAAAATCTAATAAATATTTACTAAGACTTTAACTTCTTACAACATAAAAACCTTTTAATTCACCAGGCATGCTTTATCCAAACATTAATGAGTGTTGTATGTATGTATGTATGTATGTATGTATGTATGTATGTATGTATATGATATATATGATATAATTCAACCAATTGTCCTTAGCTTCTAGAGCATTTTGTTTAACTCTGTATCAATTTAAAGGACCGTTAAGGTCTGTGTTCCAAATCCTTTATTTTTCTTCTCAACTTCTAATAGGTGATTGAATCCACTTTTATATACTATTTACAAATAATCTTCCAGCCTCTGCATAAAACCTTTTAAATGTTTTTTTCTTAGAAAATCCATTTAGTTTTAAGTAGTTTTATTTTAAGAAAAATTTTTCTTAACTTGAATTAAAATCTGTCCCTCAGCAACATTCCATGGTTGGATTTTATTCTCATTTCTGGAATCATACAAATCATGGCTCAATAAGTTTTCACACACTGTCTTTCAAATATTTAAAAATATTTGTTGTGTCTTGCCTAAATTCTCCAGGTTAAATAAACTCACTAATTACACTAAGCATTATATAATTTTGGGAAGTCTTTCACAATCCTCCTTTATATTCCCTACTCCTATTTATTAAAATTACTCTCAAAATATAGCCCCCCAAACTGAGTATGATTGTGTAGCCACATCACATTGATTATGAAGCTAAACAAAACTCTAATGTGATTCTTAAATGGATTTTTTCTACACGAGCCTTCTTTACTGTATTGTTGTAAACTTAGACCTTTTTTAGACTCTAGAGTAAGGGGACTTGATATTAATTATTATTACATTTTAACCATATTGGTTTATCTATTTATTTTTGGCTTGTAAATGTTTTTTAAGGTATTGTTAATAACTGAACATTTTCTATATCTCATTCAGACTCATGCAATTCACAAATGTGATTGGTATGCTGAGTGCTCAGCAGTCTTTAATAAAAGTGTAAAAAATTTTAAAATTGATTTCTTTACAAACCTAGAAATTTATCTTGATCAAGAAGACAAGCTTCAATTAATATAAAGGATCACAAAATATCAAAACTCTTTTTTAACTATGATGATAGTGAAACTTTGCTGTAATACTACCTTTAGATATTTAGAAATAGTAAGTTTACACATTTTTATAATTATTTATTTTCATGTATCATTTTTATCTTTGAAAAATTGTAAAAGTAGACAAAATTTGAAATATCTGACTTTATCTGTTCAAAGAAGTTATGCTCAAAGTTTCTAAAGTATTCTGTTGGATAGGAAATATTCCTAAAGTTTCTTCTAAATGGCCCTCCTGGTACAGAAATTATCAGTATAATAAGACCTGAATAAGAACCAAAATAGGAATATAAGAGGAAAATATAATAGTTCATTTAGTAATGTGAAAGTAAGGATTTCTAGATTCATATACATACCCCTTATATAAGTATCAAAAACTTAGGTGACAAGACGGAATTCCAGGTAAGCAAAACCAGACATTTCATTGAGATTTACCTGTGGCTTTGGTCAAGTCACTTCATCTCCTGTCAAGTTTTCCTAATTATGAAGAAAACTAATGATATGTCACTTCTTTCAAGAAAAAAAAAATTTTTTTTGAGTTAATAAATGTTCAGTGAGCAATTTAATGATCAAACACAATGGGCAAAAGACAGTTTTTATTATAGTGGATACTCGCAGCCTTATGTAATCTGCCAGTCTACCATTTGCGGCTTTGGCACATGCTTACTGAAAATAGCAGGCCAGTTTGTGAGCTGGCGCAGTCTCAACAGAGCAGATGGGCATGCAATGAAATAACTAGCAAAGAGACCTTGTTTCAACATCAAATATGTCTCCTAAGGGCCAGATTCCTGGACAAGGTTGTTTTAGTGATGCTGCTGCAACAAAGGTACAACATAGTATATCTTCTTTGCATTAAAGACTTATTTCAGGCATTTGCCCATTTCAGATATTAAAAAATTAATATTTGAAAGTCACGATGGCTTAGAATCTTCTAGTTAAGAGTTTTGAAACACCACTGAAGAATAAGATTTAAATAATACTCATTATTATTATTAGTTTTTAATGAAAATAATCTAGTTATCTGGCCCGCCAAGGAAATGGGGGATTTACTGTATAGGAAATGATGATACTCAAAGTTTTGTAATTCTATAGTGTCTCAAAGGAATGGCGTTAACTGAGCTCTGTACTAAACCAAGATATTCCAGATATTTTTGAAAAGTAATACATCCACATTGCAAGTTGAAAAGAGTAGAAACTCATCAAAATTAACAGGAAGTTCAAATAATTTTCAGCTATCATCAAATGGGAGCCTTTCATATTTTAGTCAGAATTACGACTATAATCAGAGAAATCTGGTGAAATATATGTCTGGGGAGGCAAATGCAAACCTTAAAATTGATAGAACAGTTCACATGTTAAAAAAATAAGTAAATTATTAAAGTGTTTCATAGAATGATCTGAATTTACGTTGTTCTGTAGTAAGTTTTAATATACTATGTTATGAATATTAATTTCATTGTGATTTCTGGATACATCATAAGCCCATCAACATTGGGAAGATTTTTGAGAATTAAATTAAGAACAAAAACTAAAATAATACATACATATGGCAAAAAGGCAATAAGACAATGAAAGTGCAAGTTTTTTACTCTACAGGAAAATCGCTAGTGCCTCTCTGAATATGTAATCACTTAATGTCTTGTATTTGTTCAGAAACACTTGATGTGTGTTTTTTAAATTTAAATTGTTATTTATGTTTATATATTTAAAATATCTCAGATCTCTGCATATGACACATGCACATCTATTTTTAATAGCTTTATATTAATTATTATTTAACATAACTGAAATTTATCTAAACAATCCCTCATTAGTGGCCTTGTTAATATCTGAAAAGGCTCTCATTACTGATCTTTTTCTGAAATTTCTTGGGTATTGTCACATATTTATTCCCCCAGATGAACCCTAGTGTCATTTTGTCAAGTGCCCCCCAAGTAAAAAGGCTGATGGAATTTTAATTGGTATTGAATAGAATTTATGAATTTAATTTAGGGAGAATTATAACAGCTTTTTATCAAAGAACATTTTCTTTCTTACTATTCATTAAAGACAATTTCTATCTCAATCATATATTGTTTGTCATACAATAAGTCAGAGACTTATAATATTTTTCATATTGATTCAGTATATCTCTGGTTAAATGTACTTTTATTTTTATTATTAATATTAATATGTTACAATATAATTTTTATTTTGTTATTTTTAACCTGCAATTGTTTGTATGTAGGAAGGCTGCTTTTTATCTATTAATTGGCTTATCATCCATATTACTAAATTCTTTTATTATTTGTTGATTATAGCTTAATCTCAAATTTTCTTGCTTATATAGTCATACAATCTCCTTACAGATTTGTATACCACTTATTTCTTCTCTTCTCTAATTAAGCTGGCAGATTTTCCAGGATATCGTTTAATAATACTGATAAAATAAATATCCGTTCCATTTCTATCACTTAAAAGAAAATGTGTTTTGTGTTAAATTGTTAAGCTATATATTAGGTTTTAGTTTTTAATAGCTCCATCTTATGTTATAATGTCAGAAATAACCCATTTATTTTAGATATTAAAGTTTTTTTATGTATTCTTTCATTTGGGGGATAGATTGCATGGTTTGTTTCCAGTAACTTTTTCTCATTCTTTTCATGCATTTCCTACCCGACTATCTTTGGGCTAAGCCATGTGACTTGCTTTGACCAATGATACATGGGTATAGAAGCTTTAAATGGGTTTGTGTTATTACATCTAACCCTGTCCCTTTCTCCTCTATCATTAGAACAGCATGTTCCAGATGGGTTACTCCTTCAACCTGAGTCCAGTTAGAGAATCCAGTCAGCCCAATTCAGCTCAACATAGCCTAGCAGAGCTCAATAGAGTCCTTCTATATTGCAACCCATAGAACTCGTGTAGTGTGAGCGAAGAGCAAATGACTTAATTTTTATTTACTCTTATGTAGATAATTTCAGTCTTCCTAAATGTCTTTACTCACTTGTTAATTAATATATTATTTTAGTATGTTTTCCAGAAGGAAATGATCTTTACATGATTAGGATGAAAGCTACCTATCCACGAAATGTTATTTTATATTTACAACTTAATTTGATTTGATATTTTCTTTTAGAATTTGATATCCTTTTTAATAAGTGAAATTTATAGTTATTTTGGCTGGCTGGCATTTGCATCTTTGTTAAATTTTGCTATCAATGCTATGATAAATTCGAAAAAAGAATTTAGAAATTTTTTTTTTGAAAATTAAGTTTGGATAAGTTCAAATGGCATTTGGATTTATTTATTCACTTTTTATTTGTAAGAATTTATCAACAAAACAATCTAGACCTTTATTTTTTATAGGGCACTCTTTGATAATCTTTCAATATTATCTTATATAGTGGTCTATTAAAGGTTTATGCATATTTTACTAAAAACATATTTCACTTAGATTTTCACATTTATTTGTATAGTGTTTTACAAAATACTCCCTTATAATTTTTTCCATTTTTCTTCTTATATTTAGTTATTTCCTTATTCTCATTTATCCATTCATTTACCTGGACTACTTAAATAGATCTATCTTTCAAGCTTATGCATCTTATTGCCTAAACATCACACAATGTCCAAGGACATATATTTAAAATAGAAATTACATTAACTTATTCTTCCGATTAATCATTGCCATAAAATTTTCATTAAAACTACCATTTGCCTATTTTGTAACACATCTTTATTCTCTTCATTAAAACCAACTTTCTTTCTGGCTTTGAACACATCAAACTTATCCTTGGGAACTTTGCATTTTCTGTTCCTTCTGCCTAGAACATTCTTCCTCTGGAGCACAAGTTCTTGACCTACTACACATCAGAATCAACTGGGATGTTGTAAAAATTCTGATGCCTGGGACCCACCCTCAGAGATTCTGATTTAATTGATGTGAACACAATTTAAAAATTGAGATTTTTAAAAAAACTTTTCGGGTGCTTTTAATGTGTAAAAAGGCTGGAGATCCACTGCCTTATGTTCTCAACCGTGAATACACGTTATAACTACCTAAGGAGGTTTAATATATAAAAAAGCCTGTGCTTCAATAAAACCAGAATTTTGGAAATGAAAGAAAGGAGCATTCAAGATATTTTTCAGAATCTCCCTGTGTTACTCCAATGTGCAACTGGATAGATGTATACTGACCTAGATATTCCTTTCCTGGCTCTTATCTATTTTTAGATAATAATTCACCTGAGAATAGTCTTCTTAGGCCATACTTTTTAATGTACTTCCACATCATTCACCCTCAATCTTAATATTATATAGGTTATATTTACTGTTTGTTTTTCAGAACTTATCACTATCAAAAAATATGTTATCTGTTTCTTTTTAGCCTGATGTTTTCTGTTGGTATGCCTCCTCCATTAATTATTAACTCTTGTGATCCAAGTGTTTAGAACAATATCTATGATTAAACTTAATGACTTGCATTCTCTTTTTTATTTTGTAGATTGAATATAACCAGTTATTAATATTATGACTCTTCTTTGATTTTTTTAAAATTTGAACAATATTTTTCTCACCCTATACTTCATACTATGGTATGATTTTGTTTTAGATGCCTGCTGTACATAGCACATAGTTGGCTACAGTTCCAACCTTTCTTGGAACTGAGAGTATAACCTTGTGGCTATTTATTTTCTGTCTTTTGTTATATAAATTGTCTTGTTTTTTTTTTATATTTACATCTGGTAATTTGCAAAAAATGACACATTTGTATTAGTTATAAATTAGGTGGTCAAAAACAAAAGATCATCCAGTTTTATGTGTAAAGAAACATTTTAAAGAAGATTTAAGGACTGTAGAGAAAAATACAAATAAGCTAAGAAGTATCTTGAAATTCAAGATTAAGTATCAGGATTATTAGGAATGTATCAGGTTCTAAGATTATTCTGGACTAAATAATAGGAAAAAAATTTGTTAGAAAACATTTAAGAAATCCAAGATAAAATACATATAACTTGATTTTTAGTGCAGAAGTGAGAAATGATGACATGACAATATTAAAGAAATAAACTTTTCACTTGATTCTGTAGTTGTATGATCAGGAAGTAATTGCATATCAGTCTAAGTCAATAAGATAAGAGGTTATGGTCTATCTCACAGGAAAGATTGTAAGTCTGTGCCATCACAAGGTAAAATATTGTCATTGGAAGCTCCACAGAGAGCTTCAAAAAACTATACCTTGAAGAAAAGGATGGAGAAGAAAAATACCCATCCTTCAATATGAGAGATGGAAAATAAACTTATCTTTCTCTACTTGGTCTATTGTTGAGAAAATCTATATCTGAGAATTTGTAAACATTAGCTTGTACTTCAAGTAGGTATGAGCTTCAAATTTCTATTATTCACATAATCTGAGAATTTTTCCACTAACAGTAAAAGGTAACATTTTTTTTCACACTAGTGACAAATCTGTCCTGCATGACACAACAAATACAAAGCATTATGGAGAGGTGCTACTTAGGATGTGATGTGTGGATTAGCATTGTCTCATGAACTGTTTGTTAGTCATCATTGACAAGATAAGTACAGAAATTGACAGTGTTAGAAATAGTTATAGCAATATGACAGAGTAATTAATACAAATTTGACTAATATCTTTTAAAATCCTAGTACATTTACCTTTAAGTCTGTGTTTATTTAATTTATTCTATTAATTCATTATTATTTTATTTAAAAAAGCAAAAATCTGTGATGGATTTGCCAAAAAAAAAAAGTAGTTCTTCACTACTGATATTTTGAGAAGTCAACATGTCCCAGATAATTGAATAAATAAAGTCTAGCTCACAATACAAAAATACAAGACACAAAAGTGGAGGAGAGGAGACACTACGATCAGAAGACTGTGCAAAGAAAAATAGCAGGAGTAGACTTCAGATTATATAATTTATATGTTTAAATAATTAAGTTAAAAAACAGTAGGATAAAAAATGGAAAAGTAAAACATGCCTATATAAAATTAAGCATAAGTTGATTGAACAAGAACTAAATCAAACTATTTTGTATGTAGCATGGAGAGTAAAAGAAACGAAATATGATACGTGAAGGAGAGGTTAAGAAGAAAGCTAGACATGATGATAGCATCTCTATAACTACGCAACATAGCAAAAATAAAGGAGAAAAGAAGGGAAGTGATGATAGTCAAAGAGATAATGGCTGAGAATTCCTCAACATTATTATTCCATAAATTCTCAGGAGTGGAACACACAATAAATCCTTAGTAAGATAATTAAAAATATAGGGAAGTTGAATAAAAAAGAGGAGGAAGCGAGGAAAGACTTAAATTTAATAAAAGATTATAAATAGGATTATATGTAAAAGAATGACACTTAGAGTTATAGGTAACATTTCAAGAGCAACATCAAATCCATAAATTAATGAAAGGAATTAAAGTGTGTAGAGAAAATATTTGTGAAAACTCATTTTTATAAATAGCTAGTTTATTACTTAGAGAGATAGAGAAAAATAGGCATTTTCAGGAAATGAGAAAAAAGGAGAATAATGCTCACTTGCCATTCCCAAAAGGGAAGGCTAAATAATGGACACCAGAAAGAATAATTTAAGAGAAGAAAAAAAAAGTATATATAAAGTAAAAATGAGCAATTGAAATTGATAAATATGGGGGCAAATGTGAATAATATCTGAACATACAAAATAATAATTATTATCGTAACAATAATGATAATTTTATTTACTAATGAATACTGAATAGCATCTGAAATTTAAAATTAAAATATGTAAAAATTAAAATTTTAAAAAACATCAATTTTTTTAATTTAAAGATTTAAAAATCATGGGTTTTATGATAATCAGAGAAATAATTGTTATTATTAGACTTGCTAAATATATAGATTAAAAGTTTAATGATTAATACCAAAAGAAGATTCATGAAATAATTTACTTCCAAAGGTATATGGCAAAATATAGATTAGAGAAAACTTGAACGGTCCATGAAAATAAAAGTCAGGATAATGGAAGAAAAAAGGAAACAAATAAAAGGTAAATGAAAAGCAAAAATAATATGGGAGAAATAAAAATACAGTAAATGAATATAAATGAACTGAACTTTGTATTTAAAAGATAAGGTTTTAAAAATAATAACCTAACAAAATCTTAATAAAGTTAGTATACTTCTAATGATTTAAAAATAAACACACACTTGAAAAACTAATATATAGATAGAAAATGGATCTTCAAAAATATCATAGAAGGAACATACCAAAATATGTAACAGCTGTGAATTTTTGTTTTGTTTAACAGAGTTCTGAATATATATAGACACTAATTGGCATAAATATCAGGATAAATGGACAAATTCACTATCCTAGATTTTATTATATTTCAGTTATTGATAGATTGAGCAGAAAATAATATTAGTAAGAATATAAATTATTTGAACATCTCAGTGAACAAATATGTTCTCATGGCCATCCATAATATTTGTACCTACCATGTAGAGAATTTGAAATGTTTTCAAGCACACATTATATACTTATGAAAATTAAATACATATTAAGACACACACACACAAAATCTCAATAGCACAAGTCTAGGGGAGTAATTGTTGCATAGCACAGGTTACATAGAATGTGATTTCTAACATGGAAGGAACTAAGATAAACATAAATAACAAAGACTCAACTCCCAAAATCTATTTAATAACATTTCTAAATAACTGGTGGGTCACATGAGAAATTATAATAAAAACTAGAAAATATTTAAAACTGTGCAATACTAAAAATGCTAGATTTCAAATGTGTGTAATGTTAAACTGATATTAAAATCTAAGATATTCCATATTTACATAAGGAAAAAAGTGAAAATCTAGATAAAATAGAGAATTCTTGAAAATCATAAATCATTTGGGTAAATTACAAATCTACATCTTGCCTCTCCCTTGAAAAATAGACGCCTCCATAGATAATATATAGGTAGGTTGATCTTACACTTAAGCAACATAAAGACCATTATTATGAAAATTATTATAAAGAACAGAAAAATTCAGTGTTTGTCAAATAATTTTATAAAGATGAAATAAATTTTATAGCCAAAACTGTAAGACGTGTAGGAGAAATTAAAACAGACCTCATTTATCAACATAGGTAAAAATATCTTTTTTTTTAAATCACCAAACTGAAATGTTAGAGGTTGATTTAACATGAAAATATAGCCAGTTAGCTATTACATTAAAAAATAAAGTAGAAAGAAGAATAATTAGACAATTTCAATAAATAAAACAAAAGTCATTAGTAAAATTATTCCATTTTGTAATACTAGAGATAGAAAAACATATTTTCCTTGATAAAGGTTATTTATCATACACTTACAAAATATTCTTATTCAAAATGAATACAATGCAGTAGTTTCCTTTAAATCCATATATAAGGTAAGGATGCCTTCTTTGATAGTTCTACTCAATACTGCATTAGATATTCTAAACAGTAAAATAAGTAAGTGAAAAAATTAGAAAAAATCTATAGAAATATTTGTAGATAAAATGTTATTTTGAATCAAGAGGAAATTTTATATGCCAGTAAAACAGTATTAGGAAGTATAACTGCAATTAAATATAAAAATAATAAAGACTATAGAATACCTGTGATTAACTCTAACATCAAGGGATAAGATAATGTTTACACAGAGAATAAGGTATAAATAAATATTCATCTTGATGCAAATTCTTCCATAGTTGATTGCAACTTCAAACAAAATTACAAAAGATTATTTTTACAAAAGCTCTTAACATGATCCTAAAATATATAAAAGAAATAAGAACTTAGAACAGGACAGTGATTTTGAAAAAGAGAGACAGGTTGGGACTGTTCTACCATTAAGAATAAGTAGCGTTGGGCCTGGTTAGTACTTGGATGGGAGATCATCTAGGAAGACCAGGTGCTGTAGGTGTAAAATATAAAAAATAAGGGACTGTAAGCTGGTAAAGTCCTTGCAATCTGTGAGGTCGACCAATGGTTGCCTCGCCTAAAAAAAAATAAAATAATAATAATAATAATAATAAGTATAATACAAATGTAATTTAGGTAATTCAGCGTTTGTAATTTTTCACCTTTAAATTTCCTTAGAACTATTGGAAAGACTGTCTTTCCTCCATAAAACTGATTTTGCACTTCTGTCAAATGTGATTTATCTGTATTTGTGTGGGGTTATTTCTTGGCTCTCTAGCCTGTTCCACTGATTTGTTTATTTGTTTATTTGTTAATATACCACACAGTATTGCTTACTATAGCTTTATAATAAATTTTGAAATCAAGTAGAGTGATTCCTCCTTCTTAATTCTTCTGCTTCAAAGTTATTTTTGCTATTATAAGTCCTTTAATTTCCCATATACATTTTAGAGTAATCTTGTCTATATCTACAAAATAGCTTGCTGGGATTTTGATAAGAAGTGTGTCAAACTTTTTGTGTAAATATTCAAATAATTGACAGTTTTATTTGGTTAAGTTTTCAAATTCATGAACACAGCATATCCCTCCATTTATTTATATCTTCTTTGATTTATTTTGTGAGTGATTTTTAGTGTTCAACATATAGATCATATAAATATTTTTAGTTTTGTAGCTACGAGTTTTATGATTTTAGAGCTCTCATAAATGTTATTTTTAAATTTATTTCTTTATTATTTATAATTAGTAAATATAATTGCTTTTGTTGTTGACCTTCTACTTTGACCTTGCCAAGTTCTTTTATTAGCTCTATAATTATTTTTGTAGATTCCTTGAGATTTTCTATGTAGACAATCATGTCCGCATGAATGGGAGAGTTTTATTCCTTTCCAGTTTGTATGTATTTTATTTCTTTTTCTTGCCACATTGAGCTGACTATATCTTCCAGTAAGATGTTGGATAGGAGTAGTGAGAATGAATGTACTTGCCCTGTCCCCTGTCTTAGGGGGAAAGCATTCAGTCTTTCACCATTAATTATGATGTTAGCTGTACTTTTATTTATTTTTTTCCTAGATTCCTTTGTCATATTGAGGAAGTTCTCTTCCATTTCTTGTTTGCTAAGAGTTTTATCATGAATTATAAAATTAGATGAGAGTTCTTTCTCCTCTTTTTTTTTTTTTTTTCTGAAAGATACTGTACTAAATTGGTTTTACTTGTTCTTTAAATATTTGTTAGAATTCACCAGTGAAACATTTGTGTCTGGAGATGTCTTTAATGGAATGTCTTTTAACTACAAATTTATTTCCATTTCTTTAATAGCGTAGGATTATTCAGTGTATTTTTTTCACCCAAGGTGAGTTTGATAGTTTGTGCTTTTCAAGGAATTGTTCTATTTTATCTAAATTTTGAGCTTATGTACATAAAGTTGTTCAAAGTATTTATTATTTAAATATTTGCTGGATTTGTAGTGATATATTTTTATTGTATTGGAGAAACACTTAAGAACTAAATTACTGGATTAGATTTTCGTACCTTTAAATTTCTGAAAAACTGCTAAGCAGTATTTAAAAATAATTATGTCATCTCCATTCCCATCAAAACTTGAAATTTCTACCTGTTTGAGTTCCTTGACACTTGGCATTGTTATTTTTAATTTTAGCCAAGAGGTTTCCAACTTACATTATCATTTTGCATTCCAACCAACAATGTATCGATTTCACATATTTGTCAACACTTTGTTTTGTCAGTCTTTTATATTTCAGCTCCTCTATAGTGGATGTATAGTAGTGTTTCACTATGTCTCTAATTTGCATTTTTTTAAATGGCTATTACTATTAAGAATCTTTCTATTTGCTTTTTTTGGCCTTCAAATTTTTCTTATGTGAAGTGTCCGTTAAACCCTTTACCCATCTTCAATTGGTTAGCTTATATTCACATTTGGATTATAAGAGTTTATTGCACATTCAAGATATTTTCTATTAACTTGACTTGATTAATGCAACAGTGTCTTTTAAAGAACAACTGTTATTAATTTTGATAAAGTCAACTTATCATATTTCTTTTGACTATATTTTTAGTGACCTAAGAAATCTTTACCTGATCCTTTGCCTATGAAAATATTCTCCATCTTCCCAAACACCTCACTGAAACACAAGCATCCTAATACACTTTTATTTTGCTTGGCTTGTATCCTCAAACATTCCCTTACCAGTACTCATGTATCTATAATCTGGAATATTAATTACATATATGTTTGTTAAAATAATCATTTAATATTATATTTATTCATAGTAACATCATATTTAATTGATATGTGTGTTCATTAGTGATTCTCGAAACACACTTTTAATCCTGGAATCTGGAATCTTGTTTTTTGGTTGAAGTGCGTTTTCTAGTAATGTGTATAACAGGTTAACTTTCTGAATTTTTATATGACTAAAAAAACCTCTATATTTTGCTTTAGTCCTTGTATGATTATAAAACTAGAAAAAACACTGTGGATTTAAAAAAAATTTCTCTTTTGCTGAGAAATTTGAGGTCAAACTTATTCTCATTCGGTTGGATATAAAATGTAAAAGAACTGGTCTGAAAAAGTGATCCGATGATTTTAGTGAAATATTTAAAAATAAAGATTCAGTTATTATATAATTTGTGGAAATTCAGGCAATCTTCTTCCTCTGTTTTTTCTTCTTCTATTCACTTTATTCTCTTATTTTGGATCTACTCTTGGATGTATATTGAAACTCCTCAGTATACACTCCATATCTCTTAGCTTATATTTCACATTTTACATCTCTTTACATCTTTTTATGTTGTTCAGGAAGATTTTCTTAGCTTTTTATCTGCATCAACTTTGTTATTCATGCTTTATATCAAGTTAAAATTTTTATTGCAATTAAGTACATTTTTTCATTCCCTAAATCTCGAATTTTTTAAAATAATCAACTGGTTTTGGCAAATGTGTAGTTTTTTAATTACTAGATGAATGTATCATATTTTTTTAGATATCTCTATTATTTATTGGTTGCTATTTTCACTTAATATCAAGGTGTTATCCAACATCAGATGCTTGATGATATTTCTACTACATAAAAATTATATGCTTCACGTGGGTTGTGCAAATTCTACTGAAGATGTTGTATTGGAATCTTCCACAGGAATAAGGGTTAGTTGCCTTCTCTACATAGCTGGGGTAACTTTGGTTATTTCACATTAAGTGGCTACAGTATAGTTTGCATCATAGACCTCAGAAGGTTCAGCCGACAAGGCCACCAGGCACCATGCTTCGGCATCTTCTCAGAGAAGCAGCCAATAGTGCTTTTAAGAAAGCCTCAAATTCATACCACAGCCTGGCTTTCTAACTTGTTTGTTTGTTATTCCCCCTCAAACAACACAATCAAGAATTAGCCTACAGAAGATGTGTTTTCTTGGTTTTCAAAAATCGTTAGTTTTGTTGTTGTTGTTGTTTCTTTTTTATAATAGTTAAGTTTATTGTGCCTTGAAGCTGGAAACGACCTTGAATTTCTATATAGGGGAATGTAATCTACTTATTCTTACAATAAAAGTCCACCAAGTAAAGATAATTCACTCCTTAACAATACCTTGTTGGTACATTTATTAAACTAGAATTTAAAATAGGTTATAAATATTTTTAATATGTCTATTTCCTATAGTAAACTATGAACACTTGTGTTAGTTCCTTATGTAATATTTATTCTCCTTTTCTTCTTTACTAACAGAATTCCAATTTATTTCAGAGTGGATGTGTGCCAGATAAAAATACATTTCCTTCCCCCTTTTCAACTAGAAGTAGATATCTGATACAGTTATGGCCACTAAGATATAAGCACAATTTGTTGATTATGGTTTTCTAGGGAAGATTGTTCTGTTTTGTTTTGTTTAATTAGAGTATGACCTTTTGTTCTTTGTCCTTCTTCTTCCTGCCTGGAATATGGACATGATGTCTAGAGCCCTAGCATTCTTTCTGACTTTACAATATAGTAGTAGAATATAAAGTTGTCATTCCTATAGCCATGAAATAAAATCACTATCCTATAGGTATAATCGTGTCAATCAGACCATACAATTGCACCTGAACCAAAAAGGTGTCTGTGCATATTTGGAAGATAATTTATATAAACCTGAGTTCCTGGAATAATAATTCCCTAGGGAAATGCAACTCACTTAATTGGCTTAGCCTAAGCAACATGGATCCCTGAACCTGAAACTAATTTCTTCCAAACTACTTTGCTAACATATAATGGGGAAGCAGTAAAATGGATATTAAGAAGTATTCACAATACAGACCTTATGGTCTTTATTTTCAGTTACCTAATGTACATGTAAATCTCATTCCTTATTTATGTTTTCAAAATTTCATGCCTGTATAAAATAAACTCACTGTATAGAAAGATATCTAAGCTCTTCTTCATCTAACATATTTCGCTCCATCCTTTAAAAATACTCTTAGGCATCATCTTTCCCATAATGCTTTCCCTGGGCTCCTTTCTCCCCATGCCAGGTTATCTGGCCTCTTCTGTGCTTCTAATTCATCTTTATCTACTTTTATTGTTTCACTTGTCTCGCTTGATGGCAATTATCATATTACTTGTCTGGTTATCGCAATTAAAAAAAATCTATCTATTGCTGCTAAACCATCTTCGTATATATCAGTTATTAATTTAATATTTGACATATAAGATATTCAGAAAATATTTGTTGAACTCTAAATGATTCTATCAGGTCTATTTTTGTTCATGTTTTCTTTGAGCTTATATGTTATTGGAATATCAACAAAAGGAGTAAAGAGTCAACATAGCTATTTATTTATTTATTTATTTATTTATTTATTTATTTATTTACATTTCTCAAATTAAATTTATGGGGGCCACATTGGTTAATGAAATTATATAGGTTTCAAGTATACAGTTCAATAATACATCATATGTATATTGCATTGTGTGTTCACCACCCAAAGGTAAATTTCCTTCCGTCATCATATATTTGACCCCATTTACCCTTATCTACCTCCCTCACTTCCCTCTGGTAACCACAAAACTGTTGTCCCTGTCTATGAGTCTCTACTTATTTGTCTTGTTTGTTGCTTTCAGTTTTATATTTTACATACGAATGAAAACATATGGTTTTCAACTTTTTCTGTCTGACTTTGCTTAGGGTGATAATCCCAAGATCCATCCATGTTTTTGCAAATGGCAGTATTTTATTTATTTTTTTTATGGCTGAGCAATATTCTATCGTATATTTGTACCACATCTTCTTTATTCGATCGTCTATTGAAGAGAACTTCAGTTGTTTCCATGTCTTGGCCACTGTGAATAATGCTGCTATGAAATCAGGGTGCATATTTTTACAGATAAATCTTTTCAATTTTTTTGAGTAGATACCCAGAAGAAGGATTAATAGGTCACATGGTGATTCTATTCTTAGTTTTTCGAGAAACCTCCATACTGTTTTCCATAGTGGCTGTACCAATTTACATTCCCACCAGCAGTGTATGAGGGTGCCCCTTTCTCCACAACCTTTCCATATGGCTATTTAAATTATTTTTAAAAAGTTCTTTGTCCTTGTAACATTTAATAATTAGAGCAATACTGTTAATATGTTAATTGCTATAAGCTTAGAATGGGATTTAAACTCCTTAAAATTTAAAATATAACCAAAATTTGAAAAATAGTAATGGACAAATTTTAGGTTTAAAAAATCCAACAATTAAAATAACTCTTTGCTCAAGTGTGCATGTGCACCTTTGTCTCTCTCTCTCTCACGCACATACACACACACAACATGCACACATGTTCATTGAAATGTCAACGTTTATTTCCTTAAAATGATCAGTTAGGTTGTGATGTTATTATACAAATATGATTATGAGATGTGATAGTAGCATAACGTGTATCTGCACTTATTTTAAATAAGTCCGTTTCTCTTTTTTAAAAATAATTTCCATAATTATTTTGTTAAAAAAACAAGAGTAATTAAGGCATGGCAATATATCATTCTAAAGATTTTTAAATAAAAAAGGACAGACTCAAAAATAAAAATCTTATTTTTCTGAAGAGAACATTTTATACTCTAATTAGAAGTCATGAATTTAAATGAACGTGGAAATGTTAAGTTTAGAAAGGTATGAGCATAATGATGAACAAATTTATATTTAGTAAAAAAGCAAATGTAGATACAGACACAGTGCACACCCAGTTGATTTTTAAACAGCAACAATAGCCATAAATATATTTTTAAAATTCTGTCTATACATCTCTGTGTATGGCTATGAATAATGTCCAGGTTAAATAAAAATGTTCCCAATTGAAGTGTGCCATTATCCATTCTATCCTTTATCAGCTTCACATGTACAGTTCTAAGGTAAACATGCAATTGTACACTTGGAAATTTTATTTCGAATCTTGACAGCACATTTCCAAAGGTATAACATCTTAATCAAATTTAAAAATAAAACATCCCAGTGTTGAGCTTGGTTGTAAACCTAAAATTATATAACATACATGTTTTTATGCTTTGTCAATTACATTTGAAATAGGGGACTGTTTGTTTCAGCCCTTCTAAAAATGAGACGAGGATGAGAAAACAACCTATTTCCTTATTAGGTTCAGAAGTCAAAGGACTCAGCCAGGAGCCGCAGGCTTCAAGAGCATAGAAGATTAAGACATATATTGGATTCATGATGGAGGGCAGAAAGTTCATTTTCAAAATAAAACAGAATTTTATTCATATTCCTTTTAAAATTCAGATTGCCATTTGCCAGCTGACCTGTGACACAGCAGCAGTGTATTACATTTTCAATGAGCAGTCTGTCTGGAGCTGCTAGTGGGAAAAACTGCTTCCTGGTTTCTAGGTTTGTATTTTTTTAAGTAAGATATTGTTGTCAGAATTTTAGATGGTGTGAACAGGGGCAAGGGAACATATTTATTTTTAATAAGGATGAGATGTAGAATAGTATAGTCATCAACATTACGCATGGAGTAATCCTGTAAAAATAAAGAATCGTAACAGCTCAGGTAAAATGTATATATGGAACCATCAAAGATAGAGATGCCAGCATCTCAATGAGATATAAGGGCAGGCCAACAAAATGAATCTTTATTTAGAAAATAAATACACGTGAATGCCTTCTTAAACAAGTTTTGGTAGAGTGCAAGTCAAACCAAGGTTTTCTATAGTCAAGGACTAGATTTATCCAGCTCACTATCTGTCAAAATTATATTATAGATGACACATATGCATAGATACAAGACCACTGATTTTCATATATATTAAAACCTGAAACTACTGCAGGATATGAAAACCTACAAACTGTTAAGCCAAAAGGCTTACATCTAGAACTTTTTTTTTCTACCTTGTTTTAATTCTATTCTCTTCCTGAACTGTATTCAGGAGAAATGGACATATAGTTAATGGAAATACATAAAAACTAAATTTGTTGTAAAAGTGGTTTTAAGATGAGGATGAGGATAATTTTTAAAGCCAAATAAATGAAGTTGTTGTTTGTAAAAATAAGAAACTAGCAACAATGATGAGGCATTTTGCTAGTTAACTCAAACCAGGACAAAGCTGTCCATATTCCACCTTTGAGAATAGCTTTGTGATAAGTTATGTGTGTATTATTTTGTTACCTTCTCAAATGAAAAAAAAAAGGAATATAAACACATCAGTTTTGACTGTTTGATTTGGCACCATACTATTCAAGTGGAATCAGACAGAGGAAAAGAAAATACTTAACCACATATTAATTGAACAAATCATGTTTATATATTTCTCACATGTTAATAAGAATAATATGTTTACCTGATAGGAAGTATTGGCTTGAACCCACTTGCTACCTTTAAATAAATAAAAAGAAAGTTTTCTTTTGTCCTTGTAGATGATATTGCAAAATTATATCATGATATGATAATTAAAAAAAAAACTTATTGAACTATATATTTTTCTTAGTATTAACACAGACTTTCCACATTATACAAATTAGTCTCAATATTTATTTTTTATTAAATAAGTATTTTCAAGTAAGAACATTGATAACAGCAGAAGTAAATTGAATGACAATAAATTTCACTTTATGAACAGCTATTCTAAAGTCAGATTATTTCTAATTCAAAATTTGTGATAGGAAAGAAAAACTAGATACTCATCTTATACTCTTCTAGATGTGTTTGCATGCTTTATAACTGCAATTCTGATCCATGAGGTATCAAAGCCTATCCAGTTTCTTAATGAACAATCTACAAATAAAAATTTATATTCATTTTTTATAGTTTTTATATTTATATTAGATAAACCTATTGTCTTTCCATAAAAAGTCTAAATACCATTGACTTTAAACCTTTGATTTTTTTTTTTTTTTGCATGGGATTTTGTAGACAAAAGAAAAAGTGAAGAAATTATTTTAAGTTTTCATTTTAATAGCTAAAATACATTTTTGAAGTGCACACAATTTCCATAGTATTCAAAACAAAAGGAAAATTTTTTGATGGTCTTAAAAAGAAGGAAGGAAGGAAGGAAGGAAGGAAG
>NW_006442484.1:30300588-30305531 GCF_000325575.1 Pteropus alecto
AAAGAAAGAAAGAAAGAAAGAAAGAAAGAAAGAAAGAAAGAAAGAAAGAAAGAAAGAAAGAAAGAAAGAAAGTAAGAAAGAGAGAAAGAAAGAAAAAAGAGAAAAGAAGGAAAGAAGAGAGAAAAGAAGGAAGGAAGAGAATCCTTAAACAAATCAATTTTAAATGCAATAGAACTGCTTTGGGATAATATGATTTAAATGTCCCATATGTCAAATCATACACTCTTCTTCCTCCAAACATATAACTAAAATACTACAGAAGCCTACAAATCCTGATATTTTGGCTTTGTCTATGCCATCTACTAGTCCAGTCTGCCTAGACCTAGTGCTATAGAACCAATTTCATTACATGGCATGGAAATGACTGTCAAAATTGATGAAATTAGTCTCTTTTGAGCTATAATGTGCTTGGCATATGCCACTGGGGATGTTTTCTAGTAGCTCACACATGCACCAAACAAAATTTTAAATTTCTTCTTATTGATTAGCAATAAATTGATTTATTTAAAATTATAAAAAGAAAAGTTTCAAGCCAGTGACTTAACCAATTGAACCCCAAACAGAAAATAGGTACCACATTTAGCAATACAATGGGATTGAGATCGCTTCTTCACTGAGCTAATTCTCCCAGAATCCACTGTTCATCTCATCACTCCTTATAAAATACAGAATCCTTAATTGGTCTGTGCTTCTCCAACATGTTTTTAATGAAAACGCAGCACATAACTCTTAGTTTGTTGGCTGCCAGAGCCCAATTTACAAAAGTGGGAGTGCGAGATAAGAAAAGAGTACATCTGCAGAGCAGGCTGCGCAATGAATCACACGGTGCCAGAGTTGAGTAGAATATAATTGAGTCCAACATCTCTGAGCACTTTCACCATAATTAATGATAATCTGTAACAGAGGAATCTGAGATTCCAGTTCAGAGAACTGTTTAATTAGGCCAAGTAATGAAAGCAGAAACAGTACAAGAATATGGCCTGTCTCATGATTAATGATTCATGCTACTGAACACAAAAGTGCCGCACCGTTAACTCTAACGGATGCTGCATCTCTCTGGCATTTACAAAATAGTGAAATGCATGCATTTTTGTATTTTAAAGATGTAACTGGCAGTATCCTTTTCTGAGCTATTTACATGATAAATATGGTTCTGAAGGTAACTGTCTTCTTCACAGGTTCTTTGCTCTGGGGTAGTTTAAGATAAATATGGTATCTGCCTCTACATCAGTATTAAGGTAAGTGCTGTTCCAACACAAGATAATTAACACTTTCAGTTTCACTTTCCAAGTTAGTAAAATATTTCCAATATTTTTTTTCTTTTGGTTTTAAAAACATATGTATTTTTATTGGTTAAATCATACATTTTAATATTTATATATACACTTCATTAATAACACAATAAAGAAAAATAGGTTAAAGATAAAATCTAAGCTACCGAAAAAATAAAACATGTTTGACAGTTATTATTTTGGAGGGCCAGAGTTTAAAATGTCCTCTCCATGTATAGCAATTTAACATTGGGATTGCCCTGCAAGTATGGGAGACATGACAAAAGAAAGAATAGATTGCCTGAGGCCTTAATTTACAAGCCAGAAAATTACATGGGTTTTATGTTACTACTTACTCAGTTTTTCAATAAAATAAGGCATAGTAGTTATCAGAGGGGTTACAGAATTGTGCCATATGTATGCAAGAACTGTGATAAGACAACCTCCATAACAAAACATGCATGCTCTATCTTCAACAAAATTAGGTCTTTTCAGGCACCTGCTGCAGAAGTTTCTGTGGTTTGGCACCAGCTAAAATTCAGACTAATCCAGAAGACACATTATACAGATTTGAAGAAAGATTTCTGGATTCTCCATCCTCCTTGTCCTGCCTCCCAATACATGAGGACACTTAGTCAATCACAACAATGCAACTCATGCTTGACATCCAGATGTTTCTTGTTGGCCCAAATAGAATATGTATTCTCATAGGCAATGTAATTTCAGGGTTGCCAATAAGCTTGAATCTACGAAAAACCCCAAACAATTGGTAGAGATGTGAAATTTTAATCATTGTCTTTCAGCTAAAACAAAATCTCCGCGTCTGTACACTTTTCACTCAAGCTAAAACGTGGTTGATCTTCCAGGAATATTGTGTAGAAAATTGGTTACAACATATGTAAATGGAACAATTTTATAAGAGGCATTAAGGAACTACACATTATTCTAAAATTTTAGACATACATATTGAAACTTAACCTAAATCTCATTGTATACATTTATTAAAAATTCAAGTAAATTTGTCTCAATTACCTCTGTAAATATATGTAAGATCACTTTATACACAGTATGATTGATTTGCACTATGATCATAGATGACATATGCATCATATACAAGAAATAACAATTTTCTTTTAAACAAAATAATACACTTAATCGAATGCTTTGAAAGGGATTTGCACATATTCCTTAGCTAGTTTGGTAAATTTTATATATTCAGATTATTTGCAAATAACACTATTATTGGCTTCATGCTGCAGAAGATAAAAAACAAATAGAAAGAAAAGAGCTTTGTGATGTGTGAAGTTCTCTAAGGAAGAAACCACATTACCAGTTGTTCTACAATGCATAAAAATAGTTTTAAAGTAGTTTCTGTATGCTATGCCCTGGGCGTCACGATTTCATATATTACTTTATTTATTCTTTATAATGGTCCACCTAATGAAATAGTTTCTATAATTATCTAAATGTTACACACAAGAAGATGAAAGCTTAAAAGATGACTCCACTAAGATTAGTTCATCGGCATATAACAGAAATAAAAGGTATCGGTGCTTTAACAAAATAACATATATATTTCTCATACAAAAGACCAGAGTTCCCATAGTGAACTCCAAAACGTTGTCAGGAAGCCAGAATCATCTCTTTCTGCTTCGCTTTACTCAGCAGATTACCACGTGGTCAAAGATAGCTGGTAGAGTTTCAACTATTACATTAATATTCCAACCAGTAGGAAAAGTGAAAGGACATAAACCATCCTTTTCAAGAACGTTCTAATGAGTTTCATACAACTTTTCTCCTTAAAGCATATAGGCCAGAACCTAGCCACATGGCCCCACATAACTAATATATAGGTTGGGCAATATAGACTTTAATCTTGGAAGCAATGTGCTAACTTCAAAATTAGGTTTGCATCATTAAGGAAAAGTGAAAGAATAAACTTGATGTTCAGCTGGCGTTCTCTAGCACAAAGAGATTTAGTGACATACTCTCTTGCCATGCAGCTATTAAATGGTAGAATTTGAAGGCAAGTGTCTTTTATTTATTTATTTATTAGCTAAAATCCACTTTAGAAAGAACATTGGGGTGGGGGTTTGGGAAAGGTAGCTCTGCTTTATTTATGAAAATCACTAACAAACAATAAAAAGCCAACAGTAAAAAGATATTTTTAGTTAAACTTCAAGCTAAAGTTTTATACTTCTTTATGAATTCAATTTAAAGAAGAGAAATGTTTGAAATCAGCAATAGGCAGGTCCTTAATTCACTTTTAAATCTTTCTCCACCAGTCTGGTAGTTATGGATGGCTTTATCATGGGACTTGCTTGAAATCAAATGCCATATTCTTAAGTATTGTCATGATGCATAGTGCCATGTGCACAGTAGTTTCTCAATAAATACTGATTAATTTTTACTAATTGTAACTAAACGACAATTGATAGGAAATTACATCATCATTATATTCTAGCTTATATTAAAATATGAGTATTTTAACAAAAGTAAATTATAATCAGTTTAGTCCTTTAAATATTATTTGAAGATATCATATGTAACTCAGAAAAATGAGAGATTGGTATAAGGCATAGCCAGCTTTTTGGCATTAGCTACTGGTAATATAATTCCATTTTTAAATCCTAAACCTACATGAATTTTTTTTTTATATGTGGAGTAACAAATGTTCTGCAAGTTTTGAAACTAATGTTTTTAATTATACATATGGAGACCATGATTACTTAATAATAGCACATACCTGGTGATAATTTTAATGTGTTATTAGGTATAAAATATATCACAATTTCAGATATTAAATGTGAAATTTATGCATCTTAGAAGAGAAGAAATACCACAATATTCTTATTGAAATGAAGAATCCAATGGATGAATTAAAATAAACCCAATAGATGGATTAAAATAGATTCAAGTTGTGAGAAAATAAGTGAATTGTGTAATAATAGATTTGAAGAAATAAAACAATTCAGGTAAGAATGATAAAAAATGAAAGATTAAGAGCATAAAAAGTAGAATGAAAAAAAATTACTATACATTTCTTAAGAGTTATAGAAAGAAAGATGAAAAATTGGTGAAAAAATACATTGAAACAAAAAATGGTTAGAGAATTTTCCAAAATGTAAACAAACAAGCAAAAATAATTAGTTTTTAGGGGCTCTGAGATAGACAACTTAAATGCAAAAATAAAAAATAAAATAAAAAAGTAATTAAAGAAACCTAAATTCATTACGATAGAATTTCTAATTTTTAAAAAGAGAAAATTTTTAAAAACAGGAAAAGATAAATTACATAAAATAAATAATAATTTGGATGTTAATGAATATCTCCTAGAAGCAACAAATATCAAGACTCAATGCAATAGCTATTATTAAAATTATCAGTGAAATTAACTCTCAGCTTAGATCTCCAAACCTAGTTAAACTGTCAACTGACAATGTTATGTAAATGATTACTAAAAGACTTTAATGATTACATGAAATTGACTGAAAACAACACTACTAATATATTCTTCAGGCAGAAGGAAATTGAAACTAGGATAAAAGAGTAATATGCAAAGAAAAATTAAGAAGAAAAAATAAATAATAAATGCATTGGTTAGTGTAAAAAGTATGACATTTCAAACAACAGAAATAGTTCTGGTTTTTACCTAGGGAAGAGAAAGATGGA
>NW_006442484.1:30305703-30331561 GCF_000325575.1 Pteropus alecto
TGCTCTCAATATAATGGAAAAAATTAATCTGTAAAATCATGAGTTTTGTTGAACCTACTAGAGAATTGAGGTCTTAAGGCAACTACATTCTCAGAAATCTAAAGAAAGAGATACCTCCATGGAGAGATGGGGCATGGACACTTGCTCATCTGTGGTGGCAAGAGTCAAATGAGACTCCTTTACAAGTGGAAAAAATAATTCAACTCAAATTTCTAATGAATTGATAAAGGCTGAGTGTGGGAGAGGATGATATTATGGTTACAGAATCCCTGGAAGCTCAGACACAAGTGGAGTTTATATCCACTGATAGGCTCTCCTGCGTGGACCTTCTTGCGTGCACGAGAGAAAGATTAGGGCAGGAGGCTGGAGAAAACTACCTATAGAATTTCAGGCCTGTGGGAGAAGAGGGGCAGACTTTTCAGGAAAAGCACAAAGCTTTTCCTAGTCCTTTCTCCTCTAAGAAACAAAGCCAGTAAGCAAGTAAACGAGAGCGACAAACCTGGCTATCTGTCCTGGCTGAGAAAAGGTAAAAATAAAAATCCCTCTTTCCTGGGGAAAGGCAAAGAAGTTGTTCTTGGCACAGACTATTAAGTGTTCTGCTATGATGGTGCAAGCCTATTTATGACTGAGATTGAATCATGCCACAGAGAACCCTGCTCTCACTTCCAAACACTATGTTAAGTAGAACTGAGAACAAAGTACATTAGTTTCCTGAGGGTAGGTGAGTAAGAACAAGGAGACAGACCCTCTCTGAGATGCAGATGCAACGGAGTTGTTAGTTTCCTCTCAGGATGGAATAGCAACATTTGAAAAAATCCTCCTGCAAACAATCCTCACTCTAAACACACGGTTATACCAGGGAAAAATGAAGCCAATGGTGCATTAATAATAACCATAGAAACAACAAAATCCAAATCAACTGAATTCCTGACTAGGTTGACTCAATCTCCCCCAAAAGATGTTCCCATTTTGAGGCATACATAAAGTTTACCTCCCACTACTGTTTACCTTTCTACTTTGTGTTCTACACACTATGTACAACAATGAATAAATAATAATAATAATATGAGAAACCAACTCTGAGAAGATCTAGATGCTTGGACTATCAGAAAGAAAATTTGAGATAAGTATGATATAATCTGTTACAGGTTCTAGTGAAAAGGTAGATAACATGCATGAATAAAAAGAGAGTTTTAGCAGAAATGGAAATTATAAGGAAGTGCCAAACAGGGCTAAATATGAAAATACAGAGAACAAGAATGCCTTCAACAGGCTTATCATTAGGTCAAAACTGTCAAGAAAAGTGTCACTAAATTTTAAGAAAGATCAATGGAAATTATACAAATTGAAACACAATGCGGGAAAAAAAGAATGAGAAAAACTGAAGAAAACATTTCAGAAGAGCTCTGAGACAATATCAAACATTTTAACACACTGTAAGGGGGGGAAATGTTTCCTTTCTACTTTTCTAGGTTCTGTGGCTAGTCTAAGAATTAAACTGACATAAGGCAGATTAACAGGAGGAAAAGAAAACTATTTTAATTAAGTATTTAAAAGATCCTCAGAAAGATAGGAAACTCAAGAAATGCCCAAATGATTGAGACTTTAATACCACACTATGCTAAGAAAAGGGATCAGGGTTTCTGGGATTGAGGACTTAATTCATGGAGAGGTGAGAGGAGGAGATTTTGGGTAAACAAAAGTTACTCTATTATGCAGATAAATTTCTTAGGTAAAAAGTAGCTCTCTTTCTCATACAGGCCTCTTTTCTAATGTAAATTTAGAAATTTTCATAATTACAGATTTCTTCCACAAGTGGGGGAATTTACACTTTTTTAGGCAATTAAGGGAAAGGGAAAGGGATAGAACAGGGAGTAAGAAATACTTGAAGAGATAGAGTTTAAGAGTTTTTCCAAAATAATAAAAAAAATATCAAACTATAAGTTCCCAAATCCCAAGAGCCTCAAACAAGATAAATAATCCTTAACGTTATTAGCCAGACTAATTATATAGAAACTGCTGAAACCTATGATAGAAAAGTTAATGTTGAATTAGCCAAAGAAAAACAAGTGTCATCACATACAAATGAAATGAAGATAAATATTAGAACAGACTTCTCATCAGAACCTAAGCAAACCTAAAGAATGGAGTGAAAACTTTAAAGTGCTGTAAGGAAAAAAAGGAAGAAACCTGTTAACCCAGAGTTCTAAATACAACAAAAATATTTCTTAAAATGGAAAAATAATGACAAACAAACAGAACATTCAGGCAGAAGAAACATGGATGGACACAAAGAAATAAAGATTCCCTGAAAATTGGGAAAACTACAGTAAATCTAAAAGACTTTTTTCTATATTTATAATTTAAAAGAAAAGAGATGATCTATTGTAAATATACTAGCAACAAATATTTAAAGTTGACTGTGACTAATTAAAATTATATTTTAAACAAGAGGTTTACCAAAAAAACATTTTAAATAGCTCCAAATGATAACTACAGATAAAATGAAACCATAGTAATTAATTACACTAAAAGTAGGTCTAAAAAAAGGAAAAAAAAATTAAAGAAACAACTAGCAATTTGATAGATTAAAGTCCAACTATAATAATAATTTTATTAAATGTAAATAGTATAAACAAACGGATTAAATGAGAGATCGTTAGATTGTTATATGGGGAAGAGAGCAAGATACAACTATATTGTCTTCAAGAAGTGCACTTTGTATTTATTTTATTTTTTTAAATTAATTTTTTTTTTTTTTTTTTTACACCTACAGCACCCAATATTCCTAGGTGGTCTCCCATCCAAGTACTAACCAGGCCCGACCCTGCTTAGCTTTCAAAAGCAGATGAGATTGAGCACATTCAGGGTAGCAAGGCCATAAACTAAGAAGTATACTTTAAATGTGGAAATATAGATGGTTAAAAATAAAAGAATGAAAGATATGTTATTGAAACATTAATAAAAAATCTTAGAGTGACTATTTTGATAACAGACAAAACGTACTTCAAAAGAAGCCTTATTATGTGGGATAAAAAAGGGTATTACATGATGATAAAGATGTTGATTCATCAGAAAGCCATAGCAATACTACATGTGAAAGTACTACCTGACAAGGATCAACACATAAGGCAAAAACTGATGAAAATGAAAGGAAAAATTGACGAAGAATTCCAAAGTTAAAATTATAATTGGAGATATCAACATTTCTCTCAGTAATCCATACAAAAAGCAGAGAAAACCTGAAAGTATATAAAAGACCCAAACACTAGTAAATCAAATTAGCCAAATTGGTGATTGTAAAGAAAAACAGCAGAATACGTATTGTTTCAGGAGCATGTAAAATATTCACCAGGATAGCTACACATTAGGCAATATAATAAATAATACAGTAAATAATACAATAAATTAATATTATAAAATGTGTTTAATAAAAATGAATTAAACCAGAAAGCATTAAGAAAAAGGTATTGAGAAAACCCTAAAATATTTGGAAATTAAACAACAGATTAAAAAAAATGAATCACTGAGGAAATTACAAAGGAAAATAGAAAATATTTTGAATTGAAAGAAAATTAAAACACAACATATTATAATTTATGGGAAGCAACTGAAATAATGCTTAGAAGGAAAATTAATTATATTGTTATAATCACAGAAGAAAAAGGTATTGAGAAAACCCTAAAATATTTGGAAATTAAACAACAGATTAAAAAAAATGAATCACTGAGGAAATTACAAAGGAAAATAGAAAATATTTTGAATTGAAAGAAAATTAAAACACAACATATTATAATTTATGGGAAGCAACTGAAATAATGCTTAGAAGGAAAATTAATTATATTGTTATAATCACAGATATTTTTATATAAAATTATACAATTAGTATAAATAAAAATCATAATATGAATTAATAAAGACAGAGATTTCAAATTAATGACCTAAGAGTCCACCTCTAGAAACTAGAAACAAATATTAAACATAAATTAATAAGACAGAAAATATATATATAATTATCTGTCAATCAAACTGAAAAAAATTCAAGAGAATACCAATCAACTCAAAAGCTGGCTCTTTGAAAAGATCAATAAAATTGATAAACTTCTAGCTAAAGAAAGAGGAAGCAAGAAGAAGAAGAGAGAGAGGAGGTGTCAAAATTACGAGTATCAGGAATTTAAATAGGGTACCCTTTTAGATCCAACAATTATAAAAAGATAATAATGAAATATTATCAACAACTTCAAGCCCATAAATTTAACTTCTATGAATGAAGAAAATCCTTAAAAGTCTCAAACAAGCAAAATTTAATCTAGAGAATAGCCTAAATTGTTCTATACATTATAGTTAAAAGCCTTCCAATGAGGAAACTTCAGTATACATGGCTTCACTGGTGATTTCTGCCAAACATGTAGAGAATAAATAAAATACGGTCGACCCCTTTTATCTATGGTTTCAAAATTATTAAATGGAAAATTCCAAAAACAAACAATTCATAAATTTTAAATTGTATGTTGTTCTGAGCAGCATGATGAAATCTCATGCTGTCCCACTCCATCCCATCCAGGATATAGATCATCCCTTTGTTTAACATATCCACTCATTTAGTAGCCACCTCAGTTATCAGATCCATTGTCATAGTATAGCAGTACTTCTGTTCAAGTAATCCTTATTTTACTTAATAATGGCCCCAAAGTGCAAGATATGCAAAGTAGAAGCCATAGAATGTATGTATATGTAGAAAAAACATAGTATATATAGAATTCAGCACTATCCATGATTTAGTCATCCACTGGGGGTCTTGAAATGTTTTCCCCATGGACTGTTGTACCAAGTTAACATAAGCTCTTGACAAAGACAAAAAAGTGAATATTTTTTGCTAATTTTATGAGACCAGCATTACTTTTATATCAAAACCAGGAAAAAGATAAGAAAACAAAATTACATACCGGTATTTCCTAAGAGCATACATACAAAACCCACAACTATTAGCTAATGGAATGCAAAAATATACAGAAAGAATAAATACATCATGACCAAGTGGAGTTTATCCCAGGAATCTAAAGCTGGTTTAACAATCAAAAGCCAGTCAAGGTAAATCACAATATCCACAGAATATAAAGAAAAGTCCTCAACTACAGAAAGTGTATCTACAAAACAACTACAGTTAACATCATATTTAATGGTTAAAAGGCCACTTTTTTCTAAGATGTGGAGCAAAGCAAGACAGTGTTCTCTTACTAGTTCTATTCAACATCATACTGAGAATCCTAACAGTGTAATAGATAAGAAAAATAAATCAAAATCATATAGATAGAAAAGCAAGAAATAAAATCATCTCAATCTTCAGAATGATTGTCTACCTAGAAAATCTCAGAGTATCTATAAAACAAAACAAAACTAATGTAATTAATAAGTGAGTAAAGCAAAGTCACAGGATATAATGGTGACAAATTAATTGCATTTCTATATGCAAACAATCAAAATCATTGAAAGTTCAAGTAAAATTGAAAAAATGCCATTTAAAATAGTTAAGAAACATGAAACTCTTAGGTATAAATCTTATAAAATATTTATGAGATCTGTATGCTAAAACGCTGATTAAAGAAATTAAAGAATACCAAATAAATGGAGACACATTGTGATTACAAATGAAAAGTCTCAATATTGTGAAGATGTCATTTCTCCAAAAATTAATAGTAATATGCTATTCTCTATTAGACTATGAGTTTTGGAGAGCAGAGGTAGTGTCTCATTTAACTCTATAACCTTGGGCATATTAGGCCTTCAGTTACCATTTTGAATTAATTTAGGAATGCAAAAACACAATAGGTGCTAAGAAGATATTGACAGTATTAGACCCCCATTGTAGTGAAATAATCTTGTTATTATGTACCCCTGTTTTTTACAGAAACTTCATCTATATTTTTTAATATGAAAGAATCATAAATGTGAGAGGAGATACAACATGTATGCTTAGTAATTTTTCCTTACATTTATGATTAAAAGGTAATTATCCAATCAGTGGAAAACAGCATAATGAATAAAGTATGGAACATAAATTATAATGAATGTAGAATTCAATTAGTATTTCTAAGATTTTTTTCCAGCAATGTAATATAATTCACATCTACAGAGCAATAGCAATTTTCATGTTGAGCTGGTATGAATTTTTCTGTATCTTATTTTAAAATATATTTTCTTTTATGTTTATATTCTAAAAAGGGAGAGAGAATTAATAAGTAAATAATATAATGATGAATATTAATAAATGCTATGAAGAGAAGAAAATCAGGGCAAGGGGAGAGTGAAATGATGTAAGTGTATTTAAGATGGGGTGTTCTGAGACTTCTCTGAAGACATATTTGTGAATAAATTTGATGCACAGGAGAGCATTCATGAAGAAAGTAACAGAAATTAGGTGAGAGAAGAAATCAGGGGGCTTCCCTTGTAGGACCTTGCAGACCATGTTCTAATGAACAGCTAATTCAGGTTTAGAGTTATAAGCATGAAAAGCTATTAGTGCTTCAAAATACATCCGAAAGGTTTTAATCACCGCCAGTGCTGATATTCTGGTCCAGACCATCACGGAATCTGGCCTGATTTTTTTTTCACTAGCCTCCCAACTGATCTCTCTAATTGTACTCTGTTCCTCTATAGTTGGTTCATAACACACAAAAAGTGGCCCTTTTAAAACGTAAGTGAGATAGTGTTATTGTTTTAGCTTAAAGCCATCCAGTAATATTTCATGTCTCTCAGAGTAAAACCACAAGTTTTCATGGCCCACAAGGTCCTACATGACTAAACCGTGTCTAGCCCTCATTTCATTTCCTATCATGTGTCTTCCTGGCTTTCTTTGCCAGACTCACCATGCATTCTTGCTCCAGGGCCTTTGTGTATGCTTTTCTCTCACATAATAATTATTTTTCCCTAGAAATGCTAGGCTTACACAAGTCTTCCATGTCTGCTCAGATGTTATTGACCTCTGAGTCTTTCACTGACCATGCTCTGTAATATAACAACTCTACTCCCTACTGAAGCACTCTTTAATCCCTTTACCTTTATTCATTTTTTCTTCATAACACAACATAATCTGACAAATTTTTCCTTATAAATACATCTACTTAAAAAATGCTTAATGAACTCTGAATATGTGTGAATTCCTGTGTTTCCTCCTGCAATCAAGAAGAAATATAAGACTGATGCCCCACTTCCAGTACAGTGTCTTTTATAAAGTATGATTTGAATTTAGCACTATTATATAAATATCTTGTTTAAGAGGAAATATCTTGTTTAATATTTATTGTATAAATATCTTGTTCAATGAAGTTCTAAGCTAGAAAAAAACAAAATCTAAATTAAAGGGGCTATTTTTTCTCATGGTAATTATCTTGTTTTTTTTTTTAAAAAAAAACTTATTTCAAGATTAATTTTAAAAAACAATGCAGCTGAATCTTCTTATTGAGTCTTCTTGAGAATAAGTTTCAAGTATCTTATGAGCTATGTGATGGGAGAAAGTGTCATATAGAGAGAAGAGTACCATTTTAATTCATATTTTACTCTGGGAGAATTAACATGTTCAAAAGCTTCAATTAAGAGATTATAAGAAAATCACAAGTGTGTGATTTTCTAGTCATCAAATACAAATACAACACAAACACAGTTTCCCATTCTTTGTCACATGTCTTCCTAGTCATTTTCAAATGCAAAGATCATATTCACTATACACATTTTGCTTCCAACTCGAGGAAGAAACATTTTTTTTAATTGCCTTGACAGTATGGACAGTAATAAATTTCTTTCACTTGTATGTAATATCTGTTGAGTTCTACTATGTATGTAAAAATGTATCTTTTAGTAAATTCATTTCCCTCACACTGACTCACTGTCTATAGTGATCAGCATCAATATTTCAATCATTGTTTGGTATCTCATTTCATATTCAAAATAAATTTTATTCAAATAACAAAAAGTTTTATTTTCCCAAATGTTGCATAATGATAATTGCATTGTGTCTTGATATGAGCTGGATTATTTTGATATGTTCTCACCTGAAAATAGTGCTGAGCTTATTCTATGTATTATTGCAAGGACCTAATGTAACCTTGGTCATATAACCTATGCCTGATGTCAAGAGATCAAAAGATTATAAAATAAAAAAATAATAAATGATACGAAGTCTCCTATTGCTTTTAATATTTGTTTTTATGTGCATGTGTATGTGTCTGTACTCAGTAAATTCTTTATGGTGTTCTCCTCAATCATTATTTCTAATTTCATCAGTGTTTATTTTGTTACTCATAGTTAATATTGGATTATAATATTTGTTAACCCAAAAAGACACATTCTATGCATATGTAGATAAGCATATGCATATATGTTTGTGTAGGTGTGTATATATACACATATGTTTATAAAATATATGCATATTAATAAAAAATAGGAGTACCATGAAATCTAGAACTGCCCTTCTCAAGCCCACAAACTGAAGTTCTATCCTCTCTTTCTTAATCTGTTGTGCAATTTGAGTGACTGTACATTTATGACTACAAAAGTGTCAAAGTACCATTTTTGGATAAATAGATATATATTTTTCTTATGAAAATTTCACATTGTTTTCCTCTAGTATCATTTCATAATTCTTAAATTATTTTAAATGTCCAGATTTTTTAACTGTAAAATTTTTTATTATATTTCTGTATGTTTATTGCTTTCACGAAGAAACTTGATGTTTGAATATTTATTTTCCTACCAGTCATCATAAACAACCTAATAATTGTTTAATTGATTTACTTTGGTTTGCCATGATAAGAATTGTGCCATCTGTAAATAATGATAATGATGTTCTTTCCCATAGTATAAGAAATTTTTTTTTTCTTTTGATGAATCGATTAGGTATTAAATAATATATATAATACAAAATTACGAATTTTAATAGAATTTGTATTTAGATTTTATCTTTATAGGTAATGTTATCTGGTATTAGCAAATAATAATAGCAAGCTGTTATGTCAAGTGGTAGAATATCTTCAATTAAAAATAAAAACTCTGTTATCCTGAACTTAAATTTGACTACTCATAGCTTTATAAAATAGTAGCACTTTTGTATTCATTAAAAATGCATTTAAAATATTTCCAATAACTTTCTCGGCACATGTTAAGAGGAGTTAATGTTTTTCTCCCTTTTGAACTATTGATATGAAGATTTAATGTAAATAGCTGTCTAAATATTGGATTATTCTTGCATTTTTAGAAAATAGCACATTTGATGATTTCATGCTTTTTGATACTTTCTCTGACTTGATATTTGTCTAATATTACCTTTATGATATTTTGAGCCAATAGACTATAGGGGCTCATAGTTTAAGCCTTGGAATCAGAAAAATCTGAATTCATATCCCACTGTCCTCTTACTTTAGCCTTATAACCTTAGGCAACTTGTCCAAACCAGCTAAATCTTAGTATTTTATATGTAATAAAATGTGAAGATAATAAAATAAACTACTTTTTCAGATGACTGAGAGTATTAATGGCATAACCCATGTATAGTACTTAGCTATGGAGTATGATTTAAATGACTTATAGATTATTTATTCCTTAAAGTCTTATCATAAATCACCCCATGAGAACATTTGAAATTGGTATAATTTCTGAATATAATTATTTGCAATTTCAAATATTTTTCAATTTCTTCTAAGGCAATTTATGTACTCATTCTCTCAGATTAATTTTGATAATTTATATTTTCTCAACTTCATTAATTCCTTAGAGCTCACTACATTCATTAACATGTAGTTGTAACTTGATTGTTTAAAATCACTTTCATATATATGGTTATAATCTGTTTTACATGCCTGTCACATGCTTGTGAATATATTTACTGTTTTTTCCTCCTAAAATTTATTCATATACCATGTCTACATTTTGGGCATGTTTATATGTTTATAATTATTTTTCTCTTTTTTTCTGATTCAATAGTTTTTCTCATAATTTATTTCACCTTCCTATTCTTAAGACACTTTTATTTTTTACCCAGTTCTGTGGATTAGATGCTTAGTTGATTATTTTCAATTTGTGATTTTTGAAAATAAGGGTTTTGTCTATGAATCCACTATGGAAGAATTGGCATGACTTTTTGTGGACAACATGTTCATTATTGTTATTTTCCAAAAAGCTTTTAGTTGCAGTTTTGATTTCTTTCTGTTCAACGTGTCAATGGAATTAGTCACTTTAATTAAGCAGTTTGATTTTTAGTTTGCTGCCTAAACTTTTGTTTATAACCGCCAAAATTTTACATAATGATTAAAGAATGTAACTAATGTAATTCTCTCATAAGATTTATGAGGTAAAAAGTAAAGCAAAAAACATGCTCATTGTAAAATGGATCAGAAGTATATAAATAATAAATGTGCTCCCATCTCCCCATAACATGGGTAATCTTTTTTTTGTAAATTTAGTTTTTTAGAATTAGATGCTAATATAGACTTTAACATGCAGGATATTTCTTAGTGAGTAACTCCTGTGGAAAGGAAGGTGGAAAGTAAGATTAAGAGAAGTTGAACTGTGATTCAGGCTTAACACAATTTAGAGAATTCCGTGTGAAAATCTGAAGCATATATATGACCTGTCCTATTTACTCATTACATGCCAAAATGGCTGCCCTGATAACTTCTGCATGAGTCATTAGAAGTGAGTCACTCTAGGAAGTGTGAGCCCTAAGGAAATGCTGCTTTCTGCAGCTGAGGTGGACTTGGAAGTTGCTGATGGCTAGAGACTGTCTGCTGGAAGCTGCTACAATAAGTCGTCCCCCAAAGGGAACATGGGAGGTGCAACTCAGTGTGTATCATAGTTTCTTTTTTATCAGCTCAGGATGTCTTCTTAAATTTTTTGTGTACTTTTTAATTTTCATATTATTTTTCATCTAAATAATACTTTGATTATATATATGATTTTAGCACATATTTACTCTTCCAATCTTATTCAAAGTTATTGTTTAATAGCAAAATTTTCTAACTTTTAATCTTAATTTTACTTTATCTGTTAGTTGACTATTAAATTGCCAAACCTTTTGAAAAAGACATAGGGTATAACTTTTGGGCTAATGCTCAATTAAATATTACTATAATATTCACACATTAATTATAACTACTCTGAAAATAAACTTTTCTTTTTTGTCATGTCATTTAGTGTTGTACAGATATATTTATTTCTGCTTAAAAACTTCAAGTATTTATTTATCTTTAAATCTAAAAAAGTCTCAAAACCTGTCTAAAAATGATCAATTATTTTTGCTTGGACTCTGATGACAATAGATAAAGGAAAAACCACGACCAAATTTACATTTTTACAGTTATCATCCTGTCTTTAATCTGGAGATACATTATGGAGACAGTGAATTGATGCAAAGAAATACATTTAAAGATGACTCAGTTTTACAAAAGGGACATTAATAGATAAACAGTAAACAAAGAGAATCATATGGAGGAGATGGTGAAATCAGGTTTAGTCATTCATAGAGTTTGGAGAGCCATGAATCATGATAATTAAGATACATAAAAGTTTGTTGAGTCTAGAGCTCAAGAAGTTGTGTTATAACTGAAAAATAATGATAGTTATTAGTAATTTAGGATATCCTGGAGACTGAATAGTATAAGAAGAAAATTAGGACAGAGGTTTAAAACACACCAAGATGTAAGAAAAATATAGAAGAGCAAAAGGTTCCAGAAGAGAAGAACAAGGAGTTATCAAAGATATTGAAAGACCAGGAGAATGTTCTGATATAGAAAGTTTACCTCTAAAGACTGCTTTGGCTGCTTTCTATAAATTTTGATAGATTATATTTTTAATATTGGTTAATTATTTATATGCTAGTGTTTCTTGTGGTTTTCATTTTGACCCTTGGCTTACTTAGTTCTCAAATATATTAAGTGAAATAATTAGCAGAAATAAAGTTAAAAAATTAAAAATCCACAACTACAAGTGGAAATTTTAATATTCATCTCTAAGTAATTGATAGAGCAAGTAGATACAAAATCAATAAGAATGTAGAATTGAGCAAGAACACCAATTAAGTTGACCTTATGGATGTTTGCAAAATACAACTTAAGTTCTATTGTGGTTTTTAAGTTCTAAATATCTTATCATTTTTTATTTCTATTAAATACCATTATGGTCAGTGAACATATTCTTTTATGAATTTGACCTCTTGAAATATATTTACTGTTGTTTTATGGCCTATCATATGGTCAATGTTAGTCAGTGTTATTCACATGTGAGAAAAACATAATATTCTGCTCTTACTTTTTTCTTCATTGTGCAAACATCCATAAGGTCAACTTAATTAGTGTTCTTGCTCAATTCTACATTATTATTGATTTTGTATCTACTTGCTCTATCAATTACTTAGAGATGAATATTAAAATTTCCACTTGTAGTTGTGGATTTTTAATTTTTTAACTTTATTTCTGCTAATTATTTCACTTAATATATTTGAGAACTTTGCTTTAGGTGTTACTGACTTAACTATATTGTTATAATTATTATTATTATCGATATTGCAATTGTTTTTATTATTATTAGGTACAATACTTAATAATATAATACAACTGCATTAGAAAATTTAAAATATATTAATGCTTTACCTAAAAAAAACCACTAAAATATCAGAAGTAATAAAAACTTTTTTTAAAAAGGTTGAAAAATCACAATAAATATGAATAATTTACTTAAAGTTCTCATTAATGCATTTTAAAGTTTGTTGTAATAAAATTTATTTTCAACAATTTTCCATTTAAGCTTAGAGTGAGAAAATCAGGCTAAAGTGGTTAGAATAGTCAGAATTTCACAAATAAAAATAAATAAAATAAATCGAATGTTAAAAGATAAGGGTAAGTCAAAGGTTAGTCAGTCAAACCTTCGAAGTGTACATGGGCTTCTTGATTTTTCCCACATGAACCATAACATTTTTATTCTGGAGTCTTCTAAGACAGTAACCATTCATCTATCTATGTTCAAGTTTCAAAAATTATTTCTCCTTTTTTATGTTCATTTTAATTTTGTGGATTTATCCATCACCACCACTCCCTTTTTTGGAAACATTTTCTCTCTTGTTTTAGCAAAACTTTTGAAGGAAATAGAGGCCAATAAATGTGTTCAATTTGCCACCACTAACTGTATGGTCAAAAATACATTTCGCATGAATTTCTCTAATAATATTATTACTACTTGTGCTGCTGCTACTGCTGCTGCTCTTGTTACTTCTAGTTCTCATTTGTGGGGACCTTTTAGCATAACATTTGGCACATAGTAGGCCCTAAACCCTAAACAGGAATACAAATACCAGGTCTCATGGAATCACAAAAAACGGATTGGAGTCTGGTACTGGAGAAATGGAAAAGTGTTTATGTAAACTGGTCAATACATATAACATATTCTTAGAGGAAAAGACCATAGAAGAATGTGTAATATATAAGTATGCAGATTTCTATATAGAACATAGAGCAGCATGAATAAAATCATATGTTTGTAAAAATGCACAACACTCTTGAAGAGCTATTGTTTACATCTTAGTCACCTTTCTGTGACCAGATGTTCTGGCTTTCTGAAAACTAAATTTCACTTTTTAAATCTAAGGAAGCAGGTAGTAGAAGTCTCAAAATCTTACAGAACTCCTTCCATATGGTATGCCCTTAAAAGCTGAGTTAAAAGAAAGTGTGACATATTGGTTAAGATTGTGAATTCTGTAGGTAGATTGTCTGATTTCAAAACAAATTTTGCCATTTACTAGCTCTGTGATCTTAAAAAATATTACTTAATGAAGTTGATTCTTGTACCCCCACATCTACAACTGGGGCTAATAATAGTGCCTAATTCATAAGGTTTTAGTAAGGTTTAAATTAGCTAATGCATGTAAATCATTCAGAAGATTATCTAGCACTTAGTAAGCACTGAGTTACTACAAGTATTTTGTTATCATTATTATTACAGTTATTATATTATCATTATTATTAGTGGGTGTCAGAATCACGGAATGAAGTACACTTCAGCAAGTACAACTCTAGCTGGATTAACCTAGTGGTGCACAATTTTAATAAAAAGACATCGAAATAAGCTCAATTCTTTCTCAATTTTAAGTCTCTGACTGAGGCTTCATCTATGTGTGTTTATCCACCACCCCGTGAAACAAAGTTTAAAGAACTATGGATCTTAAACATAATAACAATAATCATCATCCATCAGATGAACAGTTGTCTCGTGTGATCATGATTTTAGTGCTCTGATAGAAGTTAATAAAGTAATCACAAAGAATTCTGTCCACTTTTATACTAAGGAGGATCATATTTAAGGCTCCATTTAATTTGCAAAATGTCAAAGGAGAAATGTATTGCATTAATCTTTGAAAGACATAAAATATAAACCTCACGTTAGCCTGTTATTAATCAAAATTATCTATTGATTTTGCTGCAAGTAAACCCAAATTTGCAAGGAATATTGGTTATAAATGCTTAGACTATATAAGATGAAGTTTAACAATTTTGGAATTATGGACTTCTGAAAGGGCTGTATGAATTGTAGTCATTTTCATAAATGATAAAATTAAATTAAATTAAATTAACTAGTCAATTTTATATTCACATTAAAAAATGACTAATAGTGATATTATCAAATTTTTGTTTTAATAACATAAATGTGTCAGAAGTAGATGTTATCAATTAAAATGAGGGCTCGCTGGAGATAGGGCAATAAGTTTTAATAGTATTTATTGAAAATATAGGTAAGATTCCCAACATTATGAAAGTAGAAACAACAGAATTGGTGTAAAGATTAAAAATGGGAGATAATAATTTAATTCTAGGAAGAACCTATAAAATAAGGAATATAGAAATCATAACCTTTCTTTATAGTTGAGAAAATTGAAGATTGACTAAAGTAGGATATGGGAGAGACTATAACCTACAATTTAACACAATTTTGTTTATTTATAATATTTAAAGCATATTTGTCAATAGGTTTTAGGAGAAAACAAACATGAATAACGTAAAGCTCGGGTAAATTACCCAAGGTCATATTAAGTATTTCTAGACAGGAAAATACTAAACTGTATAATCATTTGTCTTAATCTACTTAGCCATGACCATAATTCTTTTCTTTATTCAAAGCAAGACTAGCACAATTCAATTGTACTTTATCATTGGTGGTTATGTGTTCTTATTTTACCTTTAAATTATTCAACAAGCATAATATATACAGGTAAAGAAGTAAAAAATACAGCACACTTTTTTCACATATTTACTCAAGATTTTATAAATAAAAAAAATTGCCCAAGAAAATGGATGGAAAGTTAAAAGTACAGAAAATCTTATAGGCATGCATATTTGCTGAGATCTTTTCACCTTAATAAATAAATTGCACATTCAATATATAAAATTATATCAGTATTTACTCTCTAAACTTTCAATAATGGAAATAATTACTGTGAGACCAACACTCAGTTCTCTAACTGTAGATAAAACTATAATGAAAAGGACAAAAACATACATGTGAGGACCATGGAGAAGTTTATATAATCATGAACATAGAATTGAATATTTCTTATACCCAAGAAAATCATTTGCATTCTACTCCTGTGCCTTCAAATTATTGTTGATTTTTCCTGTTTTTAACCTAACAGTTTGTGCCTGAAATAATGTGTCCATTGTTATATAATAAGTGCTTTTATGACTTAAAAACTTATGGCTGAGTGATAGAAATAAGAGCTTATTGTTTTTAATTTTATTTTTTTCTGGCAGGTTTGTTTAGCCAGAAGTGTATATAGAAATATCTGCCTGAAGGCAGAGAGAGACTAAGAAATCTGAGAGAGATGATTATATTATAGATATCTAACATACGATAACAAAGGTATATGATTATATTCTTGATTTCAAATATATAACAAATATATAAGATGATAACAAAGAAAACTCATCAGAAATTCTGAAATTTTAGCACATTATACTGACTTTCCATCCAATATAATTCTATTTATTCCATCTAAAAATCATAAATAACAAGTAAAAAATCAGGACATAAATAATATATGGTCTGAGTTTCAGTGGAGATTTAGCATTTTATTAAGCTATTTTATCTTAGTATAGACTTTCCCCTCAAATTTAGATATTTTAAGAGCAACTACATACTAATTGATTCAAAGAATGATAATTGAGATTAGTGATAATCTGGGCAATATATAGATTAAAGTCTATCTTGCAACAGGTCTGATGCAAAATTGAAAAAAACATTTCAACTGCATATTCAAACTCAAGAGATAAAATATTTACAATAAAACAGTGGCATTTTATTATTCATTAAAAGAGCCCTTGCAGGGTGTCTTCTACACAATACAGTATTAACCTTATTAACATTTTTTCTAACACTTGAAATAATGAAATTGTTTTATTTTAGATTATATTGTAATTTAAACTTGAGTTGTTGCTATTAATATTCTCCTCTTTTCATTTTTCCTCTTTCTTCTCCTTCTCTTCCTTCTTCCTCTCTTCTTTCTCTCTTCCTCCTTTTTTATCCTCACATGTAACAAAAAAAATATGATATGAACTACTAGATATATTCCCTATGAAAGTTAAAAAAAAATCAAGGTAATGACCTTAGTGTTTTCTCTCAATGCATGAAGAATTGAAATAGAAATAAGAGGTGAACTTATTAGAAATCTGGAAGCAAAATGATCACTATTAGCAGATGTGTTTATATAACTTCAGAATCCAAGGGATTATACTGTGAAATGTAAAACTAATAAGCAAGTTTTCTAAATGATCTTGGAAAGGGGGGCTTTCCAGGCAAGAGTAATCACATAGTCAAAGAAAGAAAGATTTAATGTGATTTTGCAGAGTTCGTGTAGTTTGGTAAGGCTATATAACCAAGGGCATCTGAATGAATAAGATGAAGACATAAGGCAGAGAACACTGTCAAGAAACATCTCTAAGGCTTTTCATGCCACAGTAAACAATTATCTCCCATACTATACCAGATTATTCATATTGGAATTAAGTGCAAGGAAAATTAAACTCTTTTTTTTGCTTCAATTTTGTTGGGTATATACATGTTAGCAGCCTAACCTTACCTTAACCAGACAAATTCAGTAGTGAAAAGAACACAGAGATTTCAGATGTATTCCTGTCTTAGCTCAAGCTTCTATGACAAAATACTATAGACTGGGTGGCTTAACTAACAGAAATTTATTTCTCACAGTTCTGGAAGCTGAGAAGTTCAAGATCACGATGTCAGAAGATTCATTTCCTGGTGAGCTCCTGCTTCCTGGCTTATGGTCAGCTATCTTCTTTCTCATTGTATTCTTAAATGGGCTTTCCTCCATGTATGTGAGTGGAACAGTGAGATCTCTCTCTCTTCCTCTTCTTCTAAGGGCATTAATCCTATATTCAGTGCACCATCCTCATGATCTAATATAAACTTAATTTCCTCCCCAAAAACCACCTCTAAATACCATAACAGTGGAGATTAGGGCTTCTAAATATTACTTATGAGGAACACATAAGTAATATTTAGAAAACATCTAGTTCATAACCACTTCAGAGACTTATATATATTTAAAAAACACTTTATATTCAGTGGAAGAATATTCAGGGAAACAATGGTTTAATCAACAAATGATTCTGGCTTCAAAGCCTATCTAACTGGAAAAAATAAATAAATATGAAACACTACTTCACACCTAAAACTGAAAACAAGACAATAAAACTCATAGATGATAAGAAGAGTTTGAGAGAAATTATTAACCAAGAAAATAAATACATATTCTAAAACTTATATGTTGGCCAGATTTAATAATAGCCATGATAAGTTTTTTAAGATCATCAAAGTAGATGTGTAATTTTTTAAGCTTATCAAAATAGACACATGTCAATATATTATAAAAATAAAGTTGTAAGACATTGATATGTTGGCATTAAGATAGAAAAGTGAGATAATGGAACAAAACTAACAAGGCATATTACAACAAAATTTCTCAAATGTATCATTAGTACTTATTTACTTTCCCCAATTCTTTGGTCTCGTTTTCTCATAAAATCATCCCCGTATGGCATTTCACCACTATTGCTCCACCAAAAATACATTGATAAAACAAATTTTAGTCTTTATCTTTCTACACTGAGAATATATCCAAAATTCAATCATTTTTCATCATTTTCTGCCTTCACTCTGGGAAATCATAGCTTGTGTTTCCCAGTATTTTGTAATTTGTTGGGTATTTCTTGGATATTTTATCTAGGGAATAGGAGAGAGTAATAGTGGATTGAGGTGTGGAAGAAAGGATAGTCAATACAAAGCTATTTTACTGAATTGGTTATTGCTGTAGACAAATGATGGCTTGACCATACAGTACAATTCAAGAAGCCATCCGAGATGAATCTCAGAACATGTGTCTGGGGAAATCCTGCTTCTGTTAAGTCAAGGGTGTGATTTCTCCTCTACTTAATAGTTACATGTGTGTGAATAACAAGTGAATTTTCACAATACATTTTGCCACAGAGTCAACAGAGAGGCCTACATTACAAAGTGAAAATCACATGGTAAGAGGCTGATGGGTAACATCTGAATAAAACTGGTTAGCTGAAGCCCTGTAAAAATCAAATTATTTTCTACAGATTTGACTCAAATAAGAGGGCAGAGAGGTTGAGATGATCTGAAGTGATACATAAAAGGTTTCTGATACAATTCATTTAAGTACTGCATGAAGTCTAATCTATTATTTTACCCCTTCAGAATGGTGGCCAACTGCAGTATCATAAAAGAATTTAAGAAAAAAATAGTTTGTGAAACAAACACACTTTCTGCTATGGTAGTCTAAGGTCATAATATGCACTCTGAATCTTCCTCCTGTGACCTATTTCTGCTATGGTAGTCTAAGGTCATAATATGCACTCTGAATCTTCCTCCTGTGACCTATTCTAGATTTTGTTCACCTTTGGCCAACCTTTAGGCAGCTTTGTTGCCTAGTTAGATGATCCAATTCAGTCCACCAGGATTTGAATTTTTTGTTGCCTTGCCTTTCTCAGGTCATGTTTGCTTTCATCTCTCATTCACCGTTATCACTGGGAACAAAACCACCAAGAGATGCCCCAGTGCACCCTTGAGTTCTAGATGTACATTTCCACAGCTCACTGTATAAAAGCAACCTTAGAATTTTATGGTTTTCAGGGTTAGGTATCCCTATGTGTTTAGTAATTGATTTGTCTCCTGGCACATTGTTATGAGGAATTCAAAATAATCAAGTGATAGTTGTTTCTTAGTAGAAGTCTTCTCCAACTGGAAATCAGAACCTCTAATCCAGCACAGCCTAAGGTTAAAAAGACAAATTCTGAGCATAGATGATAGAGACTCTATTCATTCCTCTGGCAACCAAATCAAAGTTGTGACAGAAACAAGGAGCAAACAGCAAGGAAAAATCTCCTGCGATCTAGACTAACAAGCCATATAACTAGGGAGAAATCTAAAAAATCACCCTGCAACAGTAAAAGGTAGGATGAGCAAAGACATGAGACTGCCCTGTCCCGATTGGCTGAGTGAGACAGAGCTGCAGATGCCTCTTAAAGGGGCCGTGTCAGTAAGCAGACTTTGTGATGATGGACCTGCTCATTCTGAACACCAGTGCTGGTTAGGTCGCTCAGGTACTTACAGGAAGATACTCAGTTGGAGTGAAGGCTGAGGGGAGACTCACTCTGTACAGAAGTGCCAATGGTATCCATTGTTCATCTGTTGAGTCCTCCACCTCCCAGTGTGCGGACACAGCTCCGCCATAGAGGAGACATCATGGAACTGGAAAACGGAGGTCGCTCTGCCCAGAAGATTCCCTGAAACTCTACCTACCCCAACTCGCAGCCCCACCCAAGCCACATCCAGGTGTCTCCTGGGTTAGTCAGGTGCCCCTTGCTGAGTAACGTCTAGACTCACACTGGTGGCAGCAGGCCTCGGCTACTGATGTGGCCTTTTGAGGCAACTATAAACACAGCATGTTGGATTCCATGATAAATCTTAACAGGTGGCTCTGGAGGTGCTTAGGCTGGGGCTAAATTTGGCCTGCAGCTGAATCCTTCTCAGGACTGTGCCACTGGATACCTACTACACAAAGTTGCACTAATAACATCAAGAGACTTAAGAACTTCGCTTAGTATATAGTCACTGAAAGGCAGCCAAAAAGGGAAGACCAAGAAGCAGAAAACATATGAGAGAAAAGCACAGAGGTCCAGGAATAATAGAGTCAAGCAATCTAACAGATTCAGAGTTCAAAACACTGGTTATAAAGATGCTCAATGAACTTATAGGTAGTGTAGATGAATTCAGTGAGAACTTTAACAAAGAGATTAAAAAAAAACATAAAAATGGAAATGGAAATTTTAAAAAGGAACCAGTCAGAAATGAAGAATACATTATCTGAGATGAGAAGTATATTAAATGGAATAAACAAAGTAAATAAAGAAGAGGATCAAATGCCCTATCTAGAGGATGGGAAAGCCAAGGACGCTCAATCAGAATGGCAAGAAAAAAGAAGCCAAGACCATAATAACAATTTAAGGAGCCTTTGAGACACTATAAAAGGTAAAAATATCTGTATCATAGGGGTACCAGAAGGAAAACAAGATGTTGAAGAGCTATTTGAAAAAATAATGTTGTAAAACTTCTCTAACCTGGTGAAGGAAATAAACATAAAACCCCAGGAAGCTCAGACAGTCCCTAAAACCAGGAATTCAAAGAGGCCCACACCAAGAAACATCATAATTAAAATGCCAAAGGTTATATACACAGAGATAATCTTAAAAACGGCAAGAGAAAAGCAGCTAGTTACTTACAAGGGAGCACCCATAAGACTGGCAACTGATTTCTAAAAGAAATTATGCAGGACAGAAAGCTTGGCACGTAATATTCAACGTGATGAAAACCCAGGATCTACAACAAAGAATACTTTATCCAGCAAAGCTATCATTTAGAGTTGAAGGGCAGTTAAAGAGTTTCCCAGACAAAAATAAACTAAAGGAATTTATCACCACCAAGCCAGTATTATAGGAAATATTGGAAGGACTTCTTTAAGGAAAAAAAAAAACAGAAATAAAGAATAGTAAGAACTACATACCTATCAAAATTACCTCAAATGGAAAAGAATTAAGTGCTCCAACCAAAAGATAGAGTGGTAGAATGAATAAGAAAACAAGACCCCTACAAATGTTGCCTACAAGAGACTCACTTCAGATTAAAAGACACACACACACAGAGACTAAAAGGAAGGGGATGGAAAAAGATATTGCCTTGATGGACTTAGAGGGTATTGCGCTGAATGAAATGGGTCAGATAGAGACAAATAATCACGTAATTTCACGTACATGTGGAATCTAAAGAACAAAATCAATAACAACAACAAAAGCAGAAATAAACTCATAGATACAGAGAATATTTAGAGGGATACTAGATGGGAGGGGTTTGGGTGGAACAAAAAAAAAGGCAAAGGGATTAAGAGGTACAAATAGATAGCTGCAGAACAGACATAGAGATGTAAAATGTATGTAACATGCGGAAGATGGCTAATAATGTTGTAATAAATATGTAAGGGGGAAGAGGGGGACTAGATTTAGTGGAGTGATCACTTTGCAAGTTATGTGAATCTCTGATCACTATGCTATATAACTGAAACTGGCATATTATTATATGACAAATATAATTGAAAAAATAATTGAAATGTACAATGTAAATACAAGCAATAAATTGTCTATTATATTTTAATAAAGACTGGGAAAAAAGGAAAATAAAAACATAAATTCTGCAAGTGGTCACTAAGAGTTATGGTGAGAGAGGCAAACTCTAGTCCTTTGTTTCCCGGGCTCTCTATTCTAGTTATTAGAGATATAACAAAATATATAAGCCCTTGACTCAATGCATATACCACCTCCTGGAACAAAGTTCTCAACATCACAGAATTTTGTCACCAAGCTTACTCTTTAGCTGAGCTTTTAACAGGAAATTATGCATTATGATCATGGCTGGCTATTTCTGGGAAATGAAATAGATAATCTGGAAGTCCCAGGTTTAAAAAAAAAAATACCCTAATATTTTGTATGTAGGTGTCAATCCTGGTCAGAACAAATTATTGCCTATCTCAAGTGGAATAGTATTAAGTATGATTAACATGTCACACAGCGATTTTATGTTTTTTTGTGAGGGATATTGGTATATTTGTACCTCAGCATCTCTTTCTACTGCGGGCAGTGACAGTAACTAGCTAACTCTTGCTGTGAGAGAGACCGTACATAATCTCCATCTTTGAACCATAGCCACTTTGTGTTTGAGCATTGTATACCAGAGTATTATCCAAGTGTCATAGCCACCAAATAGCTGAATGCCTTACCTAACACCTGCTATCCATTTCAATCAAACATGATTCATCATGATACTACCACATGCAAGGGTTATCATCATTTTGCTTCTGTGTAGCTGGGAGTTGTGCAATGATAGCAGAAATGCAGAGGAGATAGTATGAAAGGGAGAAGCGAAAAGGAAAAAAAAAGCAATTCCTTCGAAAACAAAGGAACATGATTTCTTTCTTTCTTGTTCATTTGACTATATGTCTATGTGTGCACATATATAAAGCAATTATAATATGAGATACTTAGAATTATGTGTACTGACTTGAATCACTTGGTACATTGAGATAAAAAGTTACAAAGTGATATATACAATATAATTCTATATCAGTAAAAACAAACACAATACATATTTGTATAAAGGAAGGTGTTGAAGAATATGAAAGATGCTTATTATCTTGATTACACAGAGCGGTGGGAAGTGCAAGGGAGGTAGGGAGAAGATATTTATTTTGTCTTTATATACATTTGCCCTGTATTATTTTTTTATTTATAAAGAGTTATTATTTTGTATTATGATAAATCTAATAAAGAACAAGTTAAACATAAAAATATAAAATATAATTTTGAAAGAAAGTATAACAAAATATCTAGGTTAGTTTCATTAGACTGGGTAAATGTTTTGATTGTCTTCTCCAAATTTTGAAAAATGTTTAAAATAAGACGGCATAATTTTAAAATATAAAACAGTACTGGCAAATAGGTTGTGAATGTTTATCATACCTCATGATGTATTTTAAATATGCATGTTATCTAAATATAATTACAATGTTTTATTTCTTACTAAAAGATTAACAGCATCTTCTGAGCTAAAGATATAAGTAGAAGTGGCTCAGACACACAGTTCACTATGGGATTTAGACAGACCTTAGCAATAATGTTTAAAGCTATGTTCTTATTCTGCAATCTATTTTGTGAGCTCTGTTAAGAACAACTGGCCCTGGAGCCACTTGAGAGAAGCAGAGTTCAGGTAATCTCATCCTTTACTCTGCTCCAAAGTGCTTAACTCTCTCTTTTGTCTGTACACACATTCCAATCAGCACAAAGACACTTTTCATTACTTTCTGAAAAACCACAATCTCAGAATCTTTTGGATTTTAGATAACCCTAAGATCATCATAAAGGGACTTTGTGGCATCTGACAAAGCTCTCTCACAAAATTACTAATTGAACAGAAGTGCTGGGCTTTTAAACTAAAGCTCTGTGTGTATTTAAGGTTGACAAAAATTAAAGTGGAAAGAGAAGAGGAAAGTAATCTGCTTTCATTCACTCATTTCTTGTGCTCCAGGAGAAAAATTCTTTAAAGATCAGCTTCCAAAGTTCAGGTGGCCTTCTTGGTTTGCTCTCTATTTTAGCATTTTGTGATAAAAATGCAGGAAAAAAAATCTCTCAGATATCCTGCTGGATCCTCTAAGAAAACAGGAAAGTGAAAATTGGAGAGAATGTTAACACACACACACACACACACACACACACACACACAAATACATGCACACTAAGATAAGCACAGGAGAAAGAAGAGAAGGAAGGGAGGAAGGAAGGAAGGAAGGAAGGAAGGAAGGAAGGAAGGAAGGAAGGAAGGAAGGAATGGAAGGATGATAGAGAAAGAGGGAGAGAAAGAGAGAAAAGGAATCAGAGAAATCAGTCTTGTAAAGGAGGAGTAGAAAAGGAGGAAAAAAATGTAATTGTTCAAGCAGATTTTATACTTGTCTCAAACAACTATGTTCTTTATATTTTGTATTTATTAGCTGAAGTGATATACCAGGTTGACAGTCCTGGCTAAAGTAGTTAGAGGGCATATCCCTTTGAATAATATAAACAGAGTAAAAGAAAATGAGTGAAAAGAGGATTCAGACTTGAAAATACATAGAAGAATGCATGATAAAGCTCCTTGATGATTTTAGTATTGGAAAACAGGAAAAATTCAGTTTCTTATCTAGTAGGCTTTGAACATGCTAGTTACCTATACCTCGTTATTAGGCAGTAATTTTGTTTCACACATCTCCTACGTAGTCGCTTGTCAAATTATCTGCTTCCTAAATCTTAGAAGAGCCAATAGGTCATCTGAGAGATGTTTTCCTATATTATTACCACAAAAAAAAATTTAAATGTGCAGCAAATTTTGAATAGAGTAATATCAGACTTCAACAAGACATATTTTTGCAATTACATATTCCTTAGCTAATTACTAAGTTTAATATCATTGTATTCAAATTGTGTATTAAATAAATATATAATGTCTTTGACAGTAGTAGGAGAGAGAATATGTATACTCACAAATCATCCAAAGGATTCAAATTTTTCTCCAAAACAATTTTTAACAGAATTTGTTATATTACATAAAAATTTTAATTTATATCCATCTATAAAAATTAGGTGTTATTTCATTGATTCTATATTTTAATTAATTATATTACTATAGATATATATCTTCTTTGATATAGGATTAAAATTCTTCCTTAATATTCTTATCAGGATTATATGCTGACAATTGCTTTACTCAGAAATATTCTATGATGCAAATATTTTTGACTGCAGACTTCGCATATCCTTATCAAACATTTCCTTATGAATACTTAAAAAGGCAACTTTTACCTAAAGTTTACTTATATCTAGTCATCCAGACCTTTGTTTTTTAGATAACTTATAAGGGCTTATATTTTAGTTTCAAATGACTTTTTATCTCTCTCTCTACTGTTTTAATAGAATAGAGAACATACCATCATACGATCATAGAAAAAGTAACATTAAGGCCATTGCTATGTAATATTTCACAACCACACACAGGAAGAGTTAACCATTAATTACATTCATATAATACAGTATAAAAAAATTTGGTTAAACTCTATCTTACCTAATTCCACTATTATATGTGCTCATAAAAATCTAATGCTTTCACACATTTTGCTACCTTATCCCTTGTGTCTATAGTTTCCATTGCTTTTCTCTGCTTTTAGTTACCCATTCTTTATGAATTAATTTATACCTAATTAATATATATCTAATTTAGGGTTAGAAATTGTAGGCCAGAAACATAAGAAGGAATGCCATGTAAGGACCTCTGAAAATCCTCTTTCATAAAAGAAATGAGAACACTGGCAAAAATCGGCTTTTGCAGAACTCTGGAAATTAACCAGACTTGTAACAATTTAGGATGCATTTATTTCAGAAAAATGACAGAATCAGAGTAAGAACAATGAATCTTGTTCTATTTTGCTTTGGCCCATGCAACCTCCACCCTATCTCCATCCTAGTTTTGAAAACCACTAACTTACAGTTACAGAGAAAACAAGCAGCCTGATTGTTACTGGAAATGTCAGAACAGGATTGGAGCTCTTTCAAAGCACCATTCCCAGAGAATTGTCATATTTGACCTGTGTAGTGGTTTGACTGAAGGCCCCACTCACAAGGCTTGTCTTTATGTGACCTGACCCAGAGCT
>NW_006442484.1:30331577-30361746 GCF_000325575.1 Pteropus alecto
AGTATGTCACAAAGACGAGCAGTGGCTGTTGTTTACTATCATGGATGAAAGGCAGTGGACAACAGTTGGGGAGAAACAATAGGCTAAGAAAGAAAGCTAAAAGAAGATATTTGTAAACAATATGTCTATATAAGGCTTCAAAATTTCTGACCTACTCCTGGGAATATAGAATACTACACTTATGCCTGTGACTATGTGTATGCCCAGACCTTTGCACATGCTTTATACTTCCACATCTCACCAACTTTGAGGTTCAGTATATGCAGAAAGAGAAGACTAAGGAAGGGTTTTTAGTTGATGCCTGAGATTTGAAGATATGTCCCAAAATGCAAATACAGCCCCTTAGCCAAGACTTGGAACTGAGCTTCTGAGACTTGTGGGAAACCATCAACAAATAAATAATAGTGATCCCAGAAGAGTAGAGAAAGAGCAAAAATAATATTTCAAGAAATAATGAATGAAAACTTCCAAATTTGAAGAAAAAATATTAATCTCTACATCTAAGAAACTCAACACTAATTAGGATAAACTCAAAGATATTCACAACTAGACACACTCTAATCAAATTATCAAAAAACAAAGAAAGAATTCTGCACACAACAAGAGAGAAGCAACTTATTATTTAAAAGGTAGTGTCAATAAAAACAATGGCCAATTTCACATAAAAAACCAATGAAACCGAGAAGGCAATGGTATGACATATTAAAAATTAAAAATCTATTGACCAAGAATTCTATTTTTAGCAAAACTATCCTTCAAAAAGGAAGGAGAAATTAAGACATTCTTAGATAAGCAAAACCTGAGAAAGTTAATCACTAGCACATATGTCCTATAAGAAAGAATAAAGGTTGTCCTTGAGGGTGAAATGAAAAGACACTAGACGGCAACTTAAATCAATATGAAGAATAAAGAGCAACAGCTATGGTAACTGCATACATAATAAATATCGGTATCAATACATTTTTTTGTTTGAAATTATACAAAGAAATATTTATAAACCTAAACTGATGGGCATGCGATGTCTAAAGAAGTAATTTGTATGTCAATAAGAACACAAGTTTGGGGGAAGGTAGCTATATAGAAGTGAAGTTTTTGTATACTATTGAAATAAAGTTGATATTAATATGAGCTAGATTATTATACATTAAGATAGTAATTGTATCCTTTAGCACAACCACTAAGCATAAATAAAAAATAATATGGTAAAAAAGAAAATGTTGAGAGAGATCTATCCCCATACATTTTCCTTAAATTTCTTTATCACCAATTTTCAAATCATGTTCTTTCCAAGTCCCAGACCATCCACCTAAACCATTGGCCATAGCTCATGAATCAGTGTACAATCTCGTGTCTGATCATTTACCATTCTAAGTAAATAACCAGGTATACCATTCAAACTTTTGTCCACTAAGAGGATGTTTTTTTACTACTCTCCTTTAGAGATGTTGCCGAGAGGGGCTATGGAGCTGCAGCTATCCACATTCAAATGGTGCCTGCATATCATGTAGAATCATCTGTAAACAAGGCCTGAGTCTTCTTTTCTTCCGTCAATTAATCATAGGTTACTCCCCATGAGACCATAGTGCAATCACTGTAGGCATCAGTACTGTTTTTAATGTACTATTTTTCAGGTATAGGCAACTCTAATATCTTACTTATGGTCTTTTCCATTATAATAGTCCTCACTCTACAGGTCAAGTAGGGAACAAAGGTGGGGATTCTGCCAGTTTCTAAGTATGCCTATACCAATTAAGCATTCTGGAACTGGAAAACTAAACACAGGATGGACCCACTATAATATGAAACTCCATAAGCCTCAACTCTGACTGGAGGGCCACAGTGATGTTTTGTTTTCTCTGGAATTAGTGTCAATTCAGAGTCAGTGTCCAATGGTTTCTGAAAGGTCTGATTATTTTCTTTTCCCTTGTGTATAGTTAACCTGGTAAAAGGCTGTAGTTCTTTCTAAGGAAAGCTTGAAGAAAGATTAACAGTATAAATTTTGGGTAGTATATGGGGTCCTTCATCAAGGGGACCTGACATCTTCTTTGTTTAAGAGGTTCTGGGTCTGTAAACCAGTTCAAGTCTGGAGATTGATAGAGGAGCAGGGCTGTCTGTTTTTATGATTCTGGTTATAATACAAAGCTATCATAATCAATACAGGGTTATACTAGCATAAGGATCAATATATAGACAAATGGACATGAATCAAGAGTCCAGAAAGAAACCAATGATACTGGTCATTTATTTTCAATAGGGTAACAAGACAATTCATGGAGAAAGAACAACCTTTTCAACAAATGATGCTGAGACAATTTAATATTCCTATAAGAAAGAGAATGCAGTCAGACAAAGGTCTCATAGCACAAACAAAAATTAACTCAGAATCACTGAAAGACCTAAATATAAAAGCTAACCTGTAAAACTTTTAGGAAAAAAATTAAGCAAGGCAAGAGTATTAATGACCTTTGATTAGACGATCATTTCTTAGCTGTGACACTGAAAGCACTAGTAACGAAAGAAAAGAAATAAATGGAATTTATCAAAATTAAAACTTTTGTGTATCAAATGATACTATTAAGAATGTGAAAGTCCATCCCACAAAGTGGGGTAAAAAAATTTACAAATCACATATTTGGGACATTTATTTTAAATATATAAAGAATTCTTATAACTCAATAATAAAAAGACAAGTAACCCAATTAAAAAAATGGGCAAAGGATATGAGTGAACATTTCTCCAAGGAAGATATGCATATGGTCAATAAACACCTGAAGAAATGCTTGACATTATTAGCCATTAGGAAATTATATACAAAATCACAACGAGATTCCACTTTACATCTACCGGGATAATTAAAATAAAAAAAGTTAAACACTAGTAAGTGCAGCCAGGATGTGAAGAAACTGATACCTCGTTGTTGGGAATATAAAATGGTATAGCCACTTTAGAAAATAGTGTGTAGTTCCTCAAGAAGTTAAACATAGAATTATATACTCAGCAATTTCACACCTTGGTATAGACCTAAGAGATTTGAAAATATATCTCTACACAAAATCTTGTTCAGAAATGTTAAAAGCAGCATGACTAATAATAGCCCAAAGTGGAAATAATCTGAATGTTCATGTATTCATTAATAAATAACAGAATATGGTATCTTCATAATAAAATATGATGGGATATTATTATGCAGCAAAAAAGGAATGACGTACTATTATATGCTATGACTTGCATGAACCTTGAAGACATTATATGAAATAAATCCAAATTTAAAAGACCACATATAGCATAATTCCATTTATCTAAAATGTCCCAAATAAACAAATCTATAGAAACAGAAAGTACATTAGTTGTTGTCAGAGGATGGAGGCAGAAAGGAATTGGAAGTGACTGCTAATAGGTGTGAAATTTCTTTTTGGGATAATGGGAATGCTTTGGAATTAGGTAGTGGTAATTTTTGTACATTTTTTGGGATATGTTAACCATTGCATTATGCACTTTAAAAGGTGACTTTTGTAGTCTGTAAAATATATCTCAGTTAAAAATAAAGAAACAGTAGGCCCCTCAGTTAAATTTTACAAATGGTTTTTCTTCCTTTAATGTAAGCTAAAATTCTAATCATTTTCCATATAACTGAATAATTTGACTTAGACAAACAAATCAAAAATGAGAGAATCAAATTTGCACACACATAATATTAGATTGTTTTCTATAAAGGAGTAAATTTTACTTTAAAAGATTTTTTTTAACTCTAATTTCCATGAGTACTTCTTCCATCTTTATTAATCAGAGCTAGGTTAGAGGTTGGTGGACTTAATAACGTTAAACATGTCTTATTTACCTTTTAAATTACTATGCACTGCAATAGAACCTTTGCTTCTTGGAGCTAAAGTAGCACATTAGTGAATCTGGACTAGGGTCAGAACATGCAGACTAAGAACACGTATAAACATCCATGCGATTGCTCTAAAGGAATAATTTCAATGAGAAAAATTTCTTTGCATTTCCTTTCTCATTCCCTTTAAAGAGATCATATTTATTCCCGCTTTCAAGCTTTAGTTTGTAACTCTTCTCTTAGGCAAACCCTCTGTATTGGTCTGTGTTCTCCAGAGAAACAGAGCCTACAGGATGTGTAAATGTCCAAAGAGATTTATTATAATGAACTGGCTTCCATGATTATGGAGGTCCCTCTGACTCATAAAAGGTCATTCTTTTGGTCCTATCCAGGACTTCACCTGACTAGTAGAACGTCACATTTGGCACCATTGTGTGGTAATATTATCCTCAAATTATGGAAGGCAATCTGCTTTACTTAGTCTACCAAACTAAATGTTAATTTCATTCTAAAATACCCTCACCAAGAATAATATTTGACCAAATATCCAGGCACCCTGTGGCCTACTTATGTTGACACATGAAATTCACCATCATACCAGATGGTTTCCATTCTTGCCTTAAAATATTCATATCATTCAAGAATATGAGTTTTTCATATGTACTTATTCCATGAGCATTTACTGAATACCCACTCCATGAAGTCAACATTCAAACTCTGGAGACAGTATTGAGAAAAATACAGTTTTTTTTTTTCTTTAAGGAAATGGAAAGTTTAATGTTTATGAGAGAAAAAAATCTAGACTCCCCTCGGAAAATAAGTCATTCTAATTGCACCCTTAATGGTGAAAATTATTTTAACAAGCAGTAATGATGAAAAGAGATAAAAGAAAACAGGATGAGTATGTGCCATGTCACAGAGGAGAGAAAGTACGGGATATGTATATAAAGAATAGAAGTTAGACCAAGTAGACTGAAATGTTGAATGCTGTAAAGGAATTAGAAGGATTAAGCCTGGGAAGAGAGATTAGATTATATTGTTGATGATCTTAGTTATTAGATGTTTGATATTATTATCATCATCATCATTATTATTAGCAATGGTGAACTATTGACAGCTTTGCTCAGCAGAGACTAAATTAAGCAACGTGTTGGGAATATTAATGCATTATTATGTATAAAAATATTTGGAAAAGGAAGTATTGGAAAAAAGACTAATTAAGGGTGTATCCTAAATCACGTGAATGATAATAACTACATTAAATAGCCCTAGTAGGTACTAAGGATGAATATTACTTAGGTGAAATTTTAAAATCACAATATATTTTAAATAGTAGGTATGAGTGGGAAGGAAGATTCAATTGTAATGCTTAAATTACTGGGAGAAGAGAACTATTTATTACCCAGAATAGAAAAGTCAGCACTTGGGGTGGGACATAATATTCATTCTGGGCCATATTAAGTTTGTTGTGCTACTAATATATACAGTATATGATGTCTGTTACTTAGGTGGTAAGCTAGACTGTCCTATAACTTTAATACCATAGTTGTAGATAAATATAAGTTATAACCGGATGAACCAATTATATTTCTTATTTGCTTTATCACGAACTCCCTGCCTGAGCTCTTTTTTCTCAACTGTCTGTTCTCTGCTTTTCAAAGTCTCAGAAGGACTGGCAAACTAGCCTAGGTCATCAACTGATAACATACTTGTCTGATCTCACTAAAAAATGATTGTTTTTCAACAGAGAGCTTCTGCATACATAATTGTTGTGCTCCGAAAGACTCTGATCCTCAGGAGTGAATTTGGATAACTAGAAACTGTCAATAAGGAAGTATTTTTGACAAAATGCATTAGAGTTCAATGTCCATTGTACTTTGAAGAGTAAGTTTGATTTAGCTAGGTATGATCTTTGCTATTGTAAAGTTGGCCCTAAACTATACACCAAAGGATACATGTTTTATAGACTTTTTGTCAAAAGTCTGATAAATGTTCTTATAATCAGCTTATTCTTCATCATTTCAGAAGTTTAAAATAATTTCATTGGTTCCTATTTTTATATGAATCAGTTTATTACTTAAGTCCCAATGTTAGTATGAAAGGCAGATTTAAAAAATTGTATATACAGCATTAATTCAATTTTTGTAAAAAAAAAAAATTATCTATGCACATACACTTGGAAATATGCCCAAAGAAATATTAAAATTGGCTGCCTCTGACTGGTAAGATTAAATGTGATTTCAAATTTATTCTTTATTCTTTGTTGTATTGTTCAAATTATCCATAATAAACATGTATTACTTTTATAATCTAAAAAAAAAAAATAGAGGAAATAAAAGGGTTATTCATCACACAGTACATTTGTGGAATAAAATTCACTTGGCCTTAAAGGCATAAAAAATTCCCACCCCAAAGACAGCCTCGAAGGAAATGTATCAGTGCCAACACAGCAACCCCCAGACTTCTGTGTAGATTGGCGCCATTGTGCGCTAACATTACCCTCAAAACGACCTGCTCAGTCTCTCGTGGCAACTATTGAATTCTGACTGAGGCCACTTCTGTTCATTCTCTTGCCTACTAGCGTAAGTCACTTGGTCGGGCACAGCTTAATTCTTGACTGTGGATTTCGTGAACTCCTCTTATAAAATGGTACAATTACTGCAGGTCATGAACATCAAATGCCACTAACACTTCCAGCTGTGACCACGGAATAGCCTCCAAACAGAAGTACTGCAACGTGGTAATAATAACATCCCAGCTGTAGCCACAATCACCGAAATCACTGACAGTGTCAGTAATGTATAAAACCCCATGGAAACTCAACTGTACTTGCCAAAAGGCATTCATCAATTTCACTGCCTTTTATCTACCATTTAAAATGGTCTGGTTTTAGTGTTAGGGTTTTAAAATAAATGACTAGGGTAAATAGGCCCTGGCTGAATTGCTCACTATCTGCTTTGAATTGCCTCTCTAAATGTTGGGGACCTGAAGTTCAGCCTTAACCACTCAAGTACATTCTGTAACCACTACATGTTAGGTGATGGGATGTGAGCAAAGAGAGTTGAGTATCTAGAGATGAAATATACTAAGCCCCTTTACAGCTTAAGTTCATTTAAAACATTGTGAAGGACATAGTGAAAAGACAGGAGATGGAGCTCCTTTGATTTCTCAGAAGGAACTCAGCTTTTAGGAAGATCTAAGGGAGTGAAAATGTGGGAAGGCCAAGGAGAAAAAGCCTATTTAAGAGATGCTTGTAATAATAAACTATAACCAACACTACACTTCACTACAGTATTTTCTTGTAGTTGCTCAAATATATTGTAGAGAAGATAAAGCAATTGCTTGGAATGTTTGAGCAAATTAAATTACTGTTACTGAAAATAGAAAAAAGTAAATAAAATGAAATTCAAAAAAAGGATTACTTATTGTATAGAAGAACTATTGAATATCATCTACTTCGAATACACTGGTCATTATTATTACTGTAACTTGAATATGTATAATTATTTAGCTTGTCATTGCTCTTTCAAGTATATTCCCTCAATTGATTCTTCACCATGATTCTGTGAAGTTTTATCCTCCCTACATATTACAATACAAATTTCAGAGAGGTTAGAATGATATGACCAATATCACATAGCTAGTTAGAAAGCAAACTGAACACAAGAACATTGACATTCTGTTACATCAGCTGCTCTCATACATGAAATCCTCTCTCTCCTTGACTATGTGCTTCCTGTTGTCGATAAATACCTCTCAAGCTGCAGGAAACCTATGATTTGTAATCTCATACTTTGGAAGATGAGAGCCTTCAAATGTTTTTTTTTTTTTTCTCTTCTAGGTAAAACAGTGAAATTTTGGCTAGCAAGACAAACCTCATGAGTAAAGAGCCACAAAGGCCCTTCCAGAGTAGCAGCAAGTAAAAATAAAGAATATATAGAAAGAAACAATATGAATATATAGGCAGTTGGACAACATTTTATCATTCATTCATTTATTAATTATTTTAATAAAAATTTATGTAGTAACTTAAATGACAAGAATTGTATTAATGCTGAAGATTTAATCAGGAATAAGATAGATTTTGTTCCTGTCCTACGTTTACAATTTAGAAGAGGAGCTGGAAATAAAAATACATAGATATACATGTAAATTAAGAAATTGCAAAATTTGATAAATACTATGAAGGAAACTGGGCTCTGCAATAAAAAATAAAAAAGGTAAAGAAAATAATTTTGATAGGATAGTCCAAGAATTCATCTGTGACAAGTGGCATTTAAATCAAAATAAAAAGTATTACCTTGGTAATAAACATAGACTTCACAATGGAGAAAATATATTTGTAATGTAGATATAAATGGTTCTCAAAAAAATCTAGATGAACATCATCTAGATTATAATACAAAGTTTTGAAAAGTCTATTGTGAAAGCTAAAATCACTTATCAAAATATTCTACTGGGGTATTACGAATAAAGGTGAGAATTCTATTTAAAGTAAAGTTATCTAAGTGTGAATAAGTGAAGAGCATAAACTTAAAATCTGTTGTACAACTTTTTAGCTCTCCAAAAACCAAGTACCCACTGACAATGAATGGAATTAAAACTGTTTCAGTTGAAAGCTTTATATGTTACTTTCCTCCTGAAGATATTATTTCACATGTCCCAGAACAACCTTTCAAACAAGGTGCTTTTAGTGTAGTGTCTTAGAAGCTGTCAAGTTGAATATGCAATATATTCCAATAAGAAAGAGAATTATGACTTTTTCCCAGTGAATGCGATACTTGTTCCTGCATTGTTAAAAACTGAAGACATGATATTCTAACTGAATTTGTTCTAGAGCTCAACGATTTTTCAATGTAAATGAATAAGCTAATATTCGACATAATTTAATTATAAAAACTTCTGTAATAAAGTTTTAAAGATAGCATATTCTAGAACTGCCCTAAATCTAAAGCAGAAATGAGCTAAGTTAATTACATTCTCCAACTTCCATAACATTTTCATGCTATTTATTTTCAAACAAATTTTATTTGTTTCAACTTTTGTAACTATACAACATTGAGCCCTGGCCACTGTCTAACCAATGTGGCAAATTCCAACAGCTGAAATAAGCCAGAAAATTGCTTACTAGAGTTTTGCAAAAATAAAAACGCTGTCTTGCAAAGTTGAGATTTTACACTCTGAATGTTTTCAAGTGAAGCAGGTATGCTCATCCATTAGGGAATGAAAAGTTATATTCTTTATGCTCTGAAGTTCTTTCTATAATTCTATGACATGAGTCTACTTAAAATTATAACACTTGTTGAAAACGACAATGAATCATTCAGTGAAATATTTTTGAACCACTTTGAACAGTTGTTGATATGTTGTTACCCACTAAATTCAATCACATGAAAAATGTGATATAATTGTTTTAATAATATGGCCATATTTTAATTAATAAAAATATAATAATAAACCTAATATATCTCACCTTTAATTATTTGTGATAACTTGTATAAGTATTTACTTCTAAGATAATGTTTGCCATTAGTCAAGAGTGAAGAAGTATGATATGGTAAAAAGCAAAAGGACTGACAGTAGTGAGTTCAACTTTATTTTTAGCTCTTCCACCAATTAGCTCTGCAATAGTGTGCATTTCCTTAACCATTCTGGGTCTCACTTTCTGTACCTAGGTAAGAGTTGGAGGATATCTAAATTTATTTCAGCAATGTAATTCTCAGAAGGAGAGAGAAAGTGGAGTCTTTCAATGATAAGCAAGAAGTAACTACTGTGTGCATGTCATTTTCTCCTTGATTTTATTTCTCTGCTTTTAATTCATATTTTAGTTTATCAGTATGGTATATTCGTTAGGACATAGGTTGTGGAAACAGACCGTTGTGTTTGAATCCTTGTTCTCTCACTAAATGATCACAAAGTGTGATCTTATGTAAATTTCTTAATTTCTGTGTACTGTAGTCTCTGATATCTATAGTAGACATAATGATAGTATTGAATACATAGATTGTCATGGGGACCAAGGAAGTTTACACATGTAAATATATTTCAATAGTTTCTGACACATAGTAAATGTTCAATAAATGCTAGCTATTTTACCTTTTTCAGTGTTTTATTCTTTTTACCTTCTATCTCCTTTTGGGATAAAATGTTATAAAAAATGGAGTCGTAGGTCTATGTTTTATTAAAAGCATACTCTATGTAGATAAACTTGGGCATGAGATGATAGTTTCATATAAATGGACTTTTAGGCTACTTTTCAAACTAAGCATTTCAACAGAAAGAATTTTTAAAAGTTCGTTGTTTATTCTTCACTTTGTAATTAATTTTATATAAATATAAAAAATTGGGCTTTTTTTCTCTTTGATCTATATGAGTTCTTGAATTTGAAAATATACCCAGAAGTGAGCTTATATATATAGTTCCAAGTACCTATAAAATGAGCATCATAAAAACATTGCCTAGAAATAACTGCATTTCATGTTTATCTAAATTCAAATCAATATTATTTCAGACTTTATAATTGCTAATGAAAGAAGCTTTTTCCAAAAGCCACGGCAACTTAGAAATAGACTTCAAGTTGTTTTTTCTGTCATATACATATTTTCCACAATCACCACACGATTAAATCTTTTAAATAATGAAATATTTTTGGATACCTAAATAGATGCTTAAAAGTGGCAACTTTGTCTAAAACACCTTAAATATGTTTTCTTTTATTCTCACTTTCTTTTCTGACCTGGATCTGGCTGCCAGTGCACATGAAAGAAATTACAAAAGCTTCTCAGTCACTGCGACTCGGGTTCCTTTTGCACTACAGCATTTGTCATTGCCAAAACAGCAGAGTTTAATTAAGTGTTGTGAGCAGCCTAGTGAGAAACACACTTTAAATTAAACCTCTGTACATGCAGCTATTGGTTCTTTACCTCCTGAACAATCAGCAGGGTGTTAGGCATAAATTCCGTCTCTCAAGGGAAACGCAGCTCTACGCACCTCTAGCGATTCATAAATGATCCTGCTTTCTCAGAACCATATCTTATTAAAGCACATTTAATTATTTCTAAGTTTTAAACACCGATGGATGAAGGCGATAATTAATGTGCCTACCACTAAACATTTTATTTACTCTTGATATATTAATGGTATTATCAAGAAAATATGCTACAGTTTCAGGTTTAACAAAATTACATGGCAAATTATCTTTTGATGCATCAAGCAATTGTTAATATAATGGAATAAATTATTTTAACACCCCAGTAGTAACAGATAGGTAAAAGAATATAAGCATTTTAATTTTCAGAATGTTTTTGAAATCACACATTTCAACGACATGAGTGTTTGGAATTTTAGAAACAAACAAAAGAAAAAAATTAGAAGGGTGACTTGTAGGTTTCTTACATGCCAGGGATATCAGTGTAACTAACCTTCTCATAACAGGAAAGTTCTAGTACAATATTGGTGTGAAGAACAAAGTAATTGCTCCTTAGAATTCAACTTCTACCTGCCCAGTTCCACGTAAATGTTCAAATTTATATATTTGCTTAAAATGAAAAGGAGAGTGACACGTACATTTCAAATTTACTTGGTTAAATACAGTTTTCTATAAGAATAATGGTAATGACTTTTCTCAACTGAGCAGAGCTTATCAGAGCAAGCAACAATCAGGATACATGACCACGTTCATAAAATATCTTGACTTGTCCCACAGCACCATGGGACATTCTCCATAGATAGGCCTGCTCTACAAAGATGTAAAAAAGATGAAAAGATGATCTATTTGTCAGTAGAATTAGGCACAAATATTTATCTGTTCTACTTTAATCTGAATCCTATATCTTATCTTTTATGTTTGGTAAATTTCAATAGTTGATGCTACAAAAAGCTTTCCATTAATTAGGAAGTTTTTGCCTGAAACTTTTGAAGACAAAGAAAGAATGGATTATAGTTTTTTATAAAATCATTTAACTATAGTTTTACTAGAAGATGCCTCTCTAAAATCTTTATTGACACTGAGATTTTAGTCTTTTCATTCTAAGCTTCATACAAGTAGGTAGATTTCAGTGCTTATATTTAAATATGCAAAAAAGAGATACTCTTACAGAAGCACCCACTTGAAATTAGGCTGGACTTTAAAATATTTTAGGATTAAAGTATCGGTTTATCTTGTAGTGATATTAATTGGCTTAACACTACAATTCTTCCTAGTGATCTGTTGTTTTTAATTTAAATTAGTGAGTTTGTATATTTTATTTTACATTTTTGATGTAAACTTCAAAGAAAATATACATGTTTAATGATTTTAGGAATGTATACTGGGTTATCATTGTAGGTTTTAAAATAATTTATGTTCTTATAAGATACTTAATGATTACTAATAATAAATCCTACCAAATTAATAAAGTCACATTTTTCTATATAGATATCATTTCTCCATACTTCTCCACAAATTGTACATGCAGCCCCCTCAAATGGCTATTTATCTCTCCTTTCACTTTCATTATTTTCTTTACATTTTCTATTTCCTCAACTTTCTCTGTTTCTTCTCTAGATTCTTCACTCTTACTGAAATAGAGAAGAGCAGTGAAAAAGCAACAAGCTTAAACACAATAATTTGGATTGGAACATGAAGAATTAAAGCAGGTATATAAAGGCAAGAGTAATTTAGGGGAGCTGTAGGTCAATTTGTTTAATGGGTGGCCCCACGTGAAAATATTTTCATCTCACATTCCTAAATTATTTCACTTGCTGGTTTTACATAAATGAATGTTTCACCAATGATAGATTAATTTGTTTTAATAAGCATCCTCTTTAAAAATGAAAATACCTTTGGGAGGTTTAGTGATTAATAGTCCCTACATTAATATGAATAGGTTTAATTAGGTTGCTTCTTCCTAACCTCTTAGCTGTTTTTTGCTGCATTGAGAGAAAAAGCGGATTGGGTGGTAAAAAAAAAAAAGACAGTCATTACTCCTAAAATTTAATGATAGTTTAAAGAATAAGTTATGGAGGAAGAAAAAAAATGTGTTTCCTAGTATGGTGTCCATGAACAGAGGGGCTTGGAAGCTAGATTTTTCTGGGTTCAAATCCCAGCTCTCCTACAGATTAATTGTGTAACAGTGGATAAAATTAATTAGCTGCAGTCTCCTACATAAAATAGAGATGACAATAATAATAACAATGCCCACTTTATAAGATTGTTTTGAAAATTAAATGAGTTAATGGGTATAAAATTTTTAGTATACAATAAGCTTTGATAAGAAAAATATTAGGCAATCATTCATTAGCATTCTTAAGTCAGATGAATTAAAGATTTTTAAAAATGCTCTCATTATATGGGGCCTTCTTCAACCTAGTTCTCAATAGAATTATCAATATTTTGTGGCAAAGCCCTGCTCAACCTACAGGCCTCTGTCCAGTCTCATTCTGCAATCTCACCTGCAGTCTCAAGTCATAATTTGTTGTCTCACCCCCTTCTAATACTGTTTTGCCTTGATTTGGGTTTGTCTTTATATATAATATGTACTGAAGAATTTTCTTTTTTAAGTGTTATCCATTGACAGTAGAATTAAGAAAGCTGTTGCAATGGAATAGAGGTTAGATGGGTTCAGAATTGAAAGATATTAGGTTAGAGCAATACAGGGCTTTAAATGAAATTTTTTAAGGCTCAGTATCTGAGATTAGTAATGCTCTGTATTTTTGTCTCAGAGATCACACTAAAATTGTCAGGACTAAATGGGTAATTTTGGGTCAAGCTTAGAATCTCATTCAAGCTTTAAAAAATGTATAGTTATTCAAAACAACTAACATGATAGTGATCTGTTGACCAGAGAAACTGGAGTTTCAGTCAAGCTAACATCTTGCAGCTCTACACCCATGAAAGCTAACAACCTTACCAGCATCCCCTTGAAACCATGACAGACAATTCCATGACTGACATCGGGACCTGATGCAATGATCAAATGTCTCCTACCCTAGCTCTGACCAATCAGTAGAGCCCACAACCCCAAATCTCTTAGCTACTAATGAATTTTCCCCTATGTAACCTATCCTCTAGAGGCCACCAGGGAACCAGGTCTTTGAGCAATAGTTTGCCTGTATATCCAGGACTTGCAACTCTCTGATAAACTTTACTTTCTTTGCTGTAAAAACAACATGTATCTCTTCTTTGGCTTACACATGCAGACCCTTTTCTTTTTGGTTGGGCGGGGGGGGGTTCTTAATAACACAGGGGAAGAAGCTAAAATTATCCATAAAGTGATGACATAGAATTGGAGACATCAGTATGAGCTCATCTTTAGCTTAATTTAGATGCAAGTGGTTATACACAGGAGTGTGTGTATTTGTGTATGTGTGGGTTAGTATATACAATATATTTTCTGTTTTGTCATCTGGAGTGCCTAGAGGCAATGATACTTCAGTGTCACACCTAGTGACCTAATCATGGTTTCTAATATAATTCTCCACATAGAAGAAATCAGGACTTCTTGGGGAAATGACTGATTCTAGGACCGGGTGGGAAATGTACAAAATGAGGCTGGAGCATCTTGTAGCTCCAAAAAATATAAAAGGGATAGTTTGAATGTATAACAAATAAATTTGTTATGATAATTATAATACAGTATGGTGTTGGCTCCTACTGTGTTCTTTTCTAAGAAGCATTCACGCCATGGTACCTTGGAAACTATTTTTAAAGAACTTTACAGTCATGTGCCTGTGGAGGAGAAATAAACTTTCTTTTCCCCTCAAGGTTATTCTGGATCATTTAATAATCATATAAACATGAGATGAATTAGCAAGAGAAAATAACCAAATTTAATACATGCATATATATGAGAACTCTGCATACATGAGAGTTAAAGATCCCACATGGAGAAGAGGTTCTGAGATAGAAGGGCAACATGGGTATATATGATGTCCTGAGCTAGAGATGAGGTAAGGTGCCTTGGGGGCTTCAAAGGGTCATTGCAGGATGAGAAGAAAAGCAGATGCTTAGTAAATAGAAGTTTGTCCTGCCCTATAGATAGATCAAAAGAGGTTACCTCTGCTAATCACTTATTAGGGACAAGGCCCCTAATTCAAGTTCTTCTAGGTAGTTAAGGGGAGGGGCAGAAGTTTCTTGAGCCTGATGCTAGTGACTTCTTTTGAACCCTAACGTGTCACAAAACAACATTTCATTCAATGTTGCATATTTGATTCCATAAGATTATAATGGAGCTGAAAATTTTCTATCATCTAGTGATGTCTTAGCTGTCTTCATAATGTACTGCATAGCATTACACAACTACCAGTGTGTTACAAATTCCCTACAGTACTCAGTTCTGTAACGTGCTGTATAGCCTTGTGGCCTAGGAGCTATATGGGAACAGAATTTGTCATCCCAAAGTATGTCTCTTGGGCATAAGGATTATTTTACACTGGTTAATTTTAAGAAACAACAGATAGGAAAAAAAATTTGGAAAACCAAATAGAAGTTATGCTTTGTAAAAGACATTTATCTTTGTAGGGGAAATCTTCATTTGTAAAGGCATCTCCCTGGCTGCTGCTTCCTTGTACCTAGAAGAGGGGGTTGACCTTATCTCTAGAAATTAGTTATCAGTGCAGAAAGTAAAGATTTAAATCTGCATGATAACCTTGCCTTTGTTTACTGTTTACCTACTATAACTTGTTTACCTCTCATAAATGACTCTCCCCACCCTCAACATCTTAGTTTGTCTTCAGCTGAAGATGGTATTCAAGGTGGTAGCCTTGGCCATTTTGATGTATTACTCAGTTTTCTTGGGTCCCTTCCTTGTACAGGAGATATATATGTCATTAAACTTTTACTTTTCTCCTATTAATCTGTTTTTTACTATAGCGATGTCTCAGCCAAGAACCCAGAAGTGTAGACAGACAATTATTTTTCTTCCACTACAGAGCAATAGGCTACAATATATAGCCTAAGCATGTAGTAGGTCATACCATCTAGATTTGTGCAAGTGAACTCTATGATGTTTGCACAATGACAAAATCTCCTAAGGAGGAATTTCTCAGAAGGTATCTCCCTAGTTAAGGGGGCATGACTATAATTAGGAGAAGCTTTGGTGTGAGATTATGTAGTGTAATGCTTCTCAAACTTGAATATGCATATAAATCCTCTGGAGATTATGTTAAAATAAATAATCAGATTAAGTAAATCTGGGGTGGAACCCAAGGATCTGCATTTCTAAACTGCAAATTTTTTTTTTTTTATTTTTTTACCACACTTGAAAGGGCAACATCTAGAGTGTGTAGGAAATAGATAAAATTCTGAAGTCAATGCCGAGATATCACTGAAACACCCTCAACATTGAAGAAGAGAAAATAGTGCACTAGCATCTAGCGAAGTTAACATTTTCATCAACACACTTAAGTGACAAAAGAAAGCCAGACAATGACAATGGTTTAGCAGAACAAGGACCCAGAACCTTTAAGAAAAAAGCTGGAATTTACCATTAGGAACAATAAATAGGAAGTGGCCAAAGAGATATTAGCAGGAAATTTCTACAATAATGTGTCTAAAGAGAAAAGACAGAATGCACGAGTTGAGATAGAAAAGTTCATATTGACAGAATCAGGTCTCAGGCCACGATGGATGACTATGTCCAAAGCACATTGTGAAAAGTAGTGAGGCTAATAGGGTGCATGCATAGACATCTGGAGGAAACAGTTAACTGTCTTTATTCCCAGAGGGTAGGCCATTGGCAGTGCAGTGTTCAGTTTTGAAGTTCACCACTACAGAAGCATGTGGAGAATGTTGACATGAAACCAGAGGGCAACGAATGGAGTCCAGGGCTCATGCTATTATTGTCAGAGTCCTGGTGATCTGAAAGGCAGCAGGTTCACACCTTAAAAACTGCCTTGCCTTTCTCAGTCTGGCTTATGGTATTTAAGGGAAAATCTGGCATTATTCCAGGGGCTGCATGATGATTGAGTGGGAGGTCTGTCACAGAACCGCTCCTCTGGCAATGTGGTTTAGCAAACCAGGAACAAAGATGGGAGTAGTCTGGAAATAGTGCTAAACCAGAAGGATTGTAATCAGTAAGCACTAAGGCATTAAGCATAAGTCTCAGGGCAACTTTCTATAGCAGGAGAAGCTCTGGGTCAAGACATTTCAGGGCCAGTTTCTATGGCAGAGGACATTCCAAGATGTTCCAAGCTGCTAGGGACAATATATTGTTCAGTTGTAGGGCAAAGAAAAATGAAGCTGGGGATGCTGTGAAGCTTCGACTATGGGGGTCCCAACCGAGCCCTTCTTCAGAAGTGATAGAAAAGAGAATACTATATAGAATAAAACTGATTGAATTAAGGCTGAAGAACAAAATTTCTGATACATTCAATTAAAATATAAATGGAAATTTGCTTTAAAGAAACCAGAAAAATCTAACATACATGCAATTATGTTGGCTTTACTTGTCTGCTCTCTTCCTTCTCATTCCTGGAAACTTCCAAGTTCTCCCAAGTCCTCTGTCTAAAATTTGACTTCTCCTTATGTTTTCTTGGCTCATTTTCTCATTTTATTCAGGCCTGTGGGAAAATATCAAACTCTTAGAGAGATCTTCTCCAAATATGCCATCTAAAATAATTCCCCTCTTCACTCACTCTTTTTCTATCATAATTTATTACTCATTAGTGCCCGATTAGACATGTGTGTATATATATATATATACACACATACACTTGCTTACTAGGTATTTTATGACTATTTATCCCACTAGATGAAAATTCGTTGACAACAGGAACACTGTCTATTTAGTTGACTACTATTTCCATAGCACAGAAGTCTGCACATAGTAGTTGCTCAATAAACATGTTGAACTAGTAATTTACTTTATGTTTCTGTGCTTCTGTGTTGACCACATAATATTACAAATCAATCAAAGATATGAGTAATTGAAAAAAATGTGTCAAGTGGTCATGGGATCTACTATCAGTATATTCATAGTAGAAGGGTAAAATTTTAGTGACAATAAATAATTGTTTAACTGTCTCAAAATAATTGTCATTTATATTATTTTATTTTACTGCCTAGAGCAGAAATTTTAGTCTCAGCAAAACTGGGTGTAAAAAATCCCTTCAAGTTTATATAAAATAATATTCTGAGAGGTCTGATTACAGACAATACAAACATATTAAAAAAAAAAAAACTCTTTCCAAATAAGTATTTCATGTTGGAATAATCCTTAGCCTCTTCTAGGTTTAAGTATTTGATCTCAAATGTATTACTGAACTTGGGCTTCCTACTGGGAGCACTCTCAAAGAAGGCAAGCACCTTCTTTGAGAGTGAGGAGGCTAGAATCTCAGGCCAATGAGAATGAGTGCTTTGAAATTAACTGGTGTTTGGAAATTGATCTGGTAGATAATAATCTTCTATATCTAACTTGTGATTTATTCTAATTTTAAAATTTTAACACATACTCTCTGAAACATAGATGACTTTTGCAGTTGTGTAATGCTAGGCCTGACAACCAAATCTTTCTAGTTTTCTCCTCAGAAATAGATGTATTTTGTATGTTAGCCATATAAAGACCTATAGTAGGTTTCATATTTTAAAATTTGCTAAGAATTAAAGATACATAATTTATTAATTCTCCGATTATATCAATAAACCCAGATAGGATATTCATGCTGTAATTATAATCTTAGATAAACCTGGGCTGTTGTAAATATGATTAAAAGTAGATAAATATTTTTAAATGAAAAAACTAACCTATAAAAATTCAAATAAAACTTTTGAAAAATACCTAATTCTCTATTATTGCTATTTTTTCATAAATCTGTTTTATTTACTTTTTAAAATTAATCTGAAGATGCCCACAGGTTTTCAAGATAATTTGTTGTTGTGTTTTGTTATTGTTGCCTGCTTGTTTTCTAAATTTGCCTTCTTGCTTGTTTATTTTGTGATAAGTGGGTTTACATCAAGTAATGCCCATCAAGTTATGGGTTCCAAAATATGAACTTGGCCTCTCATACAAAATGTGTGGATCTTGAGTAGTATGTTGCTAGCATTTCTCATTGAAATAAAATTCTGTCAATCATTTCAGCTTAGATTCTCAAAGAGAGACTTTCCCATTTATTTGTTCAGTCTTCAAAAGTAGTAATGGGTGAAGGAAAGAAACAAGTAAGTCAAAATCATAAATGTCCACTATATCTGTCTCAGAGGGAAGACAGAAATGTATTATATTTTTAGACTACAACCTACTCCAACTGCTCAAAAATGCAGCCAGGCTTGAATACATGAAATATCTCTATAAAAATCACTGTCAAAATCGATATATTTAGCACCAAGTGGCATGTTTTAACAAATAATTTGTTGACTAGCTTTAAGGTCAGCCAAACCATGCCATATAAATAGATTTAAAAAATAAGAATAAATATTTAAAATGCCACCTTTTCCTGATTAGTTCTGACTAGCTCTAATATATTCAAGAAATATGGCTTCTGTAGGAACTATCAATTTGAGATAATAAAAAAATTCTATTATATCAAAGGAAGTATGAATTTTCTTCCTCCAAGTAACCAAACATAACCAATGTATTAAAATAAATGTTAATTATTCAGACAGAAAACAAGAATTTTTTTTTTTCATCTAGACAAAACAAAAACAAGTATCTTTTCAACACAGTAAATGGGAAAAAATATTCAACTGGCTTATTTTATAACAGAGACAAATATTTAGGATTCCGTTCCTTAGACCACAAATATGTATATACTTTGCTTAAGTTCTTGCATTTAGAATAAGAATTGTTGAAATACAAGCTAATGTCTTGAGATAGAAACTATTAGTATTATTATCATCATGATGCCATTAATGCAAAGATATTTTTCAAAGAAGGAAATCAGCAGAATAATTGCCATCTGTTTTAATTATCTTGTCATGAAATAAATTATACCCAAACTTAGTAGCTTGAAACAGTAACCATTTATTTATTCATGACTATTTTGGGCTAGGTTAGCTGGGTAATTTTTCTGCCCTTGCTTGGTGTTAGTCATGTGAAAGCATTCACTTGAACGTTTGACCAGAGATAAATATTCTGAGATGGTCTCACTCGTGAGTCTAGTGGTAACTTGGCCTTTCAGATAGAAGGCCTAGAAGCTTCTTCACGTAAACTCTCTTGTAGGATAGTAAAGTTTCATACAAAGTGGAGGCAGTGTTCCAAGATCACGAGCATGGAAGCTTTAAGACTTTTTGAAGCTTAGGCTCAAAAGTCACATAAAGTCACTTCTGCCTCATTTCATTGGTCAAAGCTATATTAAAGACAGGCCTAGATTCAAGGGCTTGGGAAGTAGATTCACTTTTGATGAGAGGAATGGAAAACAATTTACAACCATGTTAAAGCTTCATTTCCACTTTTTTTTTAACACAAAATATTAAAATATTTCAATTTCGGAAATTTTAATTCACACCATATAGGAGAGGATAGAGAATAATATCATTCTTTTTTTCAGCCACTCATGTGTTTTGCAATATTTCAGGAATAAACAACAATAGCATTTAAAGAATTTATTTATTGAGGGGAAAATATATGGGACAGGGTCATAACTTGAATACAGCAATTGGCTTGTAATAAAGTAGATGTGAGTTAATCATTTAGGGGTAGCTTTAATGACAAATATAATTTTTCAAAACCGATCATCATGAAAAATTGGATTTTAATGGATCTACAAATATTCCTTACACGTTTATAATATGCTTTAATATTACATAAGGGAAATCCTCTGTATTTAATGTGCATGTAGAGGAAAATGATGCAACTTATTAAGCCTGAATCTGCAGTTTTGTAACAGGAGACTGGTATACTTGGTACCTGGATGATATTTTGACAAACACTGATTTAAGGAATATGATCATCAGAAGAAAATCCCAGAAACATGAATAATAAAAATAGGAGTTAAAACAAACACATTTGAATGGTATGTGGTATATTTCTCAAATAGATGACTTTATTACTGCTGTTATAAAAATTAATCATACAAATTTAATGTGATTCATATTTCTTGTAAGAGGCTGAGCTAAAAGACAAAGTTCTTCCTATTTTTAAGAATATGAGATTGAAGGAAATGACTAAATTTTCTTGTTTTTGGAAAATACTACTAACATTTAAACATCCTTAATTAAATGCTTTTTGAAGGGAAACTCTAAATACATATTTGTAAAATCAAGTTACAAATAATGAGAACCTGAAATTAGCTCAAGTTGTGAAAATTCAGTTTTCTATTATGTGGGTCACTTAAAGAAAACCAGGACTTTATTTTGTTTACTTTTCATTTGCATTATTTGCTGATAAATCAGTTTTTAGTTATGAATGCTAAGGAGATGAAATGATGAGTTTTAAAGATATAAATTACCAAATATGAAAAAGAATCGCTGAGTTTAAGCAGATGTCATATCTATAAACACTCCCAATGAGCCTCAGAATCAAAGTAGCTCAAGCTATGTTTGTGACATGGCATATCGGCTGCAGCAACCAAGTCCAGAAACACAAGTTAAAGAATGAAAAAAAAATAGAAGCTTTAAGTTGGAAATTCTATAACTTTAATTGTTTTTATCTCCTCTGGGCTTCAAGAACATCATTTTAACATGTTAATATCCCAGAGTTTGTGTCTATACTTACATGGCAAATAGTGATATTTCTTTCCACCTTTTCGTTTCATTATAATTAATAATCTCACAAATGTCTACACTGTTATTCAGATTGTTTTTAGAAAACTAAATGGAACGCCACCATTACTTAAAAGTTGTCGGTAATTATATTTTCTAGTATTGCTTTATTTATGCATTGCACATATAAGTTGCTTTTCAAAAAGGCTTTATTTTCTATGAAACAGAAATGCTCATCTCTGTAACCCAAAGTGACTGACAGGGCTTTCATGAACACCAGCATATTTAAACACAGCCTTAAACAGGTCATCAGCTCTGGATTTTGCATTTCAGTGTGAGATATTGAGCATGGCAGTCAAGTTCTTGGCAGACTTGGGGTTAAAAAAATACACATAGCCATTTACATGAACCTTAAACAAACTTGCAGCAGCATTTTTCTTTCAGTCAACTGACATTTTTCTTTATGTTTCGTCAGTTATATCTGAGTGATCAGACAGCCACTACACGTGGTACACTCACCAGGATTATTATCTAGACCAAAGGCCCAAAGCTCATTGTAGCAGGCATGTAATTCTTTACAATGTATGCCACGTTAACTGTGTTGGGTTATCTATTCAACAGCTGACTGAGCTGGGCTCTCAAGCTCTTCTCAACAACCATGTAAGAAGCGATGACAATTGTACTACTTCATAACAGCTGCATGGAACTCTGACACACACTTCACAGCAACCAGTCATCTATATAAACCAATTTCAGAAGCAAAATTGCATGGTGCCTCCACTCTGTTATAAACACAATGATATCCACTCAAAGCTGATAAATGCACTACATTTCTCTGGAGCTTAAAAGAATAAGTTTTTTTGCATTAGAGGTTTCTTTCTCACAAATTAAGCCTCTTTTTGTCCTAGCCATTAATTTAGAACTTTACAAAGAACCAGACAATTTAGATTTCAAATATCTATAAAATAAACTTCAGTATTAACACTTTGGTTCTTCAACTAAATGATCTTTTACTTTTTTCTTTTTTAAGTGTGTGTGCCAGACTTTCCTAACTGATGATTTGAAGCAGAAAGCAAAAGGAAGAAATAATTAAGGTTTAAAATACTTACCAATGCGGTAGCGATTTGCCAATTAATTACAGTATCTTTTCATAGGATTGAACACAATACAATCCTTATAATTAAATAAAACATCTACAAGCAACCTGGAAACCACTGTTAAAATAACTGAAATGTTAACTACTCTCTGTTTAGTGAATAATGAAGCTTTGATGCCTCAGTTAATAATTTCAATAGATTAAAGTAAAATAAAGAAGTTGCTAATATTTTTAAATACACACGTATATTATCAACACAGATTTTCGAATGAGGCTTAAAAGAACAAGGGTACAATTTTGCATGGTTTCTAAAAAAATGGAAAGCAATTATTTTCATGTCTAGATTTTGCATGATTTCAGAAAAAAAGCAATTTTATTCATGTTTATAGATATCTATTTGTACATTTATATATCTACGTATTTAACATCATTTAAGAATTAGAAGATAAACACAATTGTATTTTTATTTTCTTTATCTTCATAGTTCTATAAAAAGTCAGAAGAATGAAATATTTAAATCAAGAGAGTAGCAAACAAACATACTCATTTCATAAGAAACAAACTTCAATAAATCATAATTTATTAATATGCGGAAGCTTCATTACAGAGAAGAATTCAGCTTTTGCCTAGTGGAAATTACTGCTAGAAGAATTAAAAAGATTATGGTACTATTTGAACTGTATGGTCTTACAGAATAATAGTTGCTACTGCCAATTTATTAATGTATAGTGCAGGCTAATATAATTTCTGCCATTATTTAATAGCACTATAAGTTATGACACTATCCTATAACATTAAATGTTAGTTTTAGAAATGGGTCCTTGCCAGGCCTCATTTAAAAAGCTTTCCTGCATTGGAAACAAAAGCGTCCAGATGGGTACTAGATTTATCAGGGTGATTACTTCGTAAGGCATATTAATGTCTAATCACTATGTTGTATACCTGAAACTAATAAAATAATGTATGTCGACTATAATTAAAAAATAAATTTAAAAATATATTTTAAGTATGTAAACAAATTATCTGATACATAAGATCTAACAAGGCTAAGTGACTTTCTATAATCATATACCAAAGTTCTGATTGTATATCAATTATTATTTTTTAAATCATTGAATCCCTTTGACTACTATGGAACTTTCCAATGAAAAGAAATAAAGACTTTTGGAAGTTTTGTGACTTTCCTGAGATGGATCAAATTATTAAGTCACAGAGCAAAGAGAAAGAACCTGGTCACTGCCTATTAATTCAAGGTTCTGTCCACTGAACCACATGGTCCTTAAAGGGGCTGTTGACAAAAAAACTGAGACCTAAAGACACAAAGAAATGTGCTCGATATAATTCAAGTGAAAAAATTGTGAACAGACTCGCAAGAGCCAGTGAGTTTTTCATTATGGCATGCGATTTTTCCCCCAAGAACTAAAACTAATTAATTGGAAGAAATACAATATTTTCTCATAGAATCCAAGTGCTGGCAAAGAATTCAACCCAAGAACTGTAAAAACAAAAGAATAGAGATTGCCCTCTCTGCCTCCTCTCTTTTTCTGGAGATGGGTGTACACATTAGTGTACATATATTCCACCACATTAATGTTCAGGTCCTCTAGGATGTTGGAGAAAGAGTACAACTGGAGAAGAAGATAGTATAGTTACAGGGTTTGAAGCTTAAAATAGAAGGGAGGGTGTGACATGAGTGGAAAAGCAATGATTTTGATATCCCCTTCTACAAAAGGGACAATTATGAGAATGGGACATTTATTTTGTTGCGTAATTTCTTTGGTTGTACAATTTATTAGGTTGTACAATTATATTTACTTCCAGGTGTTATATATGTCTATATAGGTAGGCTGCTAGGGTAGTGAAGACTTAAAAAAGAATAAAGTTCCTATTAAGTTTAAGGAGGTGGAAGAAATGTTTCTTGAAACTATTAAAGATAAAAGAGAATTTGTGTATAGATTAGACTAAAATCAGAGTTGAGGAATGCAAACAAAAGTGTTGAAGAAATGTAGGCAGTGGGTGAAAGAGTTAGGAAGAAGCAGCACGGTTATGTAAAAGATAATTATTGATTAGAAGACCAGCATTTTGGCCAGTGGCCATAGAACCAGGGATATGAGGGATGGCTGAATTTACTGTTCTTGAGATTATGGCCCTGTGTAAACTGATGCCCAGACTGTCAAAGACTTGATGACGTAAACAGACCGATCAACATTTCAGTTAAGCAGGACTTCAGTCAGATGATGTTCTGCTCGTTATTGAATAGAACATACCTTCATACTCATCATGATTTTGTATAGACCAGAGGATTGTGGAACAGCTTGGTCAAAATGGTCATTTGCAGATTATTTTTTAATATATCTCTCTGGCTGACAATTTTCCCTCAATTATCTTTGTTACTCATTCATTGCATTTATTTTGTGATTGTTCTTTACAAATTTTCATTTAGTTTTTTGAATAGAGATATGTTTACAAAACCATTGTGATATCAATACAGAATTGAAAAGATACAAAAAGATATATAGTAAAAAGAAAAATCCTCCTTCTACTATCTGTCAGTGTAGGAGATGTTTTGGTGCATTGGATCTCCACCCCACTCGTTACACCCCAACACACACGCGCACACACACACACACACACACACACACACCCTTGCCGGACTGAGATATTCAGCTGCTGGCAGCTCAGCTGCTGGCAGCTCAGAGCTCTCTCATGGACTTGTACTCAGCTGAAGATAGCTACCTTGTTCATTGTCTCACGTCCTCCCGATGGCAGCCTACGTCCTAAGACTGTTGAGGCCAGAGCTATAAAGACCTAGCTCAGCTTCCTTTCATCAAAATGAGACAATCTGAAAGATCATCTCAATTTCACAACTTCCTGAGCAATCAGATAAGCCTCTGTCATTTTTGTGACTAGACTGCAATTTCTGCCTCTGCTCAATTCTATTTCCTTCATTCCCTTACAGATACTGACCACTCAAAATACTTGTGCTTTCTGTCTCAGCGTTTGTTCCTAGGATAACTCAATGGAAGTCATCCATATTATACTTTTCTTTCAGAAACAACCATTATTAGTATTTCAGAATAATATGAAAAAGAGGAGAAATAATTTTCTTTAAAAGAATCTTTCCTGAGCTGCTGCAAACAATGTTGCATGAATCTCAAATGTTGAAGCTTGCTTTATAAATGTGACTATAACCTTAGGATAAATGCCTACTAGTTGAATTACTTGATCGAAGAGTACAGCCATTTAAGATTTTAAATACAGCACTCTTTAAAGAAGTGATAACCTCTCAGAACAAAACTTTTGAGCTTCGCAAAACTGTAGATGAAGAATGGCTCACAATTTTATCTCATTGCAAGTGATTTTTAAACAACTTTTTACATGATAATTTGCATTTTTTTGTTAATTAGGTACAAAATATTTTATTGTGGTGTTGATATTTTTCTTATTGATATTCTGGACTTTATTTTTATATTAATAAAATTAAAATTCTTGTGCATCATTTAAGTTACAATGTTTTTCTCTGATTTTATTTATTATCTATCTTGCCATGCAGAATATTTTAATTGTTCATGTATTTATATTTATCAATCTTTTATATTTTCCAAGTTTTATTTCGTAAATAGAAAGAATTTTACCATTTTGAGAAGTTTTTTTTTAAGTATAGGATATCTTTTTACATTCCTTTTTATAGATTTTTGTTTCTTTGATAAAATATGGTCCATTTTGAGATACATCTTGAGGTAGTGTTCTAACCATATTGTTAAATTCTATTTGCTAATATTCAAGATACTTATACCAACATTAATCTTACATGATTGTTTTGTACCCTCTTTTGTGTGTTAATTATGTCAGTTATATCAACATTATGTCACGAGAATAGAAAAATTTTTGGTTTATCTCCAAAAGCTGATTCATTTGTATTTTGACTTTTAAAGGTTGGTATAATTTTTCTGCGAAAATAACTTGTGCTAGTACTCATTTGACCACAGTCTCTCTTTTTTATGGTTATTTGTTTAGTTAGTTTTTTCTGAGTTCATATTTAAATATTGTTTATTTATATTAATTTCTTGAGTGTCATCTCTTATTTCATGTATATGTATTTTTGTCCGTTTATTTTTAATTAAGTTAGCTAAATGTTTATATTTGAGCAGTTCTTTTTGAAAGAAAAAATGAATAGATTCATTAATGAATTATTTTTCTATATTATTAATATCTGCTTTTTTCTTTATTGATATCTTCATTTCAATTCTTCAGGTTTACTTTATTCATCTAACTTTAGTTGAGGCTTACTTTAATTTTAATTTTTACTTGTATATTAATACAAATATTTAAAGCAAAAAATTTTCTTTAAGCATGCTTTCATTTCCATAGCATTCTGGTATGTAAGTTTATGTTATCATTATTTTCTAGATATTTAAAAATTACTGGTTTGATTTCTTCATTGGCCCAAGAAGTGTTAGGAGATAGTGGTTGTTTCGGGGATTGACATTGTTTTTGTTTTTGCTAATTAAAATTACTAGGCTGCATCTAGGTATTGCTCGTTTTGCATCATTTCTTTTTAGAATAAAATATGCCATTTTAATTTATAGATTCTGATTTTCTGAAATTTTTTGCAACATATTTTTTTTCTATTTTTGTTTCTCATTTTTATGAACATTAACTAGCCATTTTCTCTGACTATACATATTTTTTCTCTAATATTTTAAAATCATTGTTTATTTGCATTTATTTCAAAACTCTTCTAACTTTTGTTTCATGTGCCTTTTAGAAACGAAAATTTCTTCTGTGCTGCTTTCACTATGGGCTTCATTACATCACATTTTCTCTATTCTCCTGATTACTACCAGCTCATGGTTAACTTTAGTTTTAAATTACATCTTTTCTAAACTTTAGTTTTAAATTACATCTTTTCTAAACATCTGCTTTGGACTCTTAGTTGGTAAAGACAAATACTTCATTAAGATTTTTAAAGTTATTTACCTCAGAGCAATGTTTTTGTTGCAATATTTGTCTGCTCTGCAGCAAAGTTTTTCTAGCGTGTCTTTCATTTATTATTGTCTCTCGTTATCATATTTTTCCTTGCAGTGCTTTTTTATAGATATTGTGCTAGTTCCCTGTTGATTATTCATCTGCAGAGTCTGTACTTACTTCTTTTTTTATTATTATTATTCATTTTAAAATGAATCTTCCTGGACTGGCTGCTTGTAGGTTTATGTAGAGAGGCCAATGGTATGTTCCAGGCCAGGAAAAAAAAACTCTTATCCACTATTTTAACCTGAAATGCAGGATTTCTCTCTCTTACTCTGCCTCACTGTCACAGTGCTTCTTAAAATATGGTTCTCTGTGTGATTCTACCCTGATACCTGCTTCCTTTTCATGTCAATGTAGTGCTGCCTATCACTGCCAGCACACAAACCCATTTATTATATATTATTCCAAGTTGCAATTTGTTTGATTTCTTCTTTAGGGTTAACCTCTCTTTTTGGAAAACTCTGCTCTGCCACTTTGAGATTTGTAACCACAGCATCTTCTCATATTTCTCTCTTTGTTTGATTTTCTTTCTTTTTAGCAGCACTTCTTCACAAATTGTAGTTTGAGATTGTAGTCACCTAGTTTTGTCAAGGAGGGAATATATATATTCTGTGTTTTTTTTGCTGTTGGTTGTTTTCCTGGTAATTTTGAAGACAAGAAGGGGATTTTATTTTTCTTCTATTTTAAAGAAGTTTTCTCTATTTGATTTTATTTTGATTTTTGCACATTTAACTTTATTATTAGAATTTCTTCTAAGATTTTTTGTCCTCAGAGAAATGGATGATGACCAATATAGTCCACTGAATGACAGTTTGACATCAAAATGTCTACAGACAATTTATCAGGTGGCAATTATTGAGGTAAAGATTTTTTTCCCTTTTATTAGCCATAAAATCTTCACATTGAAATATACGATATTTAGACCTTTCTAAATATTGTCATATGTTCATTGTTATTATATAATTTAATTCATTTTTAAGACTACTCTACTTCAGTAGAAATTGAAACAAAATAGTATGAAGACTGAAAATCCTGCAATATATCTTATAATCTTATATCTATCTATATCTATCTATATCTATATCTATCTATATCTATATCTATATCTATATCATCTATATCAAAACTTAAGCATTGGCAAATGTCCTTTAACTCCTTTAAACCCTAATTCATTTCACAGCGAATATATGTGTTTAAGAGAAAATTAATGTGAATTATTTGTTATGATGGTGACTGAAGAGAATCTGCAAAAGATTTTTTCTACCCCATTATGAGAAATGTTCAATGTTTATTTGTTCTGGGTTTATTTGCAGGTGAAAATAGCTCATCTTTGATGAATAACTTTTATTCTCCCCTAACTATTGATTCTATGCATCATCTTTGAAATTGAAGCATGTATTACACAAAATTTGGAGGAGTTGTGTAAAAATGCGTTATATTTTCTCTTTTATGATAGACTGTTGTAGCTATGCCTTTCACCAGCTGTTGGATAGGAGGGAAATGACTTAACTTTTTAGTTCCTCGTCTAGATTGAAATACTTTCTAAGGTCCCTAAAAACTCTAAATTGATCATTTCTCAATGATTCAAAGTAAATCCAATTATTTCCACTAAAAAAGAAATACTCCAATTTGGATTAGAACCATATGGCTTGGATATTAGAGTTTTGGCCCATATATAACTCATAATCCATTTCTCTCCTACCAATGTGTGCTAATTTACATTTCAAAACAGGGTGATATTTTAAAATCCTAAGATATTGCAAAAATAGGACTCAACTGAACCAAATTCTTTCTAAATTGAAAAAAGATGGATAATTTAAAATGAGAAACACTTTCAAGTTTGGATGCGACCGAAGTAATATATATTTTTCTTTTTTATAGTAATATATTCTTTCACACCAAAATTATTACTATGTATCAAAATGCTAAAAACTATAATTCTGATGTGCTGTAGTATTCCCAAGCTGGATAATATTTTGCATGATTATAGTATCAATGAGACTTTTGCCTGAATATATACTTTAGGGAAGGCATTGTCTTTTTATTTAGAAAATGAATGGATCTTAAATGACAAGTTTTGTTTTTTTTTTTAATATGTTAAACATCTTCCTAGAAAGTGAAGTTTAGAAGAAAAATATTCTTAGAACTATATTAGAACTATATTTATAAATATTTATAATTAATATCTCAACATGGTCCCTTATTCTTTTACTCTGCAGTTCATTTTTTTTTTTTTTTCTAAGTATCAGCCAGAATTAACACTGGCTTTGTTATAGGGCAAGCTGATACAAAGAGCCATATGTGCTCTGATGACACAGCACAAAGAGATAGGCAAAAGCCTTTGCTATGATTTTTTTTTTTTAATTTAGATTGCTCCCTGAACCTACTTTTATGCTTTGCTATTAATTTAAATAACTTCTGCTTTCTAGCCTGTACTTGCCAAATAAAACATCCCAATAAAATGTCTGCCATGCAAAACAGAAAGGTTTGGTCTGATCCTGGCATATATTTGTTCTATTTCATCTCATAACTATAATATCTAATTAAAGTCTTTAAAATCTTTACTAAAAAAAGTTATGCCAGGCATATGAAAAGG
>NW_006442484.1:30361770-30401501 GCF_000325575.1 Pteropus alecto
CAATCAATTATTATAACCAAATTGGTTTTCAATAGTACAAAGCCTCATCAACCTGCTTTTTCTGCCATTGTCAGGTCCTTTCGGACCTGAAAATTCTCCTTTTCCAAGGTCACAAAGATCAACTGTACAGTGAATTTACTGTGCCTTCTAGAATCTTTCTACTGTAAGATATTTAGTTAATGAACACAAACTTTTAGGGACAGAAAGTGAGGAGAAAGTAAATAAACTGCCTTAAACAATTAAATTGTCCTCTAGGCATATTGTACATGTGAATAATAAAGTTTTCATTAATAGGTAATCTAACACATTAACAAAGGTATTAGCAAGCAGAATTTAGTAATAGTGGATTTGCAAGACACTGATTTTGAAAGAATTGTGGTCTCTGTAGTCTTGCACAATTCTGGTCATCAAATTCATGACTGGGTGAAAAGTAGGTACATTTTCCTTGTGCTTAAATGTTCTTTTAAAAGTTGCAATTTATTTTAATCTTTCCCAAATAAACAGAAAATCTATATGCCCTACACTACTCCATGACATAATAGAATGGGTAAAATTTTTGAAATACAATCTGAACCCAAACTTTGCCTCACTTCACACTGCCTATTTTCCTCTAAGTGCATGTAAACTGATGTTTTTTAGAATTACAATAAAGGGAAATAACAATTTCTTTCAATAAGGTCTGTGAGAAATTGTAGTTGCTAAAATGCTGTTGTACAACCAGGAAATTTTATGAATGATGTAGTCAAAGGCAAAAAATATTTAAGAAGCTAATTAAAAGTAACAGATTGCACAGCAATTACATTAATCTTATTCTATATTTTTTTAAAATTGTAACAGTTTCTTCTGCTGATATGATAACTACAAATTTGGCAAAGCTATGCTTAGTATTACAATTGCAAATATGGCCACTATTTTTAAGGGATAGTTAAAATAGAGACAAACAAAGGCATAAAGTTGGACAGATGTTCCATTTCCAGGTCTGTTGAGAATGCGGTTTCCACCACATTGTTTTTATTTTAACATCATTAATAGTTACTAAATGGTCACTGACAGTTGCGACACTAGGAAAAAAAAAAAAACTCATCTAATAATGGGTGAATAAAACCCATATTTTTATTCTGAATAAACCTTCATTGAAGATCTACAAAACATAATGGATTTCATTTATAGTCAATTCTTTATACAATCAAAATACAGGTATAATGTATAAGATTTTTAAACTTTGAATAAAGATTATGTTCTTCACAAACAAACCTTGGGGCTTTCACTGTTAATTAGAGTCAGAGAAGATAGAACTAAAGAAAAATGTTGTAGAACCTTAAGAAGGAATAAGACATTATCATAAATGAGGTAAACATTTTTTTCCTGAATATATCCAGGTGTTTCTCTATGATCTAAGGCTTAACTTTAGAAATACTGTGTTTTATTAGGTACTTGGGAGTAATGTATATGAAAATAAATGGTAGATCTCTGCAAGTGTCTCCACTATCATTTGTACCTAACCATTTGTGATAGTCATCTAAAATCCAAGAAATAGATGACCTTGAATCTCTCCCTCCTCAAATTTGCCTTATATATGGGTTTAATTTTGATTATTTCTTTTCTTCAAGAAGAATTCAATCCAAATGTCACCACCCATATTGAAAACTTTCCCATCAAAATGTTTTAATTTACTTTATTTAGAATCCAATTATATCACTTTATCTTGATTCCTCATATTTTAATTGTGTATGTTCTCTCTCCCTTTCTCTGGAAGGTGGTATAATGTCATAGCTTTAGTCAGTCAAACCTATATATGAATTCCAGCATCTCTGCCTTTCAGCTTTGTGACTTCGGACAAATTAATTAATCTTTCAGAGCCTCAATTTCTTGATATTTAAAATAAGAATAACTAGCAGGTTGACATATTTTTGAAAAGATTAGATGAGATCAAATATGTAAATTTCTCAGCATATTGTTTGAAATATGCAATTTAATTAGATTATGACCATCCTAATGTCAGGGTCTATGTATTATTCACCCTATGTCTCAAATGCTTAGACCAATATCTTGCATATATGTCTCACTTATTCAACCTATTAGAAGCCTCAAAATCTAAAATATATAAGAAGAATCTAACCCAAGATCATGAATAACACCATAACCCAGAAAAGAAGAAACATGATAATGTTAAGCCACTAGATAGATTTTCCAAAGGAAAAGACAAAAGACTATATGTATCCACATTCTCAAATGCCTCGTTTTACTCCACTGTAATTTAATCATTTTCAATCAGTCAATGGAAATAATATGAAACTGCAGCACAAGACACTCATGCATCATGTCTGACTCTGCCATTTCATAGTTATGTGATATGCTACAATTTACAGTCCTTCTCAAAGATTCTGTTTTGTTTGTTTGTTTGTTTTAATCTATGAAATGGGTATTATCACAAATGCATTGACTTAAAGTATTGTTGATAAAATCAAATGAGATGATACTCACAAACATATTTGGCAAACTTGAAAAAAAATACTTGAAGACAAACTCCTGCAATCTTATACTCAAATTTTTAAAACTTATTGGCAAATAATTTAGAATGTGTTTACATCTGCAGATATAGATAATGGTACCTGCTTTGCAAAAAAAAGTTAAGAACATTAACGTTAATATATAAATTTCATGTTACATAGTACTTGCTCAAATGTGCTAATGTGTATTACAAGACATTATTTTATTATAGAAAATATATTGGGAATACCAAATTAAGTTTAACAACTTTGATATTCTATGTTTCTATTAATATATTTTTTAGCATGGGTTTACTTCTTAAGGTAAGTCAATCCAGTTGACTATTTTAACTTTGAAACTTTACTTTTTTCATTTCTTCTACTAATAGCAATTGATGCAAATCTCTAAATTTAGCATCAGCTACTCAACCAAGACACTTGATTCTGTCTATTTAAAAGAGACGGTGTTTAGGTTATCTTATTTTAGCACCTAAAATGTACCACCTTTCCCAAACAAATTGGCTACTGTTAGGAACTAAACCTAAGAGGGGGGTCACTGCATGCGAAGTCTTAGCACCATAATGGAAGTGAGCATTTCATATTTTAATTTGGTCAGATAGGCAGTACCCTGCCAAGAGTACTTTATAACTACTTAATATTTCCTAGTCATTTGAATGCAAATAAGCTTGTCAAGAGAATTTGGACAACTTTACTTTTATTTTTATTTTTTTTAAGCAACCATGTTTGGCAGCCACATTTTCCCAAGATCACCCAGCTTTAATTTTAAATTTCAAAAGCCTCACATTTAATCCCTTGAGCTGGCCTGGTACCTTGCACCATCTGTTCTCATGGTTTTGTTATAACACTGAGCACCTGCAGAGTTTTGCAACATTTCAAGCTGATTGTGGAGAAAAATCAAAATAATTATAATTTTCATAAAGTAAAGACTTCCATTCAGACACTTCAATCCCATCTAACATGGATTTTGGAAAACCAATCTTGGTTATAATGTGTTTCATATGGATAAGTGTAATTTATTTCTATTTTGTTTTTGTAGAAGATCAATCCTTTAAAACCCATTTACAATCAATGTGAAATTCTCACACTCCAGCCCCATCCAGAAAACTCATGTGTAATCCTAATTAGTTCTTAGATCGGCTTCTTTCTGTATTTTGATCAGACAAGGTCATCAGCCAACAGCAGTGATAATGTTAGTCTTCTTAATTGTCCTTACTTTTTGTTATTTTGTCTATTTATTAATAACAATGAGATAACATTTTAGTGTCAAATATTTTCCATTGTCAATAGAATGCAAAACATTCATGTATTATCCATAAAAAGAGGAAAGATACATTGGGTGCTCTTTCTCATTACATCTTTGAGATATAGAGGTCATTCATGTAAGAACAGGATTCTATATTAGAAAGCCTGAACTTTTGCAGAATCAATGCCTTCTAGTAGCTAAATATCTCACCAATAGGTTGATCATCAATAGGTCACTAGAGAATTACTTATCCAGGGTAAAGAAAGATCTTATAAGATGGTTACCCAAGTATTGACTTTTGCTTTTTGTCTTGATATTTAGAAAAAAAATCTTAATGAGTTGTCAATGATGCTCAGTTTTGTATTTTTTAATTTAAAAGTGTTATCTTTTTTTCACATTGAATTTCTAAGATTCTTTAAAACCATTTGAGTTTTGCTTGAATCCATTGATAAGGAGTTATGTATGATAAGTGCGACCTAGTTAATCTATATGTTTAAATGAGAGTAATAATTCTGTAGTATAACTATTAATTCACTAAGACATGACCAGACGCAAGGTAGAATATTGTAAGAAAATTAAGAGCTGTGTCTCTGTAACATTGGAGTTCAATCAGTACCACTTATGGACACCCCTAAGAGAACATTAACAAATACAGAGTATACCATTTGGCATTGTGAGAGAAGAGTATAGCCATCAAAAGTGAACTGCCATTCCTAGAGGAGCAGTAGGTATGAATGTATTGCTCATTTGAGAAGGTCAGATAACATCAGGATCTTGTAGAGACACCTGTGCTGGTGGTGAGTTGGTGATAACTCTTGCCCAGTAGAGTGGCAGCAACTATCAACAGGGAACTTACCTACTTGGAGGGACATCGGACAATGTACTGCTCAACAGGTTAGGCAAGAATTCGTCATAGTTGAATTGTAGCAGAGTATGTGAGAGAAATATTGGCAACCCTTGGACATATTTTGCAGAGAGAAATATTTTATAGAGAGCTGTATGTCTGATGTCAGGTAATACTAACAAATAACTTATGCAATTTGAATATCCACCACATTTGTTCTCAAAGGTGTAAAACTTGGGACAATTTGTATTACAGTAAAGAAGAATTTTTTTTTTTTTAATTTGAATCAGAAGTTTTATTTGGAAATCTGACATAGACCAGTTTAGTTTAATTATTCTACATATAACCTAACAATCTGAATAACATCTTTGTCTCATTGTTCTATGGGCTATCATCAAATCACGAAGTTATCTTTTAAGTCTATGTTTCTTATCTTCTTCATATCAATATTAAAAAGGTGTTATTAATATTTGAAAACTATATTCCCGTTAAAGGACAAAATGAACATAAATACTACTTGTTTGAAATATTATTTTCTAGATCTAAGCTAATGATTATGTTAAATACAAATGTCGTTACTAAATATTTGTCAATGAATAGCAAACTGGAATAATTTTTCTGACTCCTAAGATCACAGTACTAAAATACTAGTAAATCAGTAATCAGACTTGAGATCCTATTCTAATTTTCCATTTTTGCTTGAAGAATCTTGAGAGATAAAGAGGGTTAAAAAAGTCACAAACTCTTTGGCTTTTTTAATCTTTCAAAACTATATTATAAGCTTCCTGTGATGATAGATTTTATTTGCTTTGTTTATTATATTCTTAGAAAAGTGTATGATAAATGAAGATTTGGAAAGATGACCTCTTCAATCTTTGTTAGCTCCAATATTCATACAATAAAATATGATAGTATGTGATAACATACTACACTATACTATGCTATGCTATCTTTAAGAGAAAAGAGTGTTAGAAATGACAGAATGACAGTTGATTTTGTTTTAAAAAAAGTTTTTACTTAGTACAGTAAGTACATTTTCTCAAGGCTTTATTTTGTTCCAAGACTGATTTGGTTCCAAAACCACAAACTTATTTTTTTACTCTAATTAAGACCCTGGTTATATCTGTAGATCTGTTGTAAAATAGATAGCAAATGTTATTCATACTGTCATTATTTTAGTTATCATATAAAAGTGATTCTTTGATAGTGTTCTTGGAGTTGAAATCTCCAGTTATGGTTTGACTCGATAACTGGTTGGAATTGGCTATGAACTTTTCCATAAGTTACACATTTTCATGTGTCAAGACTGGTGACATTCACTTCTGAACATTCTGTAGAAGACATTAGCTTTAAAGAAGGAACACAAGTTAAAATCCTACTTCTATCACTGTGACTTAGGCAAGTTGTGCCATCTTCCTGGCCCTCTCTTTTTTTTTATCTGTAAAATGGGATAATAGCAGCATTGAGTCATAGCTCTGTTATAAGATTACATAGCTTCGGTTAGTATTTGACACATCCTAAAGTCTCAATAAATGTAATTCTTTTACTAACACCTATAGTTACTTAAGTGGTCTTTGATCTTTTTTTTAGGTAACTATCTTTGATCTTTTTTTTTTACTTCATTTTGTTCACAAAGACAAATTGAATTAATACAAAAATGAGAATTAATATCAATTGTGGTAAGTTGAAATTCTATGCTTAGTAATTTTGAAACTTTACACTCAAAAGAAAGAGTAAAAAAAGATATCACATTAATTGAACCCTTACAAGTTGCCAAACATTGTGATAGGCACTTCTTATTGATCTATCTTATTGAACCTATCCCTATACTGGAGTCAAAGTAACTGAGGCTTCCAGAAGTTAAATAGCATTAATTAGAAGTGACAGCAAAGCTTCATATATTTGTCCAACTCTACATCCAGGAATTTTTTGTAAAATACAAACCAAAGGATGTCTCTCTCCAGTTTACACCTTCCAATGGTTTCCCACTGCACATAGATTATCATCAACATCTTGTGGTCTAAATTCCATAATTGTCATGGATGTTGTCTCTCTGACCTCATGTGTATCTGCCTTCTCATCACTCAAGTAATTTTGGAATACCAGGCTTGTTTTCTATAGCAGGAACTGGGAGTAACTAATTTAGAATAATTTGGCTCCATATCTTTGCACAACTGATGCCTGTTTATTATTTGTCTCAGCACCGTTATCACCAAACCAGAAAGGGTTTCTTTGACCACTCAGCTTAAATAAAGCCCTTAAGATCTGCTTTCCTCAGTCTCTCTCTTCAACATTGTCTTACTTTATTTTCATCAAAGCACTTATTGAGATCTGAGGTTATCTTTATTTATTTATTTATTTTTAATTTTATTGTCTGTCTTTCTTGATAGAATATAAGCTTCATACAAACAAGAGTCAGGTCTCTCCATTTCCTAGTGGTCAATAAATATTTATTGGGTAAATGAATGAATAGTAGCTCTGTACTTTCAATTATAGCATTCTGATCACATGGCAGTTCTTAGCTATAAGTTGGCTTCTTTTAATTTTGATAGCATGTTGAGACTTTGATTATATACTTTAAGTCCAGACAAGTTTTATATTCTATTATTTCACCTTATATTAATACTTTGAGAAACAGAATTTAATAGTAAAATCAACAATAAGAATAAAAGATTAAGATCCTGAAAATAAAAACATCAAGGTTAATTTTTATAAAGGCACACTTTTATTAAGCACACAATTTATCTCTGAAAATATACATTTTATTACAGGTTGAATATGTACAAGATACTTGAGTTTTTAAGAAAATAAATGTCTTAACCTTCGATTAGAAGTATTCATATTCTGTGAGAGAACAGGCACAAATAAAATATTTGAATTTCTATTGATCACACAGTGTTAAAATTAAAATATAAAGAAACTCTGGTATTTAAGGAAATATATAGATCTTTGATTTATGTTTTGGATTTGTACAGTTGGTCTATCAATGATTAGCATAAAACAATTTTCAAAACTTGCCTTTTAAAAGAGGCATTATTATTCATTTTCATGACTATTTAATCCAACAAAACTGCTAAATAATCATATTAAATGTATCTTATAAAATTAAGGGCTTTTGAAGGTCAGCATCAACATTTCAAGAATTAGATAAACTGATTTCTAATAAATTTAGAAAATAAACATAATATTTCTCATATAGTACACACCTACTACTAAGCATTATATTTTAAAATATATACTTTTACTATTTTCTTGTACAAATGTTGGCTTAATGATTTGTGTGCTAAATTATAAATTTGATTATTATGGTTTCATTAAATAAATATAAAATATTTATTTTGAAATGCGTAGAATTTAGCTTAAAATTTTATGTCTCAATGCAGCATGACTGCTTTTATATGAAAGTCTTATGATGACTTCATACCAAAGAGTGGTTTCAGGTTAAAGTGTGCTACAAGTGCTTCTGCTTTATCAGGATTTTCTTTTAAGATTTATTGAGAGGGAGACATTCAGAGTGTTGTAAAAAAAATAAAATAAAATAAAACCGATGCTTTGTTGTTGTGGAGCTATAAACACTCTACTTTGGTTGGTTACAATGCTACCCAAATCCACACAGTACTTAATTTATCTAACCTTCTGATAGTGAATGAACAAAGGTAAAAATAACAGGCTAGTTATAAACTAGTACTATGGTGATGACATTGTGAATTATTTAAAAAGGGCATATTCAATGTGACCATAGAGCCATCAATCATAATAGACATTGATGAGAAAAAGAGGTTTCAGTCACTTCCTATCTGCAAGGAGAACAATTCTATCTCACAGGTAGCTATGAAGTGCTGGGTGACCTGATGTCACTTGCATTGTTGCTCTACCCTTTGAACGGAGCGAGTAGATTCTCTCAATATTAGAATCGAATGAGTAAATAAATTCGCAGTTCACTGCCACTCTCCTTCCGAGTGCACACTTCAATTTGTCTAACAATAGAGGGGACAGAAAAGCAGAAATCTCTTAAAGCGCAGATGAATTTTTTATGGAATGTTCAAATCCAGCTGCAAAGGATGGGGTTTTAAATGGTAGCAGACACTCTTTTAGAGGGAGCCCCAAGAGACAAAATCTTTTGGAAATGTTTTGTACTGAATTCATTCCTTTCCACATACACATCCGTAGCTTTCCTTCTGAAGTCCAGCTTTTACTAAATTGTTCCACTGTCGAGTTCACACTGATCACTGAGGTGCCAAATAAAAATACTTCTTTGATCTTTAATAGATAGAATGTAGAAGAATTTCTATTTCAAGTGCATAAGAAGAGTTTTTAAAGTGCATGTGTGCAATACTGCTTTATTTGTCTGCTTCATTCAATAGGGAAATTAGGTTTGCAAGGGAAGAAGAAGGTGGCTGGTTAAGGAATTCTTTAAAAAAAACCACACTAATCATTTTAACTTCTTTCTGTTCAAGTAATCAGAATAATTTCACTTACCACAATTCCTCACCTCAGAGCTTCCTACTCGAATATTAACATTGTGTACACTAATTTATATTATTTAAATTCTGAATATCACTTCCCCCTAGTCACAAAATTCTACAAACCGTCTGGCATTTACAAACCACAAAGCTACAAAAATGTGCTTTTTTTTTTTCTTTATTGTTATAGGGTAAAATCTACTTTCTCATCTAGCACATTCACATTTACGACATAAATCCATGAATGGCATAGGTTTTCTTATTTGCAAAGATTCTCTTAAAAATAAGTGACTAGGTAAATAAGCTTTCTTCCCCTACCTCTGCTGTCCCTCCTCCTCCAGTCACAAGTTAGTACACCTTCCAGTAGAAGGGAAAAATGAAACGTGTTTGCATTGCATTCTGCATCTACAACATAGTCTCTTGAAGCCTATACACTACTCATTTTTATTCACTTTTCCTCTGTAATATATTCTGGAAGTATATTCATCTCAATGTAACCTTCGAAACCACATTAAAAATGTGTATCATCACTTAATTGTTAATAACAGGTAAATCAAAGGTAAAAGATAACTAATTAATTTTCTAGCTCAGTTTTATTTTATTGTTACTGTTTTGAGAAAATATAACAAAACCCCATTAGTGTTAAGGTAAGTCCATGAAACAACATAATATAATACAAGAAAGACATTTAATAGTGTAGAGGAATGTTAAATTACTAATTAACTCCAAGTTACTGTATAAGAAAGCATAGTAATTTACAGGATTATTGCAATATGCAGCTTGGATTGCCACGAGGGTCAGCTAGGGAGCATTTCTTTCTATTCCCCCCCTTAGTGTGGTTACTGTAAAAATCTTCTCACATTAAAATGCACTGTCCTACCCACAGTTCATTGCTGCTAATTAGCAGCAGTTGAGATTTTGCTAGCAGTCATTTTTTTTCTATGTTAAGCTGCCAAATGTTACCAACTGCTCAAGATTCTCCATGCACAAAGTGTCCAGCTGCCCGACTTGCACCACAATGCTGTGTCTTTCAGCTGTTTCCTGTCAACTTTAACGCCTGTGCAAAGAAAACACTAATCAAATTATCTATACTGGCTTTTGTTATCAGAAGGAAGGTTATCGAAAGTGTTCTGGATGCTCTGGCCCATGCTCATCATCTACTTCTAGAAAATTGCATCGAAAACACACACACACACACACACACACACACACACACACACACCCCTTTTCATCTGAGCACCCAGTTGAGATTAGTGACTCTCCAAAACTTAATCACTGCATTATCTGCCATGTCCAAGTCAAGTGTTTCAGTCTATTTAAACTTTTATTTAAGCAATAAGGCTCAAGAAAGTCATCTTTTAGTTTTACCTAAATATATAAGAAGGATGCCATAACTTTGATTAATAATTGATTAAATAAACCATTCCTACATCAAAGACAGAAAGAAGAGCTGTTCACTGAAAGGCTAGGCTATCAAATAAGACTTTGTTGTCTTCAACATTGCTTTAGAACTGCAGCATTACAGAGTAAGAAGAACATTCATTGTGAGGTCTTAAATAATCATGTAAAGTAAAGTGGCTTCTTTTTCTTTTTAATTAAGAACTAGTAGTGTTAAAACACTATAAATTTAGAAATAATCATACAGCCTAATCATTTCCTGTCTGTTCCATCGGCTTTATGACTAATTTATATTTAACCTTCTTGAGAACCTACGATCAGAATGTACTTTTTTAAAAAATTCAAAGCAACTGTCACTGGTGTCTAATACCTGTGCAAAGGAGAACAGGGACTTAAAATGTTTTAAAATTGAAAGATGGATATAATGGACTGCGCTGCTTATACGATTTAGTAACAAAGTAGCCACTGCTTTCTTATGATTACAGAACAATTGATAAATGTCTAGGTCATCGTTTTTTATTTTCTATTTATCATGATGAATTTAATGTTAAAATTACTATAATCATGTAAATAAGTACATATTTACATTAATATAAGCAGTATAATAAATTTAATCAGATAATCAGAATTGAAAGGGCTCTGACTTTGTTCTATATATCATACCTGTTTGGTACTATTTTTTGTTAGATCTTGGCTGAAATATAATAACTACATTCATTCTTACTTCATTTGTACTTAAAAAGGTAAAAAGATTGTAAAATTTACCTGTGACATGACTATAAAATTCACTGTGCTGACAGGAATGAATCTACTGAGACTATGATCAAAACTGTAGCCCTAGGGTAATACAGAACGAGTGTCAACTACATTTTGCTGTTAAGTTTCACAAAAATCCCCTCTAGGAATTTCAATCACAATATTCTAAATCTATATTTATATAACAGTTATCAAAATAATAGAGAAGACACATTAAAAATCTAGCTGCTTGAATTTCAGAACCATAATTTTGTGATTTTTGAACAAGATATTCTTTTAGTTTTCCTTTTTATTTTGTAAAAAGGAAGGATAAAGATATTATTCAGTAGTCAATACTATTTTATCAGAGATTTATATTTAAAATTCCTGCTAATATAATATAAACTTCTTTTCCTTGAACTATTTAAAATTTATTCAGCAGAAATTATCAAATAAACATATAGGTAGGACAATATTACTATGATTACTGATTAAATACTTTATATTTTTCCTCTTTCCTTTACCTTATACATATCTGCACTTGGAGAAGGAAAGACAATTGGTAGAGGGATTTGAAAGGTTACTCTTTAATTCAAAGCAATACAGATAATTTTACAGATGCCAGTAAAAAATGTACAAAAAGAAGTTATTTAAAGCCACTACTTGTTCAAGTGTCTGATTTTTCATAAGCAATTAAGACCCTCAAATTATAAAGCAGGACTTCAAACAAGTTGGTTAACTTAGCTGAACTTCAATAGTTTAGTCAATACCATGTGGATAATGACATCTGTTTTCTAGTTCTGTGTTGATGAATATCTCAGTTTTAGCTAGGACAATAGAAATGTTTTGTAAGTATCAGGCGGGTTGAAGATCTTCTTGATGTTGAAATGCTCAGACTCCATGAAACAGTGCTGGTCATTCTCTCCCTGATTTCTTTTTTATCAAATCTTGCATGGGAAATGTTGACTAGAATAAACTCTTCCAAGCTGTGGTATGACTGACTAAAGATGATGAAGTCTTATATCCCCAAAAGACACATTTTTGCAGGGGGGAAGACTAATTAATCAATTGGATGGCTGACAGATTATCCTGAGAAGGTGAATTGAGTTGGGAGAAGGATTAACTGTTTGGAATAGATGTTCTCATAGCACCACTGAAATTTCACTGTAAAATCCTACTTATAACATCATCTCTTCTTACATACATGCCTGTAAATTTGACTTTTTTAATCTTTCATGTGTTAGAAATCATTTTCTCTGAGGCGCTATTAAAATGTGATGTATTATTATTTTATGGGCTTTGAAGGGGATAGAAAATAATTTTAAAAGGCTGCTAAAAAAGTAAATATGTGTGGCATGAAGAGCCTAGAGGCAGATGATAATCTCTGGTTGGATTACTTGCAATAAGATGTGAATTTGTTGTCTCTAAGAGGGAAAAAAATGCCATTAAAAAAGCTTTGATTCTATTCTCAGACTCTCATTTCCTCAAATAATCAACTTCATGTAACCCTGTAGAGTATTAGCTATGGTACATTTTTGGACAGGACCAATCACCAAGTAGTTCCTAAAGATTTATAAAGGAGAAATAATACAATCCTGACTTAATATAAAAAATAAATAGCAATTCATGTGTTAGATGGGCAGCATTAAAAATGAATATGCATGATGAACGATGATGATGATGATGATGATGATGATGATGATGATGATGATGACAATGGCCACCATTTGTGGCACACTTTATAGGTGTTAACTACTCATTCCTTCAACAAATAGTATGGATTTCCTACTTTTGGTCAAACATTATTCTAGGTGCTGGGGGAAAAAAGCAACTAACAAAACAGACAATATTTCTGTCTTCTTAAGCTTAAATTATAGTTGAGGAAAAGAAGCAATAAATAAAAATAAACCAAGATAAATAATCACTAAGATAATCATTTTAATCCCTATTTTATGGATGAGAAACAGAGATAAAGTGGTGAAGTAATTTGTTCACACTCCAATAACTGGTATGTGGCAGAGCTGGAATCCAAACTATATCTATATGATTCTTTTTTACTGCATTATATTATATCTTAGAAACAACCCACTACAGGTAAAGAGGCAAAGATATGGCTTTATGTTGGACTTCTACAATGGTTTCTTGGACAAGAAAGTCTTGGGCTCTATTCTTGAAAGAAGCAGAGTATGTAGATAGAATTCATATTAGATGCAATCAAAGGTATGGGTGAGACATATGGAGTTGTGTGTGTGTGTGTGTGTGTGTGTGTGTGTGTGTGTGTGTGTGTGTGTTTTAAGTCAAGGAGAAGCTTGATAGTTGTGTTATAGGAAGATTGATCTGAATGAACATAATATTTCTAATAATGCTGAATGTGTGAGAGATTATATGTCAGGTGTCTAGTTAAAAGAATATTGAAATAGTGTAAAAATGAGTTAAGGTGATTGCAGTGGAATAAAGCGATGTAGAAAAACAATGTGACTAGAAAAAATGGTGAACAGATAGGATTTGGTGTGGGAGTAGCAACCAAGAAGTAAAAAAGTAAAAGATGGTTTGAACCTACAGCTGGAGAAGAATAGAGCTACTAATAGAAATTAAAAGGTCAGAAGCAAGGCCAGTTTACAAAAGATTTTAAGTTTTAGAAGTACTGAGGCTGAAATGATCACAGTCAGGCTCTACATCAGCAGCCTGTGTTCTTTACCTTTTCTCCCCACCATCAACTCTGTCTTGCCATCTCAAAGTTCTTCTCAACAAAGACAGGCCATTTTGCCATTTTAACTTCCTGAAAAACAGAATAAGGTCATCTGACTCTTTACAGATTTTGTCTTCATCTAGAAAGTTAACTTTGATCAAGGCACCCAATTGAATAATTTTAATTTGTATATCAACATAAATATAATGTGTTTCTTTTTATCTTTTCAAATTCTGTTAAGATAGCAACACTTTTTATTTTCTTTTTACATAGTAGTAATCAGTGTAAATAGAATTTTGCATTCTGTTTTGAAAAGTTAAGAAGTCATTTAGGATAGAGTAGGAGAGGAAAGGTGAAAGCCAAGGGTAATCAGCTCTTATCTGCACTCCAGTCCTCATGAGGAAGCCAATGGATGGGATTCGATATGCAGATTCATACTGAAGTTTCACTGCTCAATCAATACTAGAGAAAACCTCAAAGGAACCACTTACGGTCACTGCCTTATTTCCTAGGGGAAAAAATGATAGGCTAAGAGAAAAAAAATAGTGTTTACAACTTTACTCATAGAGAAGTTGCAAACTAATTGTAAAGTATCGCAAATAATAATAAAGACATCCTTCTTCTCTTATAGTATACCACAAACTACTTCATTATTTTTAAGTCTAAGATAAAAATCTTTTTAAAAAATCATTGAGTACTACCCTATTTTCTTAAGTAAATATCATTAATTATAGTTCAACTTTTATTATTAGTTTATAACTGCAAACATCTTTTATTGTTCTGAATTGTTATTTAGGTCTTTGTTCAATTCTTCAGGATTCTTTTATTTTTTCTTTATGGACATTTTTAGTTTTTAGTTTTAATTTTCTACTGCTATTACTTCTAAAGCCTACTAAATTGCTTCAAGTCTAATCTAGTGAGATAAACTCTCACCACTGCCCTAAATTAAGTTTAAATGGAAAGATGGATGGTCTATTGGTTAGAGTTCTCAGGGCAGGTGGAGGATGGGAGGTCATCAGGCTGGAAACTCAAGCAGGATTAATGCTAGAATCTTGAAGCAGGATTTCTTCTCTGAGAAATCTCAGATTTTGTTTTCAAGGCTTTCTGGCTGATAGATTGAGGCCCATCCATATTATAGAGAGCAATTTTCTTTAAAGTCAACTGATTATAAATGTTAACCACATCAGAAAAATAACCTTACAGCTCCACCTAGATTAATGTTTGATTAAATAATCAGGTCCCACAGATTAGTCAATCTGATGCATAAATCTCTCACAGGTGTATTTAACAAACAGCCTATAGGACAATTTTGGGGTTTTCAAAGAATAACTCACTGAAAAATATTCATTGAGTGCCTTTATATGCTAGAAACTAGCATAGATATTAATTATGGACATAAAGAGGGTTAAGATAAAGTCTTTGCCTTCAAGGAACATACAACATTCTTAGAAGTCATATAAATAAGTGAATGTAACACAATTTGATGAATGTTAGTTTCATGCACAAGCAGTGTAAGATGAAAGCATAGAGCAGGGAAAATTTCTTCTGAGCAGTTGATTCAGGTAAGGCTTCCTGGAGAGAGTGATATCTGAACAAAATCTTTAAGGATTCTCTGATTTACTGAGCAATATTTGTTAAAACCTGTCATACCAGGTGCAGTGCTAGGGGCTGAAATTTAATAGAAAAGATCTCAACTTTCATGAGATCTTTCTCATCAGCTGGTGTCTTGTGGGGAGATCGGTGAGATAGATAGTAAAACAAGCAACAAATAATTAAAATCTCCAGTTGCGGTTAGGGCTCCTGAAAGTATATCAAAGTTATGTCATACAATCTCCTCTTTGCTGCTATAATATTTGAGCTGAAACATGAAAGGCAAGAAGAATAGAATAGGTAGGTAAACAAACAAACAAACAACAACAACAAAACAGCATTTCAAGCAAGAGCAAAAGCATGTAATACTAAACCAGAGCGATATAAAATAAATTTATTTATTGAAGGTCTTGTTTTGAAAAATACTTGATTCAGTCTTCATTGTCACATTTTATTTACACAAAAGTTAAATATATTAAATAATACATTTTAACAAGTTCAAAAACTTTTCCCTGGTCTTAACGAGTAATTGTGCCTCATTTCGTCTCCCATCTTCTTTCCACTGTAGGGGAAGAAGAAACTTTTCTCTACCCTCAAAATTCTTTTGGCTGATCTAATAATCAAATAGACACGAGACAGATTAGTAAGAGAAAATAACTCAACGTATTTACATATGGTATGTATGGGAACCCCACATATGGGAGAGACTCAGGGATCCCACATACATGAGAGGTTCAGAGGCAGAAAAGCAACATGGGATGTGTAAGACATTCTGATCTAAGGATGAGGTAAGGTGCGTTGGGGCTTCAGAGGGTCATTGCAGGATGAGCACATGTTCAGTAACTATTAGTTTGCCCTTCTACATAGGTAGGTAAAAAGTCACTTCTGGTCATATATCTTATCATGAGACAAGTCTCTAATTTAAATTATTCTAGATAATAAAGTAGAAGCAGAAGTTTCTCTTCAGTTCGAAAGGTTTTGGTTGCCTTTGGGTAAAAATAATCTACTTATTGCAGAACATATCACTTGGGGTGGCTTGTTCTGAATCTCTACACCACTATTCTTAAAATGTTGAAGGTGTATGTAAATTTTCTGTACCTGGATTACAAATTCTTAAGTGATGGAAAATATTTTTATCATGTGTACAGTTTAAGTATTCATTGAACACTAAATGCACATGGGTGAATGACTAAAACAGAGGTCCTCAACCTTTTTGGCACCAGGGACTGGTGCCGCTATGAGAATCTAATGCCTGATGATCTGAGGTAGAGCTGAGATGGTGATGCTGGGGCTGGGGAGCAGCTGCAAAAAAAAAAAAAAAAAAAAGATAAAGCTTTGCTCGCTCACCCACTGCTCATCTCTTGCAGTGTGGCCCACTTCCTAACAAGAACCGGTCCAGTACCAGTCCACGGTCTGGGGGTAGGGGATCCCTGGAAAGGATGGCTATGGTAGGCTGCTAATGGCTTCCAAAGATATGTCCCTGTCTTAATCCTAGGACCTATAACTATTATCTTATATGGCAGTTTTTCCAGAAAAGATTAAGAATTTTGAGATAAGAAGACTGTCCTGGATTATCAGACTGAGTCCAAAATGTCATCACAAATGCCCTTTGAAGAGAGATACAGAAAGATATACCATACAGAAGAGGAGGAGGCAATGTGACTATGGAGACAGAGATTGGAGTGATGTGGTCACAAGTCCAAAAATACTAGCAGCCACCCCAAACTGGGAGTCAAGAAGCAGAATCACTTTTAGAGCCTAGAGAGGGCTGATAGCCCTGCTGATACCTTGATTTTGGCCCAATGCAACTAATTTCAGACTTCTGGCCTCCTGAACTGTGAGTGGTTAAGTTGCTATTGTTTTAGAAACCAAATTTATTTCTTAATTCTTTCAGCAGCTACAGCAAACTAATACAAAGGATTTCCATCATATTAAATTATAGCAGAGATGTGGTTTCATGAACATTTACTGGCTGAAGTCTTCCTCTGCAGCAAAAAAGAATAAAATGTTACCTAGATAATGCCATTCACCAAAACTCCTGTCATGCTCTCAGCAGTGCCAAATGGATTTTGTGAATATATGTACACATTAAATGCCATTGACTGACCTTGAAGGAAGGAAAGTAAAAGCTAAAATAAATGAATGGGACTACATCAAACTAAAAAGCTTCTATTCAGCAAAAGAAATCGACAACAAGGTAAAAAGACAATCATCTGAATGGGAAAATATATTTGCAAACAATGCCTCTGATAAGGGCCTAATATCCAAAATATACAAAGAACTCATACGACTCAATAACAACAACAACAAAAATGATCCAATCAAAAATGGGCAGAGGACCTGAACAGACACTTGTCCCTAGAGGACATACAAATGGCCAACAAATATATGAAAAGATGTGCAACATCGCTAGCTATTAGGGAAATGCAAATCAAAACCACAATGAGATACCATCTCACAACTGTTAGAATGGCTATAATCGACAGGACAAGTAATAACAAATGTTGGAGAGGATGTGGAGAAATAGGAACCCTCATATACTGCTGATGGGACTGCAAATTGGTACAGCCACTATGGAAAACATTATGGTGTTTCCTCAAAAAACTACCATATGATCCAGCAATCCCACTGCTGGGTATTTACCCCCAAAGACTTGAAAACCCATATCCAAAAAGATATTTGCACACTGATGTTCATAGCAGCATTATTCACAATGACCAAGACATGGAAGCAACCGAAGTGTCCTACAATAGATGATTGGCTAAAGAAGCTGTGGTACATATATACAATGGAATATTACTCAACCATAAGAAGAGATGAAATACTGCCATTTGCAACAATATGGATGGACCTCGAGATAATCATGCTAAGCGAAATAAGTCAGACAGAAGTTGACAATCACATGATATCACTTATATGTGGGATAGAAACCTAAAAGCAACAAAGGAACAGGACAAACAAACAGAGACCCATGGACATGGACGATAGACTAGTGGTTACCAGAGGAGAGGGGGTGTGGGAGGAGGGGAGTGGTAGACGGGGTAAAGGGGGTCAAATATGGGGGGGAAGGTGAGGGGGAAGTGGGTAAAGGGGATCAAATATATGGTAGTTGAAGGAAACTGGACTTTGAGTGGTAAAAACACAATAGAATATATAGATGTCAAATTATAATGTACACCTGAAATTTATATAATTGTATTAACCAATGTTACCCCAATAAATTTAATTAAAAAAATATAATGGGGACTTAAAGTATAGGAAATATAGTCAATAATATTGTAGTAACAGTGTATGGTGTCAAATGGGTATTAAATTTATTGGGGTGATCACTTCCTAAGTTATATAAATATCTAATAACTGTGGTACACATGAAACTAATATAATATTGTATGTCAACTGTAATAAAAATAAAAAAATATTTTAATGAAAAAAATGCCATTGACATTTTGAATATTCTAATTTGGACTTATTAGTTTTTCTAATCCAGAAATATTTCCGACAAACTAAATATACCTTCATGTTAAGCCTCTGCTAGAGATTTTTAGATATTCCAGCAAAGAAAAATATCAGAAATTATTCCCCATTATCGATGTCTTTTAAGTGTGCTACATTCATTGACCTGAAAAATTAAAACCTGTACACATTTCAAGTCATATTAATATATATGTTATGCATAATCTTAAAAACCTGTAGGGGAAATTTAATTATTTCTGGGGGATTCATAGTATTGTACGTGTACTTAGACTATGCATATGAAATGCTGATGATCTTGGTATTTCTAAACATGTTACTATGTTTAAAAATGTAACCCAAAATTATTCCTCATATTCTGAAGAATGAAATCTAGCTTATGGCCTCAAGGTTTAATTTTATAATCTCTTAGTTTCAATGTCTATATCTCAACCAAATCAGGGTGCCATTTGAACTAGCATGCTTAACTAAATAAATTTACCACTGAGTAAATTACATTAAGGACAAATTTATCTTTCGGATGTGCAAATCATTTTTATTGTTTTTTTCACTGAAAGAGGTAGTTATTTTGATGGCATGTTAACAAAGCCCCAGAAATTATGACTGTGTGTTCATGCAGGTATATATGTACATTTGTACAATTGTTCTGCTTTTATATTTGATTTTTTTACATATGTACTTGCTTTAACAAACACAAGTGATACAATAAAATTTTAATAAAATTACTATAGGAGATACATTATAAGTAACAGACTTTTAATATGAACAAAGGGCCTTGATTAACTGATCTAACATCTTTTTATAAAAGACTAGATTAAGACTCAGATGTAAGTGATTTGACTAAAGGCGTAACACAAGCTATTGGACAAGAGAGAAACGGGACACAGATCTTCTGACTCCTGGTGCAGGACTCTTCACAAGCTCCTAGACTGATCATTTCCATTGTACAAAACTCTGGCATAAGTTGTTAACTCTTTACATGGCTAAAAGAAAGAAAGACAATGTAGCAAAATCTTTGGCATTATTAATAAAATACATTCTCTGAAGATATATGTCTATAAAATCAATTTTAAAATATTCAAACTTAAATGGAAAATCTATTTTATCTTTCAAATTGATTTAGAATTTAAAATATTATATTTTAAAGGATTAAAAATTAGTCTAAGTTTAGATTTTCTAATAATATATCAGTTCTTATCACTGAGAAGTACATAGAAAAGATATCAATCTTCCTTTATATCAACTCTAAAATATTAGCGTATGTTCTGAATAGTCTCATTTACCTTAATTATCTATTAAAGATTTATGATCCATTATGTCAATATATATTGAAAGGGAATATACTTCAAAGATAAAAGACCTAGTTTTGAGCCTTACTTTGGCAATCACAGCTCCTTGACTGTTTTCTCATCTATAAAGTGGGCTTTTGAAAACATCCAATGAACTAATTTGTAACTGTGGTAAGAATTTATACATGAAAGTGATCTGTAATCTATCAAGTGCTCCATATGTGATGTGTCTGTGTGCGTGCGCTTGTGTGTCTGTATCTGCAATAATAATTTCTATTCACTTGGTTGTCAGTATCTACTGGGGCAAAGAGAAAGGGCATGTCTTTTACAAAAACAATAATGCAAGAAATAAAGAAAAAAAGGAAAGAAAAAGACCATGCTTCTTTCAATGAAAAATAGATTTAAAGTGAGAGATGACTATATTTATTCAAAACTACAACTCTTGCTTCTCATTGTCAGGGGAATTAATATCTCCAGGAGTTACATGTAGAATAAATGCTTAAATAAATGATCGGGGTAGATACCTGTGTGCTCTGACTAATGAGAGATGGGGTGACCTTTAAAATGACTCAGATTCCAAAAAACACCGACTCCATTTCTACAATCTGAGTCTTGATCTGTACAAAACAAAACAATTAATATAGTTAGAAGCAAAACTGCAAACCCTAACAGAACAAAACTGGGAACCAGGGGACCCAGGTTCTGCTCCTTCGTCCTTACTTGTTCTTGACCTTGAACAAATCACTTAATTCTCCTGGGCTTCAGCCCCATGAATTCCAACATGAAGGGGGTCTAAGGTCACTTCTAGATTTAACACTTGGTGACACTATGATTCCAATTCTTAGCTTCTCTCTCACCATACTTGACACTTTGTTGACAGACTGTCAGATCTCTTCACACATTTTCAGAAAGCCATAACAAAGCATTATCAGGTCATTAATATAGATTTTTAAGAGAAACTTTAAAATATCTTTCACTGGATATTCATTATAGCAGCTAAGTTTATGCTATTAGGTTCCTCATGGAAGATATATAAAGATATAGATACACATCTACAAAATTAAACATGTTAAGTGCATACACTATAAAAAATAGAGTTATAATACAGCTATGCAAGACAAAAAATACCCATTTACATTTTTACAATGAGCATATAACTAGTTAATTAAAAATTAAAAAAGAAAAAAGAAAAGATAAATATTTCTAGCCTTATAAAAGTTGTGTGCATTTCTCTTGCGGCCCTCTGTTTCTTTTTCCATTCCCTCCAGAAATGGTTGAGATTATATACACACATACATACATATATATATATATATATCCATTCCTGACACACACATATCATAGCATGTGTGTGTGTGTGTGCGCACATATGTGAATCTTAACTATATCCAATGTTAATGAAGCTCTGACTGTCCCTAGCATTAGTCTAAATATTTTTTTTCGATATGCTACTCAGTACTCTTCATACTTCATACTTCTGTGTGCATTCTCACTACCAAATACTTATAGAGTTGTGCTCCTAAAGGACTATTTACTGATGTATTTACTCTGTTTTTCTTTTTTTTGTAACCAATAGAACGACTTGTATTTAACTTGGCAGAATTTGAAATATTACACTTGAAAACATTAAAAAATTAATTTAAGTTTAGATTTTCTAATAATATATCAGTTCTTATCACTTTGCCCTCTCCAGCTTTAATTCATATCTTCCCCACTCTTACCTCCAGACATAACTTTACTTATTCTAACATACTTGATAATATTTTAATGATTGCATGTATGCGTATCCTCACACATTTATCAATCATAATGCTTTACAAATTGATACTGAAGAGTGATTTTGCCATTTCTTCTACAGTATGTAGTTTAAAACCCAAAACATCACTGGAATGTATCATTTTTTAGAAATAGAGCTACCACCACACTCAGGTAGGAGAGAATCATAATATTGATTTATTAATTATTTAAATTTTTCATATAAGTAACACAAGCCAATGATGAAGTATTTCTTTTATAGCATATGACAGAATCCCCATGCAGGCTGTTTAGGCCATATTCTGGGTCTGGGTAGAACTGAACTTAAATCTCAGAATAACAATCTGCTGTTTTCTTAAAAATATCTCGAGAAAGAGATTGACTTATACTCACAGACGAATTTCTTTCTAGCACTTAAGTAAAGAAACGAAGATGTATTATTTAACAGTTCTCCAAATCATAGTAAATGAGCTTAAATTTATTGGTTGATTTTATCTATTTTGCTTTGAAAAAGTAAATGAATAGAATAAATGAGCTATATATTCCAACCTCCTGAATATTTAAGCAAAACTAGAAATTAATGTGGTGATTAAGGGAAAAATGGAGAAAGAGAAAAAAGAGGCCTTAAATACTTTATTTGTATGAACCCAATCGTAAACACTTTTATTCTATTGAATAAAAATGAGTATTTTGTTCCAATGTACACTTCTCCCACTAAGTACTGCCACCAAGCTTTTTGAGTGACAGCCTTAGTCCTCAGAGTGGACCTTTTCCTAACACCTTTCTCAGCAGGCTTCTGCCTACCAGTGGGCCTATAGGACTTGCACCTGCTGAGGAGGCCACACACATAGCTTCCTTTCCTTATTCCACTGTGGCCATGCTGTGCTGACTTGAGGGAAAATAAGCTAGAAGAGCAGAGATACATCTCACGTAAAGTATTAGGCCGCAACTGAAGTGGTAGAGTCATCATTGTCAATCAATACCATTTTTGATTTTTAACTCAGCAATCATCCCCACACTCAAATCAATTATGTCTAGAGATTCATATCTATAAAATTTATTAATCATTCCAAGATTAGGCAGGAAGATAGCATAGTTACCTGTCCCTTCACAATCAAAAGGATTTTCACATTAAAAGCTCCCACATGGACAAATGATAACGCATGTAGGAAAAATAAGGACAACTACATTTTAAAAAAAAATAGTATTGTTACTAATAACATTAATCACTAATTATATCTTAAAAGAAAAATATAAAATTAAAATTTAAAAGAATGCAAACTTCGCCCTAAAAGTATTGCCAACTGTGTGTTTTATTAGGAAGCGTTCTAGCCTCCTCTCAGGCTGTAAGTCTCCCACTAAAATAAAACATTTACTAGCTAATGCAGACCTGATGTAGCTGTTCTAGTCAGAAGGTCAAACATACTGAACCTGCTGCCAGAGCCAAGTTTAGAGGAAATATGAAAAACACAGAAAGTAAAACCTTACGGTGAACTATAAATACTTATAAATACACTAAAATTTATAGTTCATTATGCTCCTATTTTGTCCTTTCTGCCAAAGTCAAAAAACACATGCACCTTCATTTTAAAAGAAATTTACTGTACATTAGGAAACAAGCCACATAGTGGTTCAAAATACTACCAGTTCTCAGCAGGTCAAATAGGTGCTGATTGCAGATTTGAACTAGGTTGATCCCACTCAGTTTTACATATGGACATTGGATTTTGAACACAGAGTGTGTGTTTGTGTGTGTGCATGCACACGCTCATGTGTATTGCCAGAAGCTATCTCACCATTCAAATTAATGATAAAGAGACTGCCAGTAAGATTTTCTGCTTTTCTCATCCCTAAACTATGTAAAATATCCACTGAAAAATGAACTAGAGCATCTATGAAAGTGATACAAAGCATAGATACTTTATACAGCTCTGGGATCATCAGATAAAATCAATTTAAAAAAATTTCTAACCTGAAACATTTTTTACTTTTAGCATAATCTTTTATTATTACTTTAGATATACAGTGTTGTTTATTTCAGTATAAAAATGTTTCATTAATTTATTTTATTTTGAATCTGTTTAATGAATGTACTCTTTACATAAAAGCTAGACTCAAGTGAAATTGGAAATTTTTTAATTCTATAATATATTTGAAGAATGATAACAGGCATATTATATAGAGATTTGCTATTCAATGTGTAATCTATAGACCAGCAATACTGGCCTCTCCTGAGAGCTAGTTAAAAATACAGAATTTCAAGTTCTCCTTCAGAACTATTAAATCGGAACTGAGATTTTAACATGGTTATTCTGTGATTTTGTTAATACTAAAGTTTGAGAGACATAGATATAAAATAACAACTTGAATACTAAGAATATGACATGTAGCAAATATTTTCTTAGCAAAAAAGCACAACTATTCCTAAGTCTAGCTGCTGATATTGGAACACTTTAATTTCTGACCTCAAAGGAATAAGGTTCATATTATTCAGACTTATTTTGCAGGGCACTGATCAAAATGTTTTTTTTTTTTCCCCCAAATAATATACCACAGGATTTATCCTTCCACCATAACATAATCTTACATATTTTCATAAAAGATGACTTTTGTCTTAATAACTGTGTAAATTAATATCAGACATAAATAATCAGGTTTTTGAAAATTCTCACTGACTAGAAAAATTGCAAATTTCCTCTCCAGTGATATTTATTCTCACTAATTCATCTAACACTTTTAGTTTGCTTTAATCTTGGTTTCCTTATAAATGCAATGTATCCACATTAAAAAAATAAAACACTATTCTACAATAAAACATGCTATTTTATTTTTTAAAGAATTGTGGCCCATGGAAATGAAAAATTTATCTTTCTTCAACAGAAGTTGACTCACTTCAGGTTAAGTCTGAAATTCACTGCCATGGCAATGTGGAAGACTGCCTAGGAGGCTACCTGAGCTTATATCTGGCCTTGTACAACAAAGATCATTAATCTCCAAGTCTCCCAAACTAGTTCTTTTGAAGAGCTAATAATACACCTACCATGTTGGCCTTTCCAGACATATTTTGAAGGAACTAATGTCTACAGTGTTCTAGCCAAATCAGAGCCAAATCTGAACTACACCCACCATTTAGAGTTTTCTCTCCTGCCACTCATGAATATCCCACTTGAAAGTTCCAATATCTCCTTCAAAAACCTGAATTTTAAAAGCAAAACTATCATTTTATAAATATATCACACATTATATTTATCTACCAAAGCTACTTAATCTTTTGAGGAGGGTATTTTGTGGACCACTTTCAAAATCTGATAAATCCAATAAATTATTTTCAGATAAATATACATGTACATTTGTCCTGAAAACTATGCATATAATATCAAGGATTTCACTGGCCTCCAAAGTTCTATTCCAAAGACTCCAGTGGAAGAAACCTAGCTGCATATGGTTCACAGCATTCTGTGCAAAGTTATCAAGTCCTACTCTGCACCTAAATAGATACTGAATTGGCAAAATATCTCTAGCAGGCATACATATCTTGTTTCTCCTTTGATAAGTATTCTTATTTTCAAAATAGCTTTGGTGTTTTTGTTTTCTTTTTTCTTTTCTTAAAGAAAGTAAACTCTTAATGTTAGGAATAGTTTAATCTTAAAAATTAAACATTCTGGGAGGGATTATGGATTATTTCCTTAATAATCTCTTCCCAAATATTAATTAGAAACACACAAGCTACTTTATTTTAGTTCCTCAAATTTTAGGATGGGAATATTAGCTGCAAAATACTTTCTATACTTTTTTAAAAAGGCTAACTAAATAAAACAAGTCTAATTAATAGTAGCATGGAAGAAAAAAACAGAGCAAAACATCAACCTGGTAGCTTCTAGGAAGTGTAATTAAAGGTTCATTAACATCAAGGTGATGGGGGAACGACATGCACTGGAATTTTGAGCTTGTCTATTCTAGACCTATTTACAAATCAACATTACTTTTATCTGGGCTAGCACATATTGGTGTTCCAAGAAAATGTAGAATTTTGAGCATCATGAAAATAGAGCATGTCACATGAAACACAGAATCTCAGGTGGGTAATATATATCACTTATAGTAAAAAGTCTGTTCAGGCTTAAACTTTCACCCTGTTTTGTCTGGCTGTACCTCAGCTTGAAGTAAACAAAAAACATGAGAAAATTTTAACACTGAAGCCATCAAATCCAAGAAAAAATGCTTGAAGGTGAGAAGTTTCTGATATGTTTTAACTAGTAGAGGAATAGTACAGGTTTGAGGAGGGTACTCTGTAAAGAATTTGTCATAAATATGTCTTATTAAACAACTATTTATTTCACCTTTCATGGAACTTTTAAGACTATTGAATTAAATTAAACTTTGCAACAAAGCTGCAAATAGAGCTACCTCTACTTTAGGCTGCATTATTAGAAGCACCAGCACCAGAAGTATATTGGTAGTAAATCTTACCAGGTATGGGCTTCGACTCACGCAATAGAAGCATTCAAGCATTGTCATTAACAAACTGGAATTCAACTACATGATAACCAGAATTGTGAAAGAACTGAAAACTTTAGGATGGAGAGAAACATTTAACTGTGTTCCTTTATTGGAAGAATTATCCATTTGAATAGAGATTAGATTTAATTTGTATGACTCTGGAGATAAGAGCAAGAACCAATGGGTCTAAATTATGACTATAAATGAAAATGGATGGACCCCTTCATAAAGATTCATGTTCCATCATTGAATTTATACAAGACAAAGCTAGACAGAGAACTGAAAAAGAGGCTGTGAATTCCCACTTGTTGATTCATGTCACATTTTTGTTTGCCAGATCCACAATTTTTCTCTTTATATTTGTCAAGTAATAACTTGGTAGGCTATTTATTTCATCCCTAATGACACTATCAATGTCACAGATCCCTGCTTACTATTTCATCTCTATGGTTTATATGGTCTTTATAAACACTTTTTCTTTACTGATCGAGAGGTGTGTTCTGGCTTTTTCCATTCAGTAATCCCATTATTCCCACAGAAACCACAGAACTCTATTCCACTGTGGTAATTTCTTCCATTATCTCCTGCCTACAGAGGGAGCCACCACTTATTTTTACAAGGATGGCGGAGAGTCTCTTGGACTCATCTGAGCAATTATTGAGGAGAAGCTGAGTGGGTCATCCATTATAGAATCATTCCAGCCCTCTGTTCTTACCTAGTTTCCGGCATTATGGGAATATGCCAGAATTTCACACTCATTGATTTAGACCATTGTTTAATACAAGCTTTAATTAAGCAACATAAAAGACTGGTAAAGCCAATGCCAGGTACTCAAGTCAAATCAATATCATAAATTCCAAATCCCAGGACAGTGTACCTATTTGAATGATTTTTTTTTTTTTACTCTAATACTTTTCTCTCTTTTCTTACAGGCTTAAAATTAACCCCCTTACAGATACCTTGACTTTTATATATATTAACTTTATATTATTTAACCTCAATATAATAACTTACTAGTTATATTATACCTGATTCTTATTCTTATTCTCTCAAGATCTTACAGCTGTTAGATGTGCAAGCTACCTCATTCTGGACCAGGCTTTGTTTCTCTTTGTGTTGTGTTTGGATCTAATTTTCATTATGATCATGGAAGTAGTGTTAGGTATTTTTATGAAAAAGAACCAATATTCTCTTATGATACTTCTCTCCCACATGAAAATGTTAGAGATTTATATACAGATGCTTATTTCCCAAGATTGAAGGGAGAGTACTTCTTCATCAATAAGGAGAATTTGAGAATTCAAATTCTTAAACAAACTGGATGTGCTAGCTAATAACAATAAGATGAGAAAGGAAAGAAAAGTTATATATATTGGAAAGGAGAAAATAAAAATTTATTTGTTTATAGATAACAGAATGGTATATATAGAACATCTGAAAGAGTTGACAAAAATCTTCTGGAACTAATAAGTTATATTGAGGTTAAATAATATAAGGTGAATATATACAAAAGTCAATCATTTTCCTATGTGTAAGCAATGTGTAAATAGACTTTAAAATTAAAAGCACAATACCATTTCTTTCAGCACCCTCAAAATTGCAATACTTAGGTATAAATCTAAAAAAATATGCACAAGACTTTTATACATATGACCCTAAGCTTTCTTAATAAATTATTTGCTTTCTGGTATGACATATTTCTCAGGCTCATCTTGTACATAACCTGGTCTAGACCTAGGTCTTAGAATCAGCATTTTCTGCAAGGCCTAGTGTCTTTTCAGTGAAGACAGATTTTAGAAACTGCACTCTGAGTGCTGAGGTTGTTCACTGATACTAAGTGGGTTATTTTTCGTGGTCTTCTGAGTGGAGAAACAAAAAATGTGTGTGTGCGTGCACGCGCATGCATGCACATGTGCCTTAAGATATAATATGTGGTATGTTTTTAGTGATGACTTTCAATCCAAATATGAGATTTTAACTTAATCTCATTTTTTATCTTTTCCTGTAATCACAATGAAATTTGATTTTCAAAGATTTAACATAATTATCATTTGATTTATCTCACAACATACACACAATTGATTCAGAATAACTTCACTACTCCAATGACATGGTCCTGGATAATATTTAGGATTATTTATAGGCTCTTTTGCTCTTAGGTATTTACCACAGTAAAGATATAAAGGTCAATTAGTATATTTTGTTTTATAATTTATAAAATATTTATACAGTTCTAAAGTAAAATTTATAAATTTATCATTTATTTACAGAGAAATCCAGTATTCATTATTTCTGCCCTCTCACTCTTTATAATATATACTCTTTTTAAATTTTAAAAATTTTATTTAGTTATTTTAAATAAAATTTAAATTTAGTTATTTTAGTATAACTAAATAAAATATATATAGGTATATATATATATACACATTCCCTATTTTTAAATGGTAGCTTACTGTCCATATACAATATATATACTATGCTACATGGCATATACGTATATGCCATGCATATACCATACTGTATTTATCCCAGTGCTTGTTTCATTGAACCTCATATCCTGAAGATCATATTTTATTTCTTTATTCAGTTGCAAATACTCCCTTTTTCATTTATCCAATCTCTTATTGATGGACATATGTGTTCTTTTGATCTTTTGCTTTTAAAAAATAATGAGATATATTCTCATCATTTTTCTGTCAGTTTATTATTGATGTGTTTTAAAATTACTAAAAGTATAGCAACTAGATATATATGTCTTCCAGTACAAGAAAATACAAAGTGAAGAGTACCAATTAGACTTTCATCTAATAAAACTTCTAAAAGTAACTATAGATTTACAGTAAATATAGGGGGATCAACTAAGTCTAAAATATAGGAAATTCTTAAGTGCAAAGTAACCAGAATTTTAAATTAATAAATGAATGTCAAGAAAATGAAGATGAAGTTATATATTTTATGTTTTAAGAGGATTAACTAACCAGTGTAATATATAAACTTTAGTTAGTTATCATTTAAAAACTGGAAAAAAATTAGAGCTTATCTAAAAAATGGAGACGTGGTCTTGAATCAGGTTTTTATATATTAAGAAATTATGTTTTAAATATTATTTGCTTTAGAAAATTTTTAATTGTTAGAGATACATATTGAAGAATCTAAGGTGAAATGAATTTTTTTGGAATTTGCTTTAAAATACTACAACACAAATATTAGAGTATTAAAAAGCAGTATTGTTATAATACATCTTTCAGTATTTGTGTAGAAATTATACGTTATTTGGGATGTGCTTTAAAGTATTTTATTTAAAATTAGAGATACATGAAACAAAATTGGCAAAATATTTATAGTGGTTAGGGTTGGGTTATAAAGAATCATATCAGTTTCTCATACAAAAAAATTAAGCCATGATGGTTTTGGGCTATATAAGAGGTGCATAAGTTCAGAGATCTAATCAGTCTTCACTAAATATTTTACAACAGATTTGTTCTAATTTTCATTACTAATGTTATCAAAGAGAATCCTTGGAAATTTTCCTTCAGTTACTTGTTCTTTGTTGGTCACAGTTTGATCTCTGACATAAAAATACTTGACAAAATCACATCTAATTTTTTAAAAAGCTATCTGATTATTTCACAATCCATACATTTCTATAAATGAATTATGATTTATTTGTCTATCACTCAAGCAACTATAAGCATTTTCACAGAGAAGGGAAGAGAGCTGAGTCCTAGTTCAGAACATCAATGAGATTATGTTTTACAGCAAAGCAACAGTGGTGCCACACTCACAAAGTTAGACTGTGCAAGTATTCACCAGCCCGTCTTCATAGTTTCTTCTGAAATGCATGCTTTTTTGGGTTATTGTTCTTGTTTTTTTCAAGTTGTTCATAGCTACCAAAAATGCTTATAACAATGTATAGAACTATTTTTTTTTAAGAACCTATTACATCAAATGAATTCATATTTCTTTTGTTAACTCTTTAATGGGAACTAGTTAATGTACCACTGGGTAAGCTAACTGTTACCACCTTACTCAAACACACACACACACACACACACACACACACACACACGCACATGCACACGCACACACACATTTGTTTTGTCTTAAGACTAATATGAGTTGATGAAGCTTTTTTCCTTATTTTTACTACATAGAGCTACATTTATTATTCTCTGTTGCATAATATACAAATACTGTGAAGATAAAGTCCATGTGGTATCGTTTCAGCCAAAATATCATTAGGCAAACTTTTAAAAACTTGAACATGTTGCTTCACATAAATATGTTCATGAATTGAAATAGCAATTTCAACAGACATGTTTTCTCTTTCCACACATAATTGCAGGAGATTCAGAATTAACAAGTCTCTTATATAAATATTAGTAGTTTATCATAAATTCAATTGAGAAATGAGTTTTGTAATATATGAAGAGCACTGGCATTTTATTATTATCATTATTTATTTTAAAAATAATACAGTCTTTCTCAAACCGATATGCTTTTCTATGTCATCTCTTTACCTTGAGAACGAGATAGTAGAGATATGTTAAACTTTAAAAAATATATTTCAAGATCATAACTTTCTTTTTGGTCTCAAATGTGTAGAGTTCACATCTGCAGTCCAGTATAAATAATGTACTCCAGACACAGATTTTAGACAGCTAGAAAAATGTTGCTGTTAACCACACACTTCTTCTCTGAAACTATGTTCATATGTAAATAATCAGGCATACGGTTATTAGTAACAATGACCATTTTCTAAAATCAGACAATAGTATGTTTTGAACATGCTTTATTGGTTTTACTTATTTTTTCTTCAATTTGCATACTTATATACAAGAGGTCAACCACATTTGACGGGGTCACTTAAGCTGACCTGTTTAGAATATAAATAATATCAGGACGATAATGATTTAGCTTCTTTTTTAACTATGAACTTTAAGATACTTGTTATTTTATACTTTATTTAACATTGTAAACACTATTTCTGCTATAAATTTTGTCTCAGCTGCACGTTGCAACTGGAGTAGACCATTGAGCCGTCCTCTTAAATATTATGACACGGAGAAAATCACATTGTGCTTTAACCTATCAACAAAGGAGCAAAGCAATTACAGAGCTAAACAGAGTCCAGGAAGACCCAATAAAGAAAAATCCAAGAAAATTTGGTGAAAATTCTTAAGGGGCCTTCCAATGTTTAATTTAGGCCTGAGGCATGATTAATATTCTGATTCTAATTCAAAAGACTGAACCACAAAGGTACATCTTTTGGGTATTTTTAATAAGCATAGTACAACACTCTGTGAATTAACAGCTGGTCTGACTGGTATTTTACTTTTTCTTTGCTTACTCAAGTGAAGCAGTTAATATTAGTATAATCATCAAACTAACACTAGTCCGGCGGAGGGACAGATTTTTTTTCCTAGTGTTGTTATGTAGAATACAAATTTCAAAATACACACAGAAAATATCCATGGCCATATTAATATTAATTAAACCATCGATTTAGATCAAATACACAATAGAAGTACTTTAAAAAAAGAAAAAGAAAAATTTTAAAGCCCTATTCTATTGGAAAAAAAAATGGCATAACTGTATATTTTACACATCAAGAAGATAAGCAAAATATCAAATACTAAAATAATTTAATAAAAATTAATAAATATGAGAAATATTGAGAAGCGTGTTACAATGAAAAAGTGATAAATATCATTTATTGTAAATATTATTGCTAAAAACATCTAATATCTTTAAAATAGAAAAGTCTTTCTTTATAAAACATATGAACTATATGAACAATTATGATTATATAACTATGTATTTTATATATACCCAAACCAAAAGTCACATTTTCTTAGTTAATGAAGAATAATATTTAGATCATGCAATATTAATTTTCAAAATTTTGATTGCAAACAAAATTTCAGTCCCCTTTATTATCTGATGTTTTCACATGCTTATTCAGATTCATATTATCTGTTGTTAATATTTGTTAAAAAGAAAAAATTTAATTCCTTTGATTTTAATATTTAATACATTTTCAGAAGAAGCATAGTTAACACAAAATTTGCAACATACAATTTCTTAATGCTTTATGCAGGCTGTATTTAATTTTTGTGACATTTGTTACAGAAAAACTCATTTTAAGTACTATTTGTAAGCTGTCTTTTTTAATCATCGTAGTCAAATATGATCATTGTCTAATTTACTAAGTGAAACTACAACTTATACATATTTTAAATTTCTCATTAATGACATTTAATTAGCTTGTAAAATCTTTACCATTTGCTGTTTTGCCATTGCATCAATTGTAAAAGACAATACAGTATTTTTCTTGATATTATGAATTATTAACTAAAATATTACAGTGTTTCTACTTAAAATCCATAAAATTTGAAATAGTAATTCTACAATACTCAAAGCTATATACTAAACTACCAATTAACTGTCTTAATGTTTTGAAAGTTTTCTCTTTTTAAAATTTTATAATCAACTATTTTAAAAAGAAGTTTAAAAGGTAGTAGCTTTAAGTAAGACTATATTTTTTAAATGATCAGTTTAATCACACTAGAAGACATTATGCAACATTCTATGTAGTGAATTAAATATATAAAATGTGTCATAACATTATTTATAGTTAGAAACACTTTTAATGTGTTCATGGTTTTCTGAACCATTAAGTGAAAAGATTTTGTCTTTGAAGCATCAGTGGTACTATCAGTTGGATGACTATCTCCATCATCTCCAGATGTTATTTCTATAAAAAAGAATATCCATACACCCTCATCTTTAATAACAAAATGAAACAAATCAAAGCAATATGCATGTTGGTTTCAGTTCCATATTCATAATGTAAACTGAACATCAAATGCCACACAGAAAAGTAATAGGGCATATAGAAATTGTGACACACTGGTGAGTCTATTCCTCATAAGGGCATTCAAATTCAATTTTTAAAACTCTATGTGACCAAAGAAAAATACACCTGCAGCAAGATTCAGTTCCAAAGTCACCAATTTGTAATTCTGGCTGGTAAATAGCCTATGTCAAAAACTACTCAGGTTTGTAACCCCATCTGTCAAATATTAGCTGCTGGCCTTGACTGATAAAGAGGTGAATTAAATTACGTACTACTACAGAGGACATTGTGACTGGCTGTTGAGGAAGTCCTGACATCAAATGTGGCTTTACCGAAAGTAGATAATTTGTTTATAGGAGGCATGTAGAAGAAAGATTGAAGTTTAGAAAAAGACAATAGAGAAGAGAAAATAATGAAAGCTAAATCAAGTTTCATTTGCCCTCAAAAATGTTCCAACTAGAAATATAACACAAGTGTTTTCAACTTCTTGCAATTATGAGAAGGTTCCAGTATACTAAAGAAATCCAGATTCTGGTATTGCTTTAGAAATTCCTCATAATTTTTAGAACTCAGGTTCCCAAACTATAAAACATCAAGATTGTATTAGAGCTATATAATTTCTACAATCTTTTCCAGCTCTAAATCCTGTAAATGCTATCTTTTAGGCATAATATGAACTGTTAAAATAGAATCTAAAATCTCCTCACAAAAAAATACTTAAATTTTTCTAATATTAAAAGGGACAAGGGATGGGGGTGAGGTAAATGAAAGGGATAAAAAAGGTAAAGATTCTGGCTTCTAAGAACAAAAAGATTTGGGAAAAGATTTTCAGACTCAGAAAATTATAGTTTGCAACTTCTTAGCACATTTATATATTATTAGTTACTTTAACATTAAGTATTCAGAGTAGTTTTTTACACACTTAAATACAAATTTTACTTAATCTGTAGAGTGAATTTTTATTCCTAAAGTATAATCTTTTATTTTACTAGTAGGAACAGAGAATTCTGTTAAAGGAAATTTACAGTGAAGTTCACAAGGGCACATCCTTTTAGGTCATAGATCATATTTCTATTGGCAGTAACGCAGCTGAAAAAAGACTCATAGAATTTTAGATATAGAAAGGTGTTCAAAGACTGTATTCAGGATTTAGTGTGTCATTCTTATAAAGCTATCTTCTTATTTAATATAAGACCCTCTGTAGTCCACAATTAAGTATATTTACTGAAACAAAGCTCGTAGTATCTTTGGAATATACTAAGATAATCAGTAAACAAATGTGAATGCCATTACTTAATTATATAACAATTGCTTCCTCTTTATATAGTATTCAGCTTTGCTTCTATTCTGAATGATATTTTAGCTATTGTTTAAATTTTGTAAGCGCATTTATTTATTAAATTCAGTGAACATCTATGTGCTAGAATAATTGTAAACTTTTGTAATATCTTTTTTTAATGTGCTAAATTATAACAAATTCAATGCCTTTCAAATTTGTTAATGAAAAACATATTTATGAAAAAAATCTCCATTTCATTCATGCCTATTAATTAAAGAGCATGACTTTATATGCATGGGATGCTTCTCAAGCCAAACTCAAAGGCTATTAACCAACTTTGGTGTTATGGAAGAAAATATCCCAACAGTTATGGGAAATAACTAAGTTGGGCACTAAGAATGCCAGGAAGGGAGACTATAATTTTATTTTTAATTAATTAATTATTTTTTTTCAAATTTATTAGGGTCACATTGGTTAAAGAATTATGTGGATTTCAAATGTACAATTCAATAATACATTATCTGTATATTGCATTGTGTGTTTATCACCCAAAGTCAAATCTCCTTCTGTCACCACATATTTGACTCCCTTTACCCTTATCTACCTCCCTTCTTCCTCTTTTCTTTCTCGTAACCACTAAATTGTTGTCTGTGTCTATGAATTTTTCGTTTTGTCTTGTTCATTTGTTGCTTTCATATATCCCACATATTAGTGAAATTATGTGGTTCTCAACTTTTTCTAATTTATTTCTCTTAGCATACTAATCTCAAGATCCATCCATGTTGTCACAAACGGCAGTTTTTCATCTTTTCTTAGGGCTGAGTAATATTCCTTTGCATATATGTACCATGTCTTTAAGCATTTATCAAAGGACTCTTTGGTTGTTTCCGTGTCTTGGAAACATAAATAATGTTGCAATAAACACCAAGATGCATATATTTTTACAGATAAATGTTTTCAATTTGGGGGGATAGATACCCAGAAGCAAGATTGCTGGGTCATATGGTAATTCTATTCTTAATTTTTTGAAGAAACTCCATAGTGTTTTTCATAGTGGCTACATCAATTTGCAGGGACTGGTAATTCTAATCACGGGCATCAAAATCACTGAAGAATGCATGCTGATGATGTGACAGTATTTTTTCTTAATGTCTGACTATTTTGACTGTTTCAGTATTTAATAAGGAAGAATTTATGATGAATCTGCATAACTTTGGGTTAATAACTGAAGCCGCAATAGAATGCATGCAAAATTATGATAGTAGTGGAAAGTGCTGGAGGAAAGATGGCAGATAATGCCACAAAAGGAGCAAATGCAGGTTAGAATTGTGGGTCCATAAGCTCTTAATCTATGGGAGGGGGAAAAGGGTTTGAAAATCCGAATAAATGTTATGCATTTATATTTGTCAGTTCATTGAAAAATAAAATTTTATTGAATAAGTGAATGATCAAAAACTATTCATTTAGGTAACCAAGTGCTGATAGAAATGAATAAAACACAATCTCAGCCCTTCAAGAATGAAAAAGACATCATTCCTGCCCTTTAGAAGCTCATAGTTTAATTGGGAAGATAGAAATAGGAGTGGTAAGTTGGAGATAAGGGCAAAATGCTATCGTAGTCCAGGAATAAGAGTAATCAATTGTCTAAGAATGTTGTCATTTGAGCATAGTAATACAAAAAAGGGAAGAATTTTTAAGAAAATAAAGATAGAGGAATGGAATAAGGATAGGCATGACAGTACATGGCATATTTGGAAAACATGGTAAGCCAGATACCAGGCACTGTGGCCCAGAAATTATGTAGTGTTAGTACATAGGACAGTGATCTCAACTCTATCTGACTCAAAGATCCATTTTTATAAATATATATATATATATATTTGTTGTATAAGTACCATGCTTTTACTGAAAGGTTAAAGGAGGTCAAATATATGCTGATGAAAGGAGATTTGACTTTGTGTGGTGAACACACAATGTATCATACAGATGATGTATTATAGAAAGGTATACTTAAAACCTATATAATTATTTTTCAGTTAGGTCTAATTTAATGTAAGAGTAAAGAGAATATTTTATCACATAACATTAAGCATTTCTTGAGGAATCAAAATTTACATCATTCTTAGAAGGAAATATTTGGATGGTGGTTGTCAGTACTACATCTAAAATCATTTGATTTGAGTTGAAATTCTGGGTCAGGAAATGTAACTGTGGGTAATATAGCAAAGCCTCAGTTCTCTCATCTGGGAAATTGTAAATAACTAAACTAATTTCTTCAGTAAGCATAAGGAGAGGTGAGATAATACATAAAAATTACTTAATGCAATGACTGGCACATATAGAACACAATACATATTAGCTACTACTATTATCTCTTTGGTGATATGAACATATAATTTGAAGATCTCCCAAAGATGTTCAGTTTTCATAATTCCAGTATTCTTTTTAAGTTGTCTCTTTTCACTATTACTTTTATATTTATGTAACACAGGAATACTATTTTTATTCTCGACCATACTATTTGATATTGCACATATTCTTTCCCTTACATTATTATAGAACAAGAGGACTCTGATGATTCACTGTCCATACAAAGCTTCCTTGTGTAATATTAAGATAGATCATTTGCCAAAAGAATAACCTCACTAAGAGGCCAAAAGCATGGGGCGACAATAAAGTCTTTATGTAATGATTGGTTCACAGGCATCTGTGCCTTGAGGCATGATTCAGATTTTCTCATTGGATTAATTCTGTACATCTCTCACGCATATCCACATCCCTCACAAATCAACTTTCCAAGCTTTGAAAATTCATTAGGGTTCTTAGCTTCCTTTTAAAATAACTACAACTCTAACTCGCTCCTACTTTGTTTTCAACATAGAGCAAAGAGGAGCTGAATGTTCATCTCCCTCATTAAGAGTAAACTATTGGTGATAAAAGATAAAAGAAAAACAGTACAGAAAATTTGGATATTTGATACACCATACTCTTTTGGTTGAAACCAAGTTGCTTAAGTTATAAGTTTAAGTGACTAACATTCCAAATAGAAGAATAATTAAGTTTTAAAAAATACAGAACTAGAATAAGGAAATCTGAAAATTATTCCAACACTTAATCATAAAGCTTTAATTCTATTCAGGATTTGAAGTTAGATGATAAAGAATGGCTTTTTAAAAAAATTATTTTGAAGGTTTAAATCAAGCTCAGAAATTGTAGCAATACCCCAGTGGATCCTAATGTCACATATCTTTTTTCTGTTCACATTATTTCTTTGTGTTATTACTTTGCCTTCATTGACTATCTTCTTTCTGTAGTGGCGATTATTGAAAATCTAAGCATGTTTAGAACTAATATTCATAATAGTATACAGCCTCCTAACTTCAGAGGAATATCATAGTCATATACAAAAAAAAAATAAAGAACATATATTGTATAACTCTTGTGCCTCAAATCAAAAAAAGTGTGTTATTTATGTTGATATTTCTGAAAACTAAATGATATATTTCTATTTTTATGTTTTGTTGTTAGTATTGTAATAACATGACTGAAATCACTACTTTATTACATCTTAGACACTTTAAATGGATCTGATCCACCCAAATAAACATCTAATGAGAGTATACAAATGAATAGTTTGTCTTGATCCTTCATTTCTACAATTCATCTAGAACAGTTCTGTTTACGCCATTGCAAACAACTTCATTTCTTTCATTTTTCTACTTCTGTTAGTCTTGTTTGAATTTTCTCATTCATTTAGCTTTCTTGTTCACTTATCGAATATTATCAATTTTGCCTTGTAAACATCTCCAAATAATGTACACTTCCATTCCATCAGACTCTTCATATATCTTGTTTGGGTTATAGCAATATCTTCCAAATCAGTGTCCTTTCTGTGTGATTTGGTTCCAGTCTATTCATTCTGTAGATCAGATGAATGTTCCTAAATGCAGAGCTAATCAAGTCATCACTGTTTATAGTACTTTAAATACGGTATTAATATGGTAATATTAATTTTTAGTTTATATATACTTATTGTTTGTATCTCTGCATCCCAACCTAAATAAAAGCAAATACATATTAAAAGCTTTCGATTGACTAAATAACAAAATTCAATTATTTTACAACAACCAAGACCTTTATGATTCAGCCTCTGCTTCTTGTTAGTATTGACACATACCGCTCCTGACTGTCTAGCCTAATCTTTTTGCAGTTTTTAGAATGTGATATGATTTTGTTAGTCTCTGTAACTTCGACACACTATTTCTTCTGCTTAAAAACCCTTTCTTTCTTTCTTTTCTTGAATAACACCTCATTGTCTTACAGATTCTGCTTAGGTGCCATGTCCTAAGCTATTTAAAATAGATATGTAGCTTCAAATGGCAATTTTAATGTCTCTCATAGGAGATAAAAACAACTCAAAGGCAAAGACCCTACCTTACCAGTCCTCATATACACAGTACCTGGTACCTACTAAATACTTACTAAATATGTACTAATGAATGAAAGAATGAATTCGTGTAAGCTTGGCTCTCCTCCTATGTTTTCACATCACTCCTCAGATTACCTCACCATACCCACTATTTTGGGTACACCCATCTGGTCCTATCAACACTTTCTATCAAACACACTTTGGAGAATTTGTTAAAGGCGAGAGATGAACACTGCATAATACAGAAGCAAAAAATGAGTTTAGATTTATAGGTTAGGCATTTGGAAACAACTGAAAAATTTTAAGTAGTCTACAATCGGATTTGCATATTAGCATCATCACTTTGATAATCATCTGAAAAACTGGATAAAAAAGAGAATGATGTCAGGATGATCAATTTAGAGGCTATTTCAATAGTCAGGAGAGAGATACTGAGTACATGGATGACAGCAGCACGGGAAGGAAAGGAGCACATTGAAGTTAGGAAGTAAAATCAACTTTTCTTTAGTTAGAGATGTAGGGATGAGTTAGAGTCAAGGAAAGTTCCTAGGTTTCAGACTCTCCTACTCTGCAAAATAAAAAGAGAAGGGAATTTGGGGATAAGTATATGTGGCAGCGAGCTAGTCGAGGAGATAATTCGTTTCTAAACATGTTAAGTTTGAGGTATCTATGGGACG
>NW_006442484.1:30401549-30403442 GCF_000325575.1 Pteropus alecto
CCAGACCTATAGATCAATATTTGATAATATGAAGCTTACTAATGCTATTTGAAATAAAGAAAGTAGATGAAATTTTCAAGAGACAGTAGATTTGTCTTTAAGAAGTCCAGACAATATTTTTTTCTGAGCTATATAACTAATGAAATTAAAACCTGATTAACACAGTACCTCAAATAAAAGTTAACATGGTTATTATCTAAAAAATAAAAATAAAATTAAGGTGATTCATTTCATTGTGGGATCCAGAGTTTCATTTTCTGACTTTATCACTTCTGTTCAATGCCCCCTAATGTGATGCATCATTTTGCTTTGCATGTCATAAAGCACATTTTTATAGCAATCAAAATAATTCCTTCATCTTTGTTTTTAACCCAGAATAATTTTTCATGGTTGGCACTTCTTTATTTTATCCAATTTTTGTCTTTTGGGACTGTGTGTAAAAGCTGACAAGGGTCAAATGATGTGTGGGTTGGAAGTAGTTTCATGATTCATGGTAACTGTTAAACTATGCAAAATTGTCACTCTGGCACAATGAGTTTCTTATGAAAGCCTTCTTAATGCAAAAAGGAAAATGGAGCATTCCATGGATTTTCCATCTCAAAAAATGCCAAGAAGTATGGAAAATAGTCACACAATAGTTTCCAGATAATGGCTATATAGCTCTGTTATCATGCAAACATTTTTTCCACTGTTACTTAGATGCAAATGCTATATATTAACCAGTTCACTTGTAATCCTGATAATCTACTGCCTGACTCCAACTTTATTCAAATATGATTTTTTAAATTTGTGGTCAATTTTGAATAATTAGAATAATAATATCTTAGGCATTTGTTCAAGGCTTTATTATTTATTAAATTTTTATATAGATTATCTTATTAAACATACACACTATAAGTCAGTGGCAATATTGTTTTAAATTATATGACCATTAAACATTCATTGTATTAGCTATTCTGACCACACAAACACATAGTCATTTTTAAATTGTTTCTTATTCTATCCAAATATTTAGGAATATGTTTTATGAATTAAATGAATTAATATTTATAAGTACTCAGAACAGTGTCTAAGAGAAAATAAGCACTTATTAAGTCTGTTAAATGAATAAAAATAAAATAGTTAACCATCTTCAAGAACATTTTATGACTTTTTAAAATTTCACCTGATTCCCCACTTTTACTTCTATATACCAGGATCTCAACTGATCTATTAGGCATATTTTAATCTCTCTTTCAGATATGCTTCAATATAAACTGCATAATACAGTGCCAATCAATTTAATATTATGGAATTTAAAATTTTTTTTGTAAAATGTGTATATTTACTAACTTTCAAAATTCTTAATATATGTTTCAAACTTAGTCATTCAGCCCTACTTAATTATGTATTACCTCTCTTGGGCAATGCATTCTACTCTCTTGACATGGAGTAGTCAAGACTCTAGAAAAAGTATGCTATTTTGTCTTTCTTTGTGATAAGTCTATCAGATCTGACTCAAATGCCACTTTTTTCATTAAAGACTTATCTGATTATTACAGTCAGATAGTAGGTTTTCTTCCTTTCCATTCTGATGAAACAGGGCTTAAAATTCAAAAGACATTCATTATCCAATGCAAGCTACAATAGATGTATTGGTGTGATCTCTCTTGCTTAGCAGAGTAGAAGTTGATTAAGGACTGATGGAGACCTGGCAATTTATATAGTCGTACTAGGTTGTCTTGAATATCTTGAACGAGTTCATAGTTAGCCTATGATAGATTAATGTTTTTGCTCTACCTTCTCTAGAGATCTAACCATCACTGGCTTCTCTCATTTTTCTGGGACATCTTTGGCCTTCTTTCGGCTCACTTAACTGTAGCCAGATTCTCTCCTAAGCCTTGGATCCAGATG
>NW_006442484.1:30403453-30417785 GCF_000325575.1 Pteropus alecto
CTCTATTCTCTTTATCCTTCCCTTCCCTGCTCGCTTTCTCTCTCTCTCTCCTTCTTTAAATTATGAATTATAAAAGTTTTGTCGAAAGAATGAATAATGTAAAAACTACAGAAAAAAAATCTATATATTATTTTCCTAAGGACTCAAAATTAGTGTGACATTGAAATTTATTAAATAAGGAATTAAAACTAAAATTAAGTAAGAAAAGATAAAAGAAAAATATTAAAATATTGAAACTGACTAAACATTTTCTCTTATTAATGTACTATGCATATATATCAGATATATAACAAACATAATTTAGGAGAAATAGAATTAAAAATTGACTTTGAATGTTTTTTTTATACATCTTGACTTAATTTAGTACTTTATTAATTGTTTGATAAGCAAGTAGAAGGATCAGAAAAGATACAGTCAAAATGAAAATACCTAAGAAAAATGAATCTATTTTACACTAACACTTTGATGTTATAATTACTAAACTGGACAATCAGGCAGTAAACTGGTATCAGATTAGCATTATTACCTTCCATGAGTATGTTATCATATTGAGATTATTATAATGTAACATAACAATTAAATAATGTTGAAATATGATTATAACATAAGGTGATACGAAGCTAATCAGTGTTAATGTCTATCACAAATTTTCCTATTAAATGCAAATGCCTTTCAGTAGTATTCCAATTTTAAAACTATATGTTGCTACAACTTTAACACTACGTAAATATGTAGTTGTTGTTTTTTTGTGGCTTTTCCAGTGGCCAAAAAATAAAAAATAAAAAAAGAAAAGAAATGAAAAAATCAGGAGTTTCTTTTGATGATTTTTATTTTGCAATTTCATCATTTTAGTTCCAGGCAACCTGCCAAATGAGTGACTGGGTGATTAAAAATAAATAGAAAAATGATCCTCTTATTTTAAAGCACTAATATTTGTCCTAATTGATACAAAGTAATGTTATAATTAAATGAAACTTATGAAACTGACACTTCAAGTATCTACCCCCTTTACAACTTATTCTTAACTGAAAACAGTCACTCATTGTTAAAATGCACACAAAAGTATTTTTTAGTGTTATGAGGCTGGAGTCAAACATCACATTTCTTCAAATCTGGGGTTCTGTCAACCTATCTCCATAGCCATATAACAAAATTAAACAGAGGTAACAAACACAGACTTACAAAACATTCCAGTTCTGTGCACTGGGCAGCAGCAGCACAATGCTAAATTTTTAGCTCTATCAATACCACTTCAAATATTATATAGTTTAGCTTATTGTTGTCTTGCTTAATTATTTATCTCTCTCTATATTTATATATATTAAATAATTATGTGTATTTTTAGTTTTATGTTGACAAAGTTTTCAATACGTAGAAATGTTTATTATCACTCTTATGAGTTTCCAAAACATAAAAGATTTAATCACACCAGTTATCTATAAATTTAGGAAAAAAAAAACAGAAAGACATTTTAAAAATTATTTCTAATAGTAAAAATATAACTAGAAATTAGCCATAATGAAAATAATATCTTCTAAACAAGAAAAAGCTAAGGGAGCTCATCACCACCAAATCCGTATTACAAGAAATGTTAAAGGAATTTCATTAAAAAGAGGGTGAAAAAGGAACATAAATATGAATAAAATGGCAATAACTTTGTACCTATCAATAATCGCTTTAAATGTAGATGGATTAAAAGCTCCAATCGAAAGACGTAAGGTTGCCGAATGGATAAGAAAATGAGAGCCATGTATATGCTGTCTACAATATATCCACTTTAGGTCAAAAGACATGCATAGACTGAAAACAAAGGGATGGAAAAAATATTTCATGCAAATAGAAAAGAAATAAAAACTGAGGTAACAATACTTATATCAGACAAAATAGATTTTAAAACAAAGGTTTTTATAAAAGACAAAAAAGGACATTTCATAACAATAAGGGGATCAATCCAACTAGAGGACATAACCCTTGTACACATTTATGCATCTAACATAGAAGCACCTAAATATGTAAAACAAATATTGACAGACATAAAGGAACAGATCAACAGTAATACAGTCATAGTAGAGGATTTTAAAACCCTAAAGACATCAAGGGACAGAAATTCCAGACAAAAAATCGACAAGGAAGCAACAGCTTTATATGATAACAGTAGACCACATAGCTTTAATTGATGTTTTTAGAGCATTTCACCTCAAAGCAGTAGAATATACATTTTTTTTCAAGTGCATGTGACACATTTTCCAAGATAGATCACATGTTAGGCCACAAAACTAATCTCAATAAATTTAAGAAGGCTGAAATCATATCAAATGTCTTCTCTGACCATAATGATATGTAACTAGAAATCAACTACAAGAAAAAAACTGGAAAACTTACAAACACAAGGAGGTTAAAGAACATGCTAGTAAATAATGAATGGATTAATAATGAGATCAAGGAAAAAAATCAAAACATACCCTGAGACAAATGAAAATCCAAGTATAATGACCTGAGAGTTCTGGTCAAGATGGCAAAGTAGGTAAATGCTGTGCTTGTCTTCTCTCAGAACCACATCAAAATTACAACTAAACTACAAAATAGCCATCATTGGGAGTCGCCTGAGGTCCAGTTAAACAGAAGTCCTACAAGAGGGGAAACAGAGAAGAGGCCACCTCGAGACTGGTAGAAGGGGCAGAGATGTGAAACAAGCTGCTCCACACCTATGTGTGGTGGTTAAGAATCAGAAGAAATAACTTGGCTGCAGAGCTTCCACCAGAAGAGCGAGGAGTCTTGATCCCACACTGGTCTCTCCAGCCCAGGCTTCCAGTGTCAGGAAGAGGAGTTTCCACAACTTCTGGCTGTGAAAAACAACAAGGATGGTGGCTGAGTCAAACAGGGCTGAGGGAGTCTCAGACTCTCCTCTTAAGGGACCTACACAGACTTACCACTGCTGGACTCCCTTGCTCTGAGCTCCAGCAAAGAGCTCAAAAGGTGCTATGAACATACAGGGAGAAACTGAGTTATTTGGCTTCAGGGCGAGGCCCGAGGTGGGTTGTGTTTTCTCTCAGAGAAAGTGCTGGCAGAAGATATTATTCCTTTGTTGAACCCTCCCTCACCCAGCTTATAGACCCTGATGCCCACCATATTGAGTCTCCATCACTGTAGCTAACAAAAGTCACCTCTTCCTGGTGATTTCCCTGAAACCCTGCCCCTCCCAATGTGTGGGCCCACCCAAACTACTTCCAGCGGATTTTTCATACAAATGGCCTGTCTTGGTTCATGCTGTGGTTTTCCTAAACTCTCTCAAAGGTTCCCAAAAACTAAACAAGCAGCATCTGGCCTTGGTGTGCTTCTTACCTCTTGCTAGGCAGGCCCATACCCGGCACTAGTGGTAGCCAGCCTCAGTTTGTGGCTTGGCCTCTTGAGTCACTTCTATGCACAACGTGAGTAGTGGCTATTTGCAGATTGCTTGGTGGCTTATGTCAGGTGGCCCCGGGCAGAGCACAGTCTGTAGCTGAACTTGGCAGAGGGCCCTGGCCTGTACAACCTGTGGCAAGCTCTGGTCACACCTGAGGACAACACACCCAAAGGGAAGATAGGTCAGGCACCAGAACCCTGCTAAAATGAATCCTGCTCAGTATGGTAAGCCCCTGGACAAAGTTTCCTTCCCTGGTGACGGCCACTCATCACAACCAATCAGCCGAAGATCAATTCCTCCCGCTGATGAGCAAACAGCAACTAAGGCTCAAACACAACAGGAAGGCACACACAACCCACACAAGAGACACACCTGGATCACTCAGCTCAGGTGACCAGGGAAGACTGTGCCACTGGGCTCCGCAGCACACCTACTGCATGTCGACACTGGGAAACTTAGCAGCCCTACCTAATACATAGAAACAAACACCAGTAGGAACCCAAAATAAGAAGACAAAGAAACATATCCCACATGAATAAAGATAACAAAGCTCCAGAGAAAGAACTAAACAAAATGGAGACAAGCAATATACCAAATGCAGAGTTCAAAACATTTGTAATAAGGATGCTTAATGAACTTAGTGGAAGAATAGTGGAACTGAGTGAGAACTTTAACAAAGAGATAGAAAACATAAAAATGAAAATAGAAAACATAAAAAAAGAACCAGTCAGAAATGAAGACTATAATAATTGAAATGAAGAATACCTTAGAAGGAATTAACAAAAGATTAGATGAAGTGGAGGATCAAGTCGGTAATTTAGAAGATAAGGTATCACAAAACACCCAATCAGAACAGCAACAAGAAAAAAGAATTCAAAGAAACGAAGCTAGTTTAAGGGGCCTCTTGGACAACATCAAGTGTAACATTCGCATCATAAGGATACCAGAAGGAGAAGAAAGAAAGCAAGTAATTGAAAGCCTATTTACCCTAACCTGGGTAAAGGAAATAGACATATAAGCCCAGGAAGCACAGAGAGTTTCAAAAAAGAGAAACTCAAAGAGGTCCACAGCAAGACACATCATAATTAAAATGCCAAAGTTTAAAGACAAAGAGAGACTCTTAAAAGCAGTAAGAGAAGAACAGATACTTACCTACAAGGGAGCTCCCATAAGACTTTCAGCTGATTTCTCAACAGAAACTTTATGGTCCATAAGGAATTGGTAGGAAAGTGATGAAAAGCAAAGATCTATTACCAAAATTATTCTACTCAGAAAAGCTATCATTCAGAATTAAAGGACAAATAAAGAACTTCTCAGACAAGAAAAAGCTAAAGGAGTTCATCATCACCAAGCCAATATTACAGAAAATGTTAGGGGAATTTCTTTAAGAAGAAGAAAATAAAGGAAAATAAAAGATAAAAAATTAAAATAATAAAATGGCAATAATCACACATCTAGCAACAATTACTTTAAATGTAAATGGATTAAATGCTTTGATCAAAACAGGGTGGTTGAGTGGATAAGAAAACAACACCCTTACATATACTGCCTATAAGAGACTCGATTCAGATTGAAAGACACACACACAGATTGAAAGAAAAGGCATATAAAATAATGTTTCATGAAAATGAAAACAAACAAAAAAGCTAGGGTAGCAATACTTACGCAAGACAAAATAGAATGTAAAACAAAAGCTATAAGAAGAAGCAAAGAAGGACCCAGTAATTCTACTTCTGTGTATTTATTTGAAGAAATTCAAAACACTACTTTGAAGGAATATGCGAATTCTATGCTCATTGCAGCATTATTTACAATATCCAATATATGGAAGCAACCTGAATGACTATCCAGAGATGAACAAATAATATTCCATTGTGCATACATACATGCAATGGAATATTACTCAGCCATAAAAAACAATGCAATATTGCCATCTGCAACAACATAGATGGACCTAGAGAGTATTGTGCTGAGAGGAGTAAGTCATACAGAGAAAGACAAATGTCATATGTGGAATCTAAAGAACAAAATAAACAAATAACAGAAACAAGCTCATAGATACAGAGAGCATTTTGATGGTTATCAGATTGGGGGATGGGGTAGGGGTAAAAAGAGAAGGGAGTTAAGAGATGTAAATTGGTAGTTATAAAATAGTCATGGATATGTAGAATATAGCATGGGGAATATAGTCAGTATTGTAATAACTATGTATGGTGTCGGATGGATACTATATTTATTGGAGTAATCACTTCATAAGCTATATAAATGTCTAATCACTATGCCGTACACCTAAAATTAATATAATATTGTATGTCAATTATTATTAAAAATAAAAATATAAAAATTAAAAAAAAATTAATTAATTAATTCTTTAGGGAACTACTTCTCAAATGACTCTATTATTTAGGATAGTTTATGCTATCATTTTTAAATGGTTTGATTTCCAGAATTTTCAAAGTAAAGTTAGATTTTAATGAAAAAAACTATGCATACACACAACTTTCTAAGTTAGAAAAATTAAGATGTGAATAGAATCCTACGCCCTTAAGTACTCACTGTGTCACAATAACTAAATAAACAAAACCAACATTAAATAAAAAAGAAAATAACAATGACCTAAAATCTAAGGGACACAGTGAAAGCAGTCCTAAGAAGGAAATTCAAGTCAATTAGGCTTACCTCAAAAAATAGAAAAAAATCTCAAATAAACAATTTAATGTTACACCTAAAGAAACTGGAAGAAGAAAATAAACAAAGCCTAAAGTGAAGAGAAAGAAGGAAATAATAAAGAGTAGAGTGAAAATAAACAAAGTAGTCAAAAAATACAAAAGATTAATAAAACCAGAGCTCATTTTTTGGAAAAATAAACAAAATTAATAAACTTTTAGTCAGACTCAGAAAGAAAAAAAAAGAAGACCCAAATAAATAAAATCAGAAATGAAAGTGAGAAGTGACAACTGACACCACAGAAATACAAAGGATTATAAAAAATTTAAAAATTTATATGCCAACAAATTGAACAACCTGAGAGAAATGAATAAATTCCCAGAAATATACAATCTTCCAAACTGAGTATGGAAGAAACAAAATATATGAACAAGATTGAATAGAATAAAAAGAAAATCTGAACAGACTGATTACCACTAATGAAATCAAATCAGTAATCAGAAAAATCCCAAAAAACAAAAGTCCTGCAGCAGATGGCTTCACAAGTGAATTTTATCAAATTTTCAAAGAAAAATAAACATTTATTCTTCTCAAATTATTCAAAAAATTTCAAGAGAAGCTTTCCAAGCTCATTTTATAAGACCACTACTAGCCTGATTCCAAAACAGATAGACATTACAAAAAAAATTAAATTATAGGTCAATTTCTCTGAAAAAAAAAAGATGTGAATGTCCTGAGCAAAATATTAGCAAACTGAATTCAGCAATATATTTAAAAAAATCATACACCATGATCAAGTGAGATTTATTCGTGGTATGCAAGTTTGGTTCAGTATCTGCAAATTAATTAATGTGATATGCCACATAAAAAATTGAAAGATGAAAATCTTATGATCATAACAATAGGTGCAGAAAGAGCGTTTGGCAAAATCCAGTATCCATTTGTGATAAAAAAAATCTCAACAAATTGGGAATAGAAGAAACAAACCTCAATTTAATAAAGGCCATATATAACAAACCCGTAGCTGACATTATACTAAATGGGGAGAAGCTAAAAGTGTTTTTCTTAAGATCAGGAACAAGACAAGGCTATCCACCTTTACCACTTTTATTCAACATAGTATTGGATAGCAATAAAGAAAAAAGAATTCAAAGAAACGAAGTATTGGGAGTCCTAGCCACAGCAACCAGTCAAGAAAAGAAATGAAAAGCATCCAAATTGGAAAAGAAGAAGTAAAATTGCCATTATTTGTAGATGACATAATGCTGTAGAGGGAGAACCCTAAAGATTCCACCAAAAAAAACCATAAGAACTGATCAACGAATTCAGCAAAGTAGCAGGATATAAAATTAACATTCAGAAATTGGATATATTTTTATACACCAATAACAAACTATGAGAAAGAGAAATTAAGAAAGTAATTCCATTTATAATTGTATGCAAAAAAGTGAAATACCTGGGAATAAATTTAACAGAGGATGTGGAAGACCTGTACTCAGAAAATTATAAGACATTGAAGAAATAGAAGATACAAATAAATGGAAGCACATACTGTGCTCATGGGTAGGAAGTATTAACATTGTCAAACTATCCATACTATCCAAATCAATCTACATATCCAATGCAACCTCTATAAAAATACCATTTTACACAGAACTAAAACAAATAATCCAAAAATTTATATGGAATCACAAAAGACCCTGCCTGAAAAGTCATAGCAATCTTGTGAAAGAAGAATAGAAGTGAAGGTATCATGCTATGTGACATCAAACTATATTACAAGGCAATAATCATCAAACAACATGATACTGGCATAAAAATGAATACAAAGGCCAGTGGAATAGAATAGAGAGCCCAGAAATAAATGCATGCCTGTATGTTCAATTAATCTGTGACACGAGAGACGAGAATGTAAAGTACAGCATAAGGAATATGGTCAATCATATTGTAATAACTATGTATGGTTCCAGGTGGGTACTAGACTTATTGGGGGGATCACTTTGTAAAAGTTATATAAATGAATAACCTCTATGCTGTATACCTGAAATGAATATAAAATAATATTGAATGTCAACTGTAACTGGAAGATAAGCTTAAGTAAATAAAAAATGGTAAAATCATAAAAAAAAATGTAAAATTCAATGTTTAAAAAAACAATCATAGAGACTATTTCTATAACTCAAGCTAGTAAATGGAGACTGTTGGACTAATAATTAATTGTTTTTAAATTTGCTTAATGGCATTCACTAAGTAAAAATTATTGGACATGCATGATATTTCAGACAAAAAGGTGATCTCCTCAAGAAGATTACAGACTTTCAGGATAAATATCTATATTAAGGATAATCAAGATACAGTTTGATAAGAAATTATTTAAAGTTTTGAGGCTAGTTATATTATAAATTCAAGAGGAGGATGATTAACACTTCTGTCAGAGTTACAAAAGCCTTCAAAGAGGAGGTAATATTCAGGTTAAAACTAACAAGATGGGAAAAACTTTCCAGAACAAAGAATGCTGAGAAGATCATTGTATACAGTTATATAATTATTAAAAAACATTAAGTATGCTTAAGTATCTGCAAATTTGTGGGATGGTAAGTTTGCAGAGTAAAAAAGAAACTGCATCGTTAAGAGCCTTTATCATATGTTGTCATTAGTAATCAATAGGAAATTATAGTAATCTTATAAATAAAGATATAAAATTATTGATATTTACATGAATTCAACAATCTCTCTTAATAGCAGACACTTTCTTAGATCTGAGGATACAAGAATAAATTAGCTATGGTCTTGTTCCTCTAAAGTGGGAGGTCAGTGGAAGAAACAGTCAAAGATTATTTTAAATTATCTATTATTTATGTTTCCCTGATCTTTAAACTTTTTTTCAGGTAATATTTAAGATGTCTTATGAAACTATATGATAGAAACACATTTAAATATTTGGAAAAATATGAAAGAAATGAAAGCAAAGAAAAAGACTGAAAGTGTGGCTAAAATTTATGGTATAAAAATACATACACACACAGACACACAGATACACACACCCTTAGCACTTGGCCATAATTGATGACTCTTAGGTTTTTTGCAGCCAAATTAAAAAAGTAAGACTTGGCAGTTACACTATTTATAATGTTCATAGACTTTTTTCCCTTTTTTAGGCTCAAAATCACCATTCTTTTGGGAACTAAATTTAAACAAGAATTTCTCATCTGAGATCTCATAGTACACATTGTATGATGTGATATATATCCTAAGCAATATGAAATATGCAATAAAGAGTTTTCAAGGATCTTTTGTATAAAATCACTTGTAACATATAAACACATAAGTCACAACAAAATGTGATGGAATAAAACCACAGGAACAGTTTCAACAATTTCTTCTCTGCACGCCTCAAATGAAAGTTTCTTTTGTTGACACTGTCATAATCAGTTGAAGAGCAGCCTAAGATGCAAGGATATCTGTTGGAAAATAAATAAAATCTTTTATAATTTTTGCACATTATCTAGGTGGATTTTCTTGAAATGGTACTACTAAAACAAAATAGAGAAATCAATTGAATACTCAGGTTAAGGAGTATTGTCATTGTGATATTCAGTTTTACATTTTTTCCATGAAATATCCTTATTGTTCTCACTGACTTCTAAAATACCAGTTTTATCTATTTCACAAAATGAGATTCTATGCAAAATCTCATTTGAAGAAAGTTTATTATGGTTGATTTAAATGTTTTAAAAAGTATGGAAATTACTGCTGCAGTCCTTGGAGTCTTTCTCAGTACAACATGACAGTGTTGAGATTTCCTTTTGTTGACTGTCCCCACTTTAGCCAGCTTTTCTACTCAGGAGCCAAACTTCATCTCTGTCCTTAACAAGTGTTTATTCAGTACAGCCAAATATGAATTGGTATCATATCAATACCGCCTAACATTAAATTAAGAATCATAACTATTAGAAAGATATCTGCTCACATGTTGGTGGTAGTACCTTTGAACACATAAAACAGTGAATGTGATGTTTGGGAAGAATGCAATTTTGATTTGAACGTTGTGAAAGGATGTCATTAGACAAAGCCCTAGTACTAGCAACTTCCCCTGTATAACTAGAGAAATGATCCTTAGCATTCTTTACCTACTTTTAACCACTGTGGTATCTTACAACATCAAAGTTGAAGACTTTGGGCTAATCTGTTGTATCAGGATATTATTGGATGAAATCATGTTTCTGGTGATTCACTTAAGGTACATTCTGAGAAAAGGCTCTGCAGTTGGATTATATGGACTTTCCTCAATAATATTCAGCAAAGCTTTTTTTCACTCTTATTTAAATTTATTGGGGTAACATTGCTTAATAACGTTATATAAGTTTCAGGTGTACAACTTTATGAAATATCATCTGTATATTCCATTGCATGCTCACCGTCCAAAGTTTAGACTCCTGTCACCATATATTTGACATTTACCTTAAATTTTATTATTTAAGTCAGTATCCGTCTGATCTTTAATTTAGAGAGAGCACTGTATATGAATGACATAATTAGGACTCATGTATCACATAATTAAGTTTAAATAATAGGAAATCAGACTAATGAGACTTTTTACCTTCTCCAAACTCTCCTTATCCCACTTTCCCTCTGGTAATCACTATACTATAGTCTGTGTCAATGAGTTTACTTGTTTGTTTGTTTGTTTCTCTGTTCCTATTCATTTTACATCTCACATATGAGTGAAATCACATGGTTCTTGTCCTTTTCCGTATGACTTATTTTACTTAGCATGATAATTTCAAGTTCCATCCATGTTGTTGCAAATGGCAACATTAAATTGTTTTTATGGATGTGTAGTGTCATCCAAAAAATTCTATTGTGTATATTTACCACATTTTCTTTAATCGTCTGAAAAGACACTTTGGTTGTTTTCATGCCTTGGCTATTCAGTGAGGATATGGATTGGAAACACTGTAGTAAAGTCTAGAGAGCAAGTAGTATGGTTTCTGTCGTGTAGACTATCGTCTCACTTTTTTGTCACTCAGCTCCAGTTAGGAGAGACGAAAAATTATCTGATGTTATGCACGGTCCCATTCAATAAATGAATATCCACTTAAAAATTTTCCTTTAAAGGCAAATTGTTTTCCTTTTATATTCCTATAGAACTTTTCAGAGTTTAACCCCGTGTTAGATATTAAATTGCAATAATAGATGTACAAAGGGGTAAGAGAAAGAGTTAAAACGGAAGGCTTTGGTTTACGGCATCAAAATTAAATAATTAAATTTTAAGTTTACCTCAGTACAAGGTAAACTTATGCTAAAAAATTAACAATAAAGTGGTGACACACACAGATAAACAATGCTGTATAATTCATGGCACAAATACCCACAATACATTGAATGAGAGCACATTAAAATATTCTTAATGGCATAGTTATCATTATTTGTAAAAATAATTATAGCCATGAAAAATAAATGTTCTATAATAGTGATATGCCCATATTTTTAGGAAACAGAACTTAATGGATTAAAGCAAATTTAGTTTTGCACAAGGAGAGCTAGACATATTTGACAGCACCTAGAAATCCACTGGTTCTCCTGAGGTAAAAAAACATCGCTTGTATAGCCTTTCTTTCCATGAAATTATTTTTTAAATGATCAAACTGTGTCATATTATTTGTAATGCTATTAAGAATAATATCTAAAGTACTTAAACTAATTATGCCCATTTTGTAAGATTAATTATCATTAATAATTTAACATATTTTATCATTTAAGTCAGTATCCGTTCTGATCTTTAACTTTAGAGAGTGCACTATATATGCACCACATAATTAGGGCTTATGTATCACATAATTAAGGTTAAATACTAGGAAATCAGACTAATGAGACTAAATCAAACTGAATTATTTAAGCTTTTTTTCTTTAATTTTAGAGGTAGACTATTTAGTAATTAAACACGGGCTTCATTTTCTTGAACTTGCATATGTCTCCTTTGTTTTTGAGGTCCTTGCTACAGAAGCTTCAAAAATATTTCCCTGAAAAGTGAATAAAAAGAATCACTCACTTGCCACAACCGGGGGCAGAATGATAAATAGAAGCAAGTGATTTTAATCTGTTTTCTCTCTCTTTTTTTCTCTTACACCTTTAATTTCCTGTAGTCTTCATTATTTTGTTTTGTTTGTTCTGTTTTCACTCTTCCAAGGGCCTCAAACTGGAACCTACTCAGCTTTCCGTCATTTTACATTCTATTCTCCCAGGGCCTGGCTGCTGTGATGAGAAATTAATAGCTATTAAATGGACACCATTACTCTGGATTTAAATTTTTATGAAAAAAATATTTTAGACAGAAGAACTTTGTGTTCTCACCACTTCACCAACTCATTCATTTATTCATTTGTTTGTTTAATCATTCTTTGAACAGATGTGTGTGATGGCTGTTGTGTGAGAGACTCTTGTTATATAGCACAAATGGTAAGATTTGGGCTATGTAACTCTGATAAATAATAAATCACCTTTGGGGGTGTCATTTCATAAATATTCATTAAGGGCCTCCTGTATTAAGGGCTTGGCTAGGTGCTAAGGATAGAGTGTTGAGGAAGAGTGACAAGAGCTTTATTCTTAGAGCTGATGGTCTTGTTGGGTAGACATAAATATATCATTCAATAAGATGACTTATGATGGAAGAAGTATACAGTCACATAGAAGTCAATGAATAGAGGATTTAATTTCAATTAGGGGTCAAAGAAGACTTCTTGTAGGAGGTGTCATTTAAGCTCAAACTTGAAGGATGGTGAGAAATTAAGTATATGTGTGTGTATGTTTAGGGGTTAGGAAGCCAGTGGTTAAAGGTGGAATATGGAAAAATATTCTAGACAGAAGAAACAATGTGTGTGAAGACTAGAGGGAAGAGAGCACCATGACTTGCTCCAGCAACAGCAAAAAATCCAGTGTAACTGGCGTACAGTTTTAAATGAGGCTGGAGAAGTCAGTAAAGCACAGATCACAAGCTGGGGTATTATATTTAGTTAAGTGCTTTAAGTGGACAGCTTTGAACTCTATTTCTGACTCCAAAATTTCTACTATACATGCTGACCTTCTGTATCAAGAAAACATAAAGAAGTTACTTAATTTGATTTTTTCATTTTATTAAAAAAAGATTTCTTAGAAAATTTCTCCTGTCAATGAATTTAAAAATATACATTTTCAGAAAAGCAACTGATGTATCTGCACCCTTACATGGGACAAGACATGTGTACTTTCTTAGCTGTGATTACAAGAGGTGATGTAGTTCAAGAAGACCCAAGGGAAGCATTTACTCTCTTACTTTACCTCCAACTTGACTTCTCCCTGATAACTTATTTGTTTCTGGGCCTTACTTTCCTTTTTTCTCCCCCATACCTGTACCCAAGAACTGTATCTAGGCAGCAGATCTCTTTAGACAGGAAATCAGAAGTAAAGCGAATGATTCCCTTCAGGCAGAAACCAAAGCAGTAAGACACATTAATAGGCTATTCTTAGAGAAAGTTGCTAAGATTATGAACTAAGGCATTAGGAGTGGGAATAGAAAGACGCAGCCATGTTTGGGAGATACTTACAAAGTAGAAGTGGCGGCACGTAGTGAACCAGTTGGGAAATGGCTGGCACCAGAGAGATATGGAGAGAAAGAAAAGGTAGGGAGATTCAAATTTTATCGTCTGAAAGCAATGAACAAGGAATGAGGTACTGATTTGGGGAACATGGTGATTTTAACATTTTCAGTGAATTTATTTTTATTTATTGAGCTTTCCTCAATGGCAAAAGCAGTCATCTTTACAGTTCTTTGGAAGTGTGTTTAAATATCAGTTGAATTTAAATGATCATTTTTATTTTCACACAATTAGAGTGAATAAGTTACTTCTCATGTGGACAAAATACCTGCAAACAAGTTATTTTTACCAACCAATCTTGAAACCTCCACAGGTAGAAACCTTAGCTGGTTCCTGAGATATGCCCAATGATCATCTGGCATTATTCTCTGCTGGGAGAAGAGAGTGAATGGCAGACTAGTCCTTATCTCCCATATGCTCAGGTAGTTTCTTGTCAGCAGTCCAGCCCCTCTGAGTTCTATCTGCTTCACTACTGTTCTCCATTTACTCAGTGATAGCAAGGCTTTGAGGAAATTAAAAGTAACTTCTCAGAAGAGTTAGTAACCCTTACATGGACAAGACATGTGTACTACTCCATTGACAAGTCCTGAACCAGAACATGATCTAATTGATATTAGAAAATATTGGA